>NC_143013.1:94908152-95277351 GCF_055824585.1 Amblyomma mixtum | reverse complement strand
CCATTCTCTTGTCTGCTGGAAATTCTAGAAAAGGTCGAAGACGTTGCGAGATGGGAATTCATTAACTAACTCTCTTTACTGGAATCAGGAGGGCTATGTGGCTTAGTTATTGTGAAGGTCGCGTAGTGGAGGAAAGAACACATCCGGCGGTCGACGACGGTGGTGCTCGCAAAATGGCACAAGTATAGAAGCGTGCTCGTGGAACGAGCGGAGGTCGGGAGTAGGATACTGTCATGTCAGGTGCGAGCGTACGGGCTAAGATGCTAGGCGTGGATTCGCTGGAGGTGAGAGAGAGTGAGTGAGTGAGTGAGTGAGTGAGTGAGTGAGTGAGTGAGTGAGTGAGTGAGTGAGTGAGTGAGTGAGTGAGTGAGTGAGTGAGTGAGTGAGTGAGTGAGTGAGTGAGTGAGTGAACAACTTTATTAAGCTCTAGATTTGCTTTTCTTCTGCGGCTGTCAGATGAGTTCTTCCATCTGCTTGTACAAAGGTCGGCTGCCCTTAGTCCAGGGCCCCGCTGGAAGCTGCCTGCCAGTTGTGCTCGCCAAATCAGACCTTCTTGGTCGACTCGGCGATCGCTGGACAACACTCCCTCCCATTGCTCCGCACTCGGGTTTGTTATAACTGGTACCACGCTTATCCTCTGGCATGCCCACATTATGTGGTACGGCGTGGGTGGTTCTTGGCACCAAGGGCATTTCTCAGTGTATTGTGTGGGATACATTTTTTTGTGTACGTGTAGGTTCGGGTACGAGCCAGCTTGTAGCTGCCTCCACGCGACAGAGTCTTCTCTGCAAAGGGAGTTGTGTGGTGATGGATACCGCTTTCTGCAGCCCTTGTAATAATTTAGCATCGCCGAATAATCTTGGGGTACAGCTTCGTTCCCCTCGAGGTCGGGTACTTTGGATGCTCGGTAATAAGTGTACCCTCGAGCTATCCTGCCCGCCTCTTGGTTCCCTGTTACTCCCGCGTGTCCCGGCGTCCACACTATTGTATGCCTGATTGGTTCTTCGTTTGGTTGTCGTTGTGTTATGTGGCCTCCAGAGCGGAGTATGCGGAGCGCTCTGTGCCCTATTCTGCCGCGTAGGTAGTTGCGGCATGCTGTTTATTAATCTGTAAGGATTGTTAGAGACAGTTTAGATCGATAGCCCTCCGCTGCCGCTAGAGCGACGGCCGCTTCTTTAGCCTCGACTATCGTATAGTGTTCTAGTGATGCGCTGGTGATCTCGCCTAGGGTCGAGTCAATCACTGTTGTTACCGCATTGCTGTTGTGCTGCCCCGCTGTTCTGGTGTATGTGGCTGCGTCCACGTATAACGTCGTTTCTTGGGGTGCTAATGCCTTTTGTAGGTATTCAGCCCTTGCCTCTCTGCGTGCTTCGTGCAGGTTGGGATCGATGTTCCTGGGTATGGGCGTTACTTTTAGTGTTTTGCGATATCCGTCCGGGATCGTTTCTGTCCTCAGTATCTCTTGAATTTGATCGGCGCGGCCCAGTTTCTTTAGGAGCTCCCTGCCAGATGAGGTCTGCTGTAGTCTGCGCAGTTGGGAGACTAGTTGTGCCTCTCTCAATTCATCGAAAGTGTTGTGTAGTGCTAGGGCTAGGAGCTTTTTGGTTCAAGTGCTGTGAGGAAGGTGGACTGCGGTTTTGTAGGCTTTCCGTAGGATCACGTCCGCCTGTTGTGCCTCACTCTCGATAGAATTGTAGTAGGAGAGGCTGTATGTCACTCGGCTGACTACCAGGCTTCTAACCAGCTTGTGTGTGTCCTCGTCACGCATGCCATGACGTTTGTGTGAGATGCGCTTGATCATGCGGGCCACTTGTAGAGTGGATGCTTTGAGTAAGGCGAGGGTGTGGGTGCAGCGTTGGTTTGACTGTATCCACATCCCCAAGATTCTCATGAGTGTTTTTTTCTGGTATGTTTTTTTCTGCGTCATTTTGCGCGGTTGCAATATCCAATCCATTGTCAACGACCAACTAGCCCGCCTTCACTTGTTACATCGACTTCCCCACGAGGTGTACTTTTAACTTTAAGTCGTCGCTAGTGGGGACTGTGCGATTTTGTTTTCCTCTCCAAACTCTTAGGAGCTCGGATTTCTCGATGGAGCATGCTAGCCCTCTTGCTCTGACGTAGTTATGTACGCAGGTGGCTGCCTTTTGTAATTTCTCTTCTTTCTCTCCAAGCGAGCCTGTGTTGACCCAGATGGTGATGTCGTCTGCATACATGACATGATGCATGCCGTCGATTGCTTTTAACTGTTTTGCTAAGCGAATCATGGCTATGTTGAAGAGCGTAGGGGAGATGACCGATCGTTGAGGTGTTCCTTTGTTTGGAGTAAGGAATTTGTCTGATCTCAGCTCTCCCAGGCCAATCGTCGCCGTTCTGTTTGAGAGGAAGGCTTTGACGTAGCCGTAGACTCTCCTCCCGCAGTTCAGGTCGTTCATGCCCGTAAGGATAGCCTCATGACTGACATTGTCAAAAGCCCCCTTGATGTCCAATGAGCCTTGAGGTTATGACACGTCCTCGCTGTGCTCAACAATACAACAGAAGGTGATAAATCGTCACGCTGGCGCCTCTTTTGCGCGCGGAACAACATAGGTGCCTTGGCAGTGAGGCCTGTCAACTTCATGGCTCCTGCGGCGTTGGACCGGCTATGGTGCTTTTCATGAGCCCATAAACACGGCATCCTTATAACATCCATTGGGGCTCCACGTCACGCGTATGTTATCTTGCTACGGACGGAGATATACTCTTCCCTATTCAAACCAGAACGAGTAACTCATGCCGCTTTCTCCACCATTCGTTACAGAGGGAAATGAAACAGGAACTTTCATTGAACTTTAATGCATGCTGTCAGCTCTCATGTGGATATAGAGTCTGCAGTAAGTCCATGTTGAGAAACCCAGCTGCACTGTATACTTGATGTAGCATGCTTGAGCCGAACTCCGCTTGTAGAAGAGCCCCTCTTCGTCTTCCAAGCAAAGAAGTCCAGCACTGCAGCGACCAGCCACGAAAAATTCGGCGTTATGTGGGTCGAGGGCGTTCAGAAGCGGCACACGGGCCCCGCGCTCGATGCCTTATACTTTCAAACGCGTTAACGATATTAGATTACGCGATGTGTGGCTGACATCTTCCCTCCTTTCCCAGTGACTTATGGACGACGCGAACGAGTGGAGTCCGAATGTGTATCTTTTAATTCCTTTCCTCCATTTAGGCGCTTTCGCTGTGACTATTGTGCTGCCTGCAACAGTCAACGCATTCATTAGATAGCAAAATACTGAGAGGTGGCCAGAAAAAGATCGCACCAGCCTCTCCACCAAACAAGGAAGCCAGACACGCTTGTGTTTATCGGGAGTAATGAGGATGGCGAGGAGGAAAGAGTGATTGCTGGCTTTTTCTTTAGGTGCTTCTTCACCGCTCCCAAGGTGTTTACTGCTGCAACGCACGGACAATAAACACTGAAGACGAAAATTACCAACCTCTGCAGATGTCCTCAAGGTTGTCCAGTGCACTCCATCCGTGTGTTCTGTTCTGCATCAGTAATGCCAGCGACGATAGACTTGGTTTCCTGGTTCGAGCGAGCTTGTTTCTGAGAGCTTATAGTGTCTGCTTTCTCATATGATGCCTGCTCCAGAATTTGAGGCCCGTAACACAGTGCCTGATGAGTGCAGAAACTCTGATAAGGAGGCGCATCGGAGCATGGCGCATCGGCGCTTCTGCCCGGCGCTAAAGGCTTCTGCCCGCTACTGTAGAGAAGGGTGGTAGTGCATTGTATGAACAACTTGAGCACCAGCTCGTTGTTGCACAGTGTTTATTCATTAATTTATTCATATATTTATTTATAAGCAAGTAACTCCGATGATAGTGTCAAAGCTTTGCAAGAAGCACCGCGCTTCGTTGTTGCTCTGTGTGGAGGCCGTCAAGTTCGGTGTAGTGGTATGTAAGTTAGGGTGTTATCTGACAGAATGGGGGATCCGTACAAAGCGGACTCGTGATATTTTTCGGGACGGGAACTGCCGTTGAAGACTGCGGTGAATTGGTAGCAGTCCGGCCATGATCCCACCAGCATATCTGCAGCGGAGTCTGTTCTAGCAAGGTGACGAAGGAAACACACCGCTAGCACCAGTGTTTTCCGTCAGGCTGATGTTCTCAGAGCTGTACCATTGGTTACCAATTCATTTAGGAAAAAGTAATGGATTACAGGTAACTAATTACAGAAAAAGGCACGGAATTGTGTGCTATGGCACGACACGCCATAATAGGTTATTCAGTGGTGAGGGTAATGAAAAGAGGGGCTCGTTATGACACACATGACCGAAGCCTTCACTCACCGAAACCAAGTACCATAGGGGATGTCTTTTCTTTAAATATGTGGTTCCCCTCGATGGGAAAAGAGTAAAAACAGAAGGAAAAACAATCACATGCCGCCGATCAGATCTGAACCCACTACCTCCGAATTGCACGCCAGGAGCTGTACCAACTGACCTACGGCGACGGCGTTCGAATCTTTTGCTTCCCGGAGTATTTATATGTAGTGCAACCGAACCTTGAGACCGTCCCGTATTATTGTGTGTACCACGTAGGATTGTGATCGAACGTGAGAAGGAAAGCTGTTCAAGAACGCTCTTATTCTACCTATAGAGAAATTCGGAGGTTGTTAATTCGGATCCCAGCGGCGGCGCGCGGATGCTTTTTCCTCTGCTTTGATCAATCTGTCATTAATGAGAAGCGCAAACTTAAAAAAAGACATTTCCAATGCTCCTTACTTTCGGTAACTGTTGGTTTCCGTCACTTATGCCCCAATGAGCACCTCTTCCCATTCCGTTGTGTGCTGAGCAGGTTAACGAGGGCCTTGAATCTGGCAGACTTTACGCCTTAGGTAACGTAAGAGGGTTTCGGACAGCTTCCGCCCTCAATGATCGATCACAATTCTGCGTAGCGCTAGCCGTAATACAGGAGGCTTTACGTCCGCGGCTACGGACGAGGGTGGCGCTGGTGAACACTCTCAAGGTTCGGATACATTACATTTAAATACCTCTGAAAGCGTAAGATTGAACAGCCGTCGACGTAGCTCAGTTGGCAGAACACCGGACGCGAAAGTCGGAGGTCGTGGGATCGGATCTTACGAGCGGAATGTGGTTGTTTTTTCTGGTTTTATTAGGCTGCCAATGATGAGAACAACAAGTTAAAAAAACATCCCCTATGCTCCATGGTTTCGGTGACTGTTGGCTTCCGTCAAGCATGCATGATATGCTCTACTCTAAAATGTTATAGTATGCTATGTTATGGTGCATGGGCATTAACGTCCCAGCGCAACATTGACCGCGAGAGACGCCAAAATGAAAGCTTTGGATTTGATTTTGACCGAATGGAATTCTTTACCGGCAACTGCCATTGCACAGTATACGGCACCTTGCTTTTCGCCTCCATAGAAATGCTGCCGCGCAGCTGGCAGTCGAACCCGCATCATCAGGCTCAACAGACGAACGGCCCAGCCACTGCTGCATGGAGGTGCGGTTTTGCACTACGTAGTCGGACACTTGTAGCATCCGTGTGAATGCTAAGTTTAGAACGGGAGACGGCGACTGTTCCACTGGCCTTGAAGAAATCTGCAACGCATTCGCTACGCATGCAACCAAACCGTATGCCAGAGGAAAAAAAAGAACCTTTGGGCGTCTTACCTTTGTCAAAACCTGTACAGGTGCGGACATGAGTAAACGGAGCATACTATTTCATTCTAAGTGCATTGATGCCTCCCTGGTCGCAAACGAAGAAAAATCGTTTGTCCATGAGAAAACGCACGAGCATCTACTACCAGTATGTGCACACGTATCACGGGGGGAAATTTCAACTGCGCAACATTCCAAAAGTGTTGAAAGGCAATAGACTGCTTCGTTGACTAATTATCCGCACCTGCGCATGTAGATAAGCATTCTGGAGAAAGCTGATGGAGCGCATTGGACGTCTCTGGATTAATTCGTCTTGCCACTTGTTGTAACCATATCAAGAATTGGGTGAATTGATCTAAAAATAAAATGTTCTCGTGAATAAAACCAGCAAATAAGCCAATTTTTATATGTAAGGAGCAACAAATCTGTTCACACGCACTTTACGCATCCAGCAAATACTTAGTCTCTCCTGTTATGGACTGCGGTTATTGTTCAGTACTACGCCTTCTGAAGAATCATGTTGCTTTCTAGCATTTCCCTTTGTGATTAGTATTCCTCTTGAAGCGTGTTTTATGAGCACCTTGCAACAGACCCTCCTACTGCGCATTTAGAAATACCTCCACATGTGCGACGTCCCTCATCCTTTGTAATCTGCGTAATATTCGAGAAATATTCCAAAAAACTAACTTTGTCACAATGCAGTTTATGCATCATGGTGCACAGAGCTTTAGAAAAGAATACATCTTATTTTAGCCGAACAACCTTGCTAAAGAGCTCAGTGCTACGTAACGCCTCCTAGGTTAGGATAAGCGGTGTGATGTAGCTTTAGTCCTTTCTTTCTAGGATCACTAATTATACACGACATCACTGGGCGCTGTAAGAAAGATAAGGCCTGTGGTCTGCTGGCTCAAATTACAGTGTTTCATGGAGGTCGCTGTGACGTGGCTTAGTTTTTAAACCATACGCTTATTTCGGGCTCCCCAGTTCGAGGGAATGCATTAGAAAATCTGTCTGGCGTATGGATTCTGCCCTCATTAAATCACACCGGCCGTAATCCTAAATTAAATCGGCGACCGCCATGAGATTTTGCCAACTATTTCCAAGTCGCTCTGGGACGCCATGCAGTTTACGAGACCTAAGGGCGGAGTTACAATGTGCAAAAAAAGCGGTTTTAGGGAGTTCATTCGTTTCAATCTTCGTCAGCTGTCCTCAAACACAGAGCAACGCAGCAAAGCTCTTCTCGCATGCCCATGACCTTTTCCTTTCTCTGCGGCTCAAGTCGGGGCCGGCGTGGGTGTGCAGTAAGTTCGCTAAGGCAGGCGCTGAAAAACCGAATCAGCGACAGTCAGCAGCAAAGATTCGGCGTGCTTTTGAGTGTGGAAAGCAGGGGCAGCGGCAAGATCTAGCGCTATTGCAGATGGAACGCGACGCAGTAAGGTTTCGCTGTCATATCGAACATCGGCGATCGGATAAATTATGTAAGTTTATTTATTCATTTCTATAATTCTTTATTATAAATAATAGGTCTTTTACTGCTCAAAGCCGATTTAGGTTCTTAACGGATTAGCAATCAATCGTAGAGTAGTTGGCCGAAGACTCTTTTCATTACTGTGAAAGCCGAGCCCCAGAAAGTTTATGCCCCATCGAGACCGGTGGGTACCACGACACACTCGATATCGAACCGAGGACGTCCCGCATTCGAGGCGGATACCCCAACCACAATTTCAATACCGTCAGAGTATGTAAGGGCAATAAATGGAAGTCGGGTACAATCCAAAAAGGATCAGAAATGGAAAAGTGAAAAATGCAGATTTGTTAAAAAATGACATTACGGCTGGATAAGTTTTGGAGAGGCAATCGTGCTGACTATGTGCTCCTTTGTGATGTCTGGACCATAGACAGAGCCGCCGCCTTCTAACGCCTTTCTAATGAATGAACACGCGCTCTCACAGTAGAAAAGCATCGGAAACGCCACCGCAGAGCCACGTCCTCGGTGCATTATTCCAGTTGAACAGCATCTGAGGCATTGTAGATTTTTCTTCTGTTCAAATTTTTTTTTATTTCTATTTTCAGATCTAAGCTGCAGGGACAATCGCTTTAACGACAGCATTAAAAATTTTGAGAGAATGGTAAAAGCCGCCGACTACATAGACTGAGTTTGCAATATATATTGCAAAGAGTGATACATTCCGACTGTGTTTTTTTTTTTGTTGAAAAAAGCAGAATTTAACGCGATTCTTTTATGATCATCATAGTTGTGCTGGCAGAGAGCATTGCATCTTTTAGGTCCTACTCGGAATCAGTGAAAATGAATGTTTCAGTGTGTTCTTGAAAGTTGTCCAGTTTAATAATAATAATTTGTAATAAGGACGACAAAGGCTGAAAAGAATTCTCTCTTTCCCTGTGGGCACTGGAACGTCGCCGTGAGTGAAGGATGGAGAATTGAGTGAAAGAAGTTAGAGAAAAAGGGGTACCGTTCTCTGAACTAATATCGACCACTTCGGGATCTCAAAACTGCACTCGTATCACACAGCATTCTGTCGTCCTTAGCGTTTCGCCTTCTTTGAAACGCAGTGTCCGAGACCTGCATTCCTTTCCACGTCCTTTTTCTTTATAGCCGAACGGAGCAACCAATGAGTGACAGACGGGGAATCAAATTTCACTTGGCAATTTGTGCGTGCGTCACGAACAGGCGTCTGCCTCGTTTAAAAGTCACGCTGATCGGTGCTTCAGACGTTGAAACAGTGCAGCTGTTTCAGCTTTGATCGGCAAGCGATCTCACTTCCATAAGCTGCGCTTGGGAGCGGCTGCCGTTGTCTGTCAAAAGAACTAGGGTGAGGTTTCTTTGCAAAATTCATAAGCGCATCTAGAACACTGACAAAAAGCCGAACATGCTTTCAGTGACAACGTTGGTGACCGAATACGCTGCCAGGCATGTGCGTCAAATAACGACAGTGGCGCATGACACATGAGAAAACTTCACTGAGAGGGGCCCTGAGTATATGCACGAGTATATTGGCGAGCAGCCAGCTGTTCCAACCACGTCTATCATTCCTGATGGGGATGAAAGCAGGACATTGAAAGTTAGATTTATCGACTGTCACGATGCAGCCTTGAGGTGACGACAATGACGTTGAACAGCGTGGTAACCAGCCGCTTCTTTCTTACCGGCACATCACACTGAGCGCACAAAAAAAGGAAACGAACATGCACGTCTTCCACTGAAGCGGTCCACTTTTGTTCGTCTCGCAAAAAAAAAAAAAAAACTTTATTTTGTGGCTATCAAGACGACGAAAGTGCTTATAAAACGCGTGAATAAAGTTTTTAGATAAGCGTAACGAGCCTATAGTGAAATCAATGAAAAAGAAGTTAAAAGAGCCTTCATGGAAGCCTTTCGCGTGTTCATGCAGCTCTCCGTGTTCTCTTATGCCGCGATTTTGTGGGACATTTTTATGGTGTTCAGAGCAAAGGCACAAGGACGCACGATGAGATAAGTTTTAGAATAGGGGAAAACAGGTGCAGACCAGCAAAAGTATTAAACGTACCATCGTCTTTTAACACTTACGCAAAGAAGGAATAGAAATGTTGATTTCTGGTCAGATTTGAACATCTGTGGGTATCTGTGGGGACAGAAACGTATGGTTGCAGTAAATAACAGTGATCATATGCTTAGGAAGTGTACTTTGACTAAAGTGAAAGTTTTTCATTAAGACTGCGCAGTAAGGAAAAACTTTTAACGACTTGTATACGTGACCTTTTTGGGGCACGAAAAAAGTCGCAGTGTTTTATTTTGGTCTACTACTGACTTATTGCTCAGTTGGGTTCTAAGAGAGTGTGCGATATGTAGCGTAAGTCACGTACCTGCCTTGCAGCGTAAGGAAGCTTGCCGACTCCGCGGAACAGAATTGAGTTAGGTGGCATGAATTCTTTGCGAAATCTTGTGATCGGAAAATATTCTTTAGCTACGAGTTTAACCGGATGCTTGAAATCTTGAGCGCCGAAAAAGTGAAAATTGACAATTGTTTTTTAAGATTGGAAATGATGCAGTAACTGTCTCAGATATATCGGTGGACACCCTAACTGCGCCTTAAAGGATGAGATAAAGGATAAAGGAGGGAGTGAGAAAAGAAAGAGGTTTCCCCAGAAGCTTCCCCAATGAGAACGCTCACTGAGTGAGGATGTGGCTGGAACGGCTGGGTCCGGGATGGCGTCGTTCCTAACGCGGAATCACTGTTTGGTGCTCGAGACCCCGTGTCCATCCGAGAAGCTCTCACTCTATGCTGGCGATGTCTCCGTTAGCTTCGCTTCTGTTTTCAAACTGCTACTTAGCTTCAAACTTTCAAACCACTTAGAGCTGTTTTCAGTATATGGCAGAGAGCTTATCTCGTTTGTGTTTGCCTTTTGTAATCACCACGAAATGAAAAGCGTAAATATTAATAGAAATTCGAACTTTAGAGCTACTATCCTGATATATGACGACATTTTAGCTAGTAATGTAAGCAATGCCCAGTACATGACAGGAGCGTGCACGTAATGAAGAATTGTCATATCACACTTGTTCCGTGCAGCAAAGAGGACAGATGTCCTTTTATTAGATTGTTAGCAAGTGTATGTGTAAAGCCTTACAAACACCTCTTAGACCCAAAACTGAATATGCGGAGGCGCGAATGTCTGGACACTTGTACTCGTGCAATGGGGTAATCTAGATGTAGCACGGATTAGACGGCACATGTTTACACTGATTGCTTTCCCATTTCTGCCTTGAACTTGACATCATCATCGCTTTCTCATTCCACAGCTGAGTGGGCATCTGGTGGGTGAAGAACGTCTCGAGGGTGAGGGGAGGTAAGGTTGGGTGGATAGGTAGGTGGAAGCAGGTGAGCATCCCACTGGCTAGGGACGTGACGGGTGGCGCTTCTGGGGGATGAGGTTCCACTCGGCGAGTTGCAGCGGCCAGGCATTGCACGCCGTCGTTTTGTAGGTATGTTGCTCATACTGCTATTGAATTAAAAGGCGCTTCTGTCCGAATACTGTGCTTCATCGGAAAGTTAGCTGGGAGTTTTCTGTGCACTTTATCCCACATGTCTACTCCTTTATTCCTCGCAGCGTCATTGTCTTAGTTAGATCAGACGAGTTAGGTGTGCCAGCACAGTGACCAGGCCTGTTGACATTGGCTAAGGCTGACTTATGATCGCCCTCTTATGCATCTTTCAACTCCAGCTATGCAGGTTTACACTCCAGGTGACAAATGAACGGTATTAATATAGATCGCTGAAAAGAAAAAAAAAGATTGGTGGTGGCTTAGCTTGGTTAAGCCTGGTAATTGCGAAGCAATACGTGGGTTCTGCTATTGCACCGCTGTTGCTTCCTCTTTGCATTCTGTCGACAACTGCTGCTTACAACGATCAGGCATTATCCGTAGCTACGCCATGGTTCAGCTGCTAGTGTAGCTGGTGGTGGTGCTTGTGGTTAGACTTGTGGTGATGCATCGGTTATCCAATCCAATCCAATCCCATCCAATGCTAAAGGTCAACCGTGCCTATCACCCCCTCGCGTTTTGACGGGCTGAGGTAGTAGCTAAAGTAGTATTGCTTCGCAATAAAAATATTTTCAGCGAGGTTGCCACTTAATGCAATATTCAGCCTTAGCTGGTGGCGGTGGTGAATATCTATTTATTTATTTTACAATAGTGTCAGCCGCCTTTTTGAGGACAAAGCAGGAATGGGGAGAGTACAGTGCATTAGCAAACAAGCAGGCACGTACATGGTATACATTGTTTTATGACAGAAAAACAGACGAAAAGACATTTAACATTGTTTATTCTCCATATTTGAGCACTCCTGTCACTGTTCACGGGACGTCACCGAGGCATCATTCGTCACAACCCTGTGTTTGGGCTCCTCAGCGTAGTGTGTTGCACTGGCGCGTTGCGGTGATGGGATTGCATCACCCCTCACGGGTGGTACATTCTGGTTTCTTCAGCCGTGACGCCGCTGAATGCAGCCCATCAGTGTGTCGAGGTGTTATGCCGACGCCGCCGGTGCAGGGAACAATCTGTGTCTATACATGGAGTTTAACCTAAGAATTTACACACTTTTTAAGTGTAGGCTTTATGATTTACAAAAAACTTTTTTCTAATTAACACTGTCAGCGGTGTACTCCATCAGAATACAGCTGATATGTGCTAACAGCAGGCTTGTTAACTAATATCAAATAGTGAACTTTCTATTTCTGTTAGACTCCTTCATTATTGAGAGGCATCTAGCCAAACATAAGTAGTATCCATATCAGTTTTCAGAATCTCGAAAACGTCGTTGCCCTCGGCACTGCGGCGCAGCAAATAATAGCTATTTCGACGTGTTATGCACACTGGAGAGGTTGCTTTGCCTGCAAGCCTCTTGAAAGAGCATATATTTCAGCCCGATGGAGCTAAAATTTCTTGGGTCGCAGCGCTGAGGATGACCGCGTTTTAGAAGTTCTAAAAAGTGAAATGTATAATACTTATGGTGGGCTACAAGGCTCTCAATGATTGAGGAGCCTAAAAGTAATAGCTAAAGAGTTAGCTATTCAATATCAGTTAACCATCATACTAGTTAGCACGTCTTAGCTTTTTTCTGATGTACTTCGTCGTTTAAAATGCAATGCAGAAAAAAGCGCTGTATAAAATCAAAAAGCAT
The DNA here is from genome assembly GCF_055824585.1 of Amblyomma mixtum. Classification (NCBI taxonomy): domain Eukaryota; kingdom Metazoa; phylum Arthropoda; class Arachnida; order Ixodida; family Ixodidae; genus Amblyomma; species Amblyomma mixtum. The sequence continues at coordinate 95,265,014 of NC_143013.1, read as the reverse complement.
ATCTTTAAAAATTATGTAAAATCCCAGTTCAAACACCTTCTCTAATATTTCCCTGCAGTACCATTATAAATTCGTTTTGCGGAAATAGAGAAAGGGGGAGCGCTGGAGGTTGTTTTTTTTTTAGGTGAGAAGAAACAAAATTCGGCAAAAAAATCCGAATCTGACATTTTTTCAATGTGAGCTACAAAGTCAAGTTTCTTATTTATGTCTTTATTTCTATCGTGTTTAAATTCGAACTTTTGTCTGTTATAAGTCACTGTCAGGCATCGAAGTGGAACAGCATCTGAGATTAATTAACCGCATGTGTCATTTCAGACCGCAGTTAAAACCTGAAGGCACGAGAAAGCACCCCCATAAATCTCGCTTCGTCGGAAAAAGTTTATAGAAACATTACGCAATTGCGATTCACACCACCTTTCGTTTCGAATCTTTACTCTGAATGAGTGTCGAGAAATGCTTCAGGACAGTTTGACAGCTCGTTAGTCAGCGTTATTATTTCAGGAACTAAACAACAAAATTCCACGTTCAAAGCCTCTTTTTTTCGTCGAACTATCCAGAGGGTGTGAATACTTTGAAGATTTTAGAATGATTTTATTAAACACAGACGTCGTGCATTACAGCTCCGTTTTCTCGAAATTCTTTGCCGCTTGTAATGACAAATGGGTTTTGTACAGGTGCGTCTTCGAAGCACAGGTCGGAGGCCGTTGATCAAAGACGCGTCACGGCAGGCACACACCCAGGAGTCACACCGAAACCAGCACAGCACTTCGTTCTCCTCTTCGTCCCACCGCGTGAACGGCTGCCGGTCGTTCCCATTACAGTTTATAGATGGAATTCTGCAAAGAAAAAATGAAAAAGTGAGCTGCCTTCTTATCTTATAAGCCGTACAGCTTTATCAAATACAGCCGTTAAACACATTCACTTGCATAAGTAAGAAATAAGAATATATTACAAGAAATAGCATCGGATTATTGCAATGACCAGTGGCAGACTAAATCTTTACCAGAGTTTCGAAAATTATGACAGCGGGCTGTTCTGGTCCGGTAGATTGTTGATGGGACTTCATCATATGCACTTGTCTCCATGTAAATATCCGCATTCAGTTAAGAATAAAAAAATTACGAGGACGCTTAAGCTTCGCCTTAAGAGACACGCGATAGCACCTTCTCCTCCTTTTCTCTTTTTATTCCATTTCTTTATTTGTCAAAGATTATCAATGCACAATATCATTAGCGGTCATGCTACTCGATTTCAATTATAGTCGCAACTACCGATTAGACCAGCGATCATAAATAAACAATCGCAATTACGAGCACCATTTTTCAATCAAATTTGCTTTTGGGAAAGGAAATGACGCAGTATCTGCCTCACATATATCAGTGGACAGCCGAACCGGTAATTATGTAGGTTACAGTACAGGGCATACTAGGCTACAGCACGCTCATAACGCTCATACACATACACAGCATTTGTTTGGCTGAAGTGAAGCACCATAATGCTGCCTTTTCATCCGAGCAGTTCCTGCCGCTTAGTTAGCATATTTATAATTCGCTTAATTTTTTTTTTGAAGTTGTTGTAACATTAGTACAATCCCGTCCACACGTTACTAAGGCATACGCACCACAACGCGCTCACTACCTGCCCCTGTAACACGCTCGTGTCAAGGACCCTTCGTAGCATAGGCGTTGCGTGCCCGGCAGGCATGCCGAAGGTCTGCGTTCGAACTGCAATCATAGCTATATCCTGTTAATGGTTTACTGCTGCATTCGGACTTTTCTGTATTCTGGAATTTTATCTGACTAACAGGACGACGGCTGACGCTGAGTTTTCACCAGAACCAGCTCCTCACGCTATCGCGTGAAGCTCCCGAAGGTTTGCCTAACACGGCTTATTCCAGACTTAAGCTCATTGAAGCAGTGATGTCAAGAAGTTGTGCACGTTACCTTTTTCAACGTTCACTGTGGCGTTCTGGACCACCTGTGAAGCATTCATGAGGTGGGGATGGTGTTAGGATGGGGAGGGTGATTTTTGTTGCGGAAGCAACACTACGCTAGTTGTGAGCGAATTCGTGGAGCCCCGGAGAGCCCCAACTGCGCATGCGCGCACAGTACACGGGCCTCTACAGTTTCGCCTGCATCAAAATTTGACTGCTGCGGACGATAGTAGACCACTACACCCGCCGCTGCGGTCTTCAATGTTCCCCTCATAAATCGGAATTTGTGCCCCTCCACCCCACTCCAAAGTGCACAACTCAAATCTCTCGTCCTCTCGACAATGGTCTCATCCGCGAAACTGACGAGATACGAGTACTCGCACTCAACATCCGCAATTATAGACGGCCAGACATTACTTTGGCCAAGCTACGCATGGAAGGGGAGGAGCGGGCCACATGGTCAGCCAGGTTTCCAACGAACGAGGGGGTTACGAGGTAAGGATACTTTGCGTCTGCAAAACTTCTTGGTGACCAGTCGAAATCTCTATTCGACTCCTTATCTCCACCTAAAGAAACAAGAGGAGGATGCCATTGAGGTCATCCTTCGCAAAAATATTAAGCTTGCTCTTGACCTCCCCACCACTACATCAAACAGTCTGCTTACGGCCCTTGGGGTGGTGAATATTTTCTAGGAGCTCCGGGAGGCGCATCTTACAAACCAGCACGCGTGCTTGTCGCAAACTGAGTCGGGTCGCTGCCGTCTTGCTCGACTTCATATCCAACACAACACACTCATGGAAGACAGGTTTCACATCCCAGAACTGTGAAGACGCGCGCTCCATGTGCAACCTCTTCCAGCCCACATGTCACACGAAGATCATATGGTCGGCGCCTGGCACGAGCGGCCACGAGCGCCTGGCCCTAGCCCGACATTATTGCAACAAAACAAGTGTGTACTGCGTGGACAGCTTTGGCCCTCACCATGCGGGATGGCACACAGCCGTGGTAGTACACAACAGCAACATAGTTAACAGCCTCATCATCAGAGTCCGTAGTGCAACACACGCAAAAGAGGTCGCGATTCCTCTCGCGGCCTCACATTCTGATCAAAACACATAATCACCGACTCGCGAGCGGTCCGTCGGAACGTCGAACAAGGCTGCACTCCCTTCCTACCCTATCGAAACTGTCAAAATTGCATACGGGATACGGACCCATACGGATTCCATACGACTACAGGAATCCTTGAATAAACTGTAATGGATGGTAAAGATTGTGAACGTTAGCGGTAGGCGGCAATGAATGTAGCCTAGAAGAAGCGTCGTGCACGGGACGTTCTACAAGTCAGCGGGAGGCCGGAACCCGTAACTGCGCGGCGAGTGGGAGAGAAGACAAACGCGCTCAACGCGGGGGCCGAAAAAACGCTGGGCGAGAAGATCCCACATATCAAGAGATGCAAATGTATCGTCAACTTCAAATCAAACAAACCGGATGCCTTCAACGCGAATATAAGTATATACAAATACGTATGTGCTGCTGGAGAAAAAATTGAGGTATGGTCCACTAACAGTTCTGCGCAGTATTCTTCGCACCTTCGCCGTGATAGTAAAGTGCGATAATAGAGAATCATTCTTAACTGAAGATAGATCTATTGGCTGTTTGGATTGCATGATTTTGTTCTCGTTCATATTAACGCTGCACGTCTTGATCCTGTCCTGTTCGTCCTATAAGCCCGAAACCCCTCATGCGCTCAAATATCCCGATGTAAAGGAAATGATCTCCAAACCATGAACTGCGCTCGGCGCACCCTAGCCCACAGACGACCCATCCGCTCCGCTCAGCTAACAAAAATAGAAGAGCCGCTCATGTGTGCCCCCCTGCTGCCTTCATTACGGACATGCGCATCTCCCCTTCATGTGAAGTACCCCATCTATGAGTATAAAGACAAAGACAGCATAAAGACGCTTACCTACACCGCCTACATATATATGGAAGCGCCGGCTCCACCGGTTACCCGCAAGGAGGAATTCTTCTCCGAGCAACGGTGCCGTTCTGTTGTCCAGCGGCGGCTCATGAATTCATTCATTTCTGCGAATTTCCCCAAGCAGACCTCCACATCGCAACGGAAGTGTAAACATTCGTGAAGTATTCTCGATTACCTCTGGTCCTCAAGCCTTTGAGCAATAAATTTCCGTGAGGCTTCTTGTCACGCGCTCCCGTAACAAGCATTTATTACAGGAACAAGCAGATGGTAAGGTGGGCTTGTCTAAAAGGAAAGGAAAATAATAGAGCCCAGCCCGCACCGCTCAGAGCACAACGGGCTTTACAGGAACAAGCAGAAGGAAGACACGATATTTTGGGTTCCGTGAATAATTTCGCACCCACGCTGTTTTTTTCATTGGAACTAGGAGTGTTTCTTTTTTGGCAGCTTCCAGCTCTTCCTACCTTTAATGCGCACTGGGAAGGCCGCCGTATTTTCCTCCTCTTTCGCAGCAAGTACGGTTGGGGCACTTGCGTACTCGTGGCCTATATTCTCTAAAAAAATTTACTTCTATAGATTTGTGTGAAAGAATCAGGAGAGGCAATGACATTAATTCAATAGCCCTTATGTAAATGTGTTCTTAGTGCAAAGATTCATCATACGGGATAAATATTTTCTACGTGTACTAGAAATTAGACTTCAAAATCTCATCGATGATACTAATTTTCGAACGCTGAAATGAAATTTGTGCGCTTGATTTGAGGTTCGTTCCAAGAACGGTTATTATGGGACGGTGTGATCTTTAAATAAAGAGACCCATATCAGCGTGTCGTGCAAAGGTGCCAGGCACACTACTGCCAACCGTTTTTTTTTCTCAAAATGTCGCTCCATAAAGTGGTGCTTCTAATGTCGAAATATTTGTGTCTAGTAAGTTATTATTGCGCAGAGGACTACAGTTCAATGCAGTAGTTGAAAGCTGACGGGCATCGTAAATGCAATCAAAAATAAACTCTTTATAGCGTGTTCATTGACTGTTATCAAATTCAAGACATCCTCAAGATGCAATTCTGCGTGAAGGTGTGCAAGATACTTGGGAGAGAAGACTACTCACTATAGCTACAGGCACGAGCAGTCCCAATATGCTGGGGAAAAAAAACAGCGCTGAGACGAGGGACAAAGAAAGAAGAAGACAAGAGGACCGGCGCTGAACATCAACTGAATACACTCCATCGACAACCAAGAGCGCATGGCAACACAACAAGCTTTTGTGATTGTCGATGGAGTATATATTGCGTGCTTTTTTCTAATAAACTTTCAGTTAATAGTCAGCGCTGGTCCTGTTGTCTTCTTCTTTCTTTGTCCCTCGTCTCAGCGCTGTTTTTTTTTTTCCAGCAGTATGTACCAACTAGCTCAACTCTTCGTTTTATTGACAACCCCAATATATCTGCCTAGACGTGCAGCTTCGTGTGTACTGATAACTATATCAGTGATGTGGTGCATTTCTTAAATATATAAGCGCGCAGTTAGACGCAGGAGATAAAACACCATGCAGTCTTTGTCGCGCCGGCCGTAGACCAGAGTAACTTGGACATTGCCACCTTTCTGTACGTGGAATACTCCTTCGTTTACGAGGTTCGAAAACAATTCATGTCCTGAGATGGCGACGTGGCAACACGGCTGGGCTTGGCCGTGTTGTTCGTGACCGGTCTTGACTTCTACTATCGGAGGTGGGTCGCGTCTGCTTTTCTCGTAGCCTGCGCCTATGTGTGCAATAGGGATAGGGTAAACAGGTAGCATAGCTAAAAAGCAATCGCCATGCCAGTCACTCGCAGCCACAATTCACTATCTAGACCGAAGTGGGCTGAATCGATCCTTCTGTGACAGGCCTTGCACTCAATTACGATCCTTAAGCATGGCTACTAATGTGTTGCTAAAGTTGAATCCATCGGTTCTCAGCTGGGGGCAGTGCACGTTCCTCAATGCGCCCCCAACCCAGCTAAAACATTTCCTGCTGCATAGGCTTCGCGTGGAAGTGGCCCAAAAGACCCCTCTTTTCGTCGGCAGGTATTCAATGCAAGCGTTTGCTGTGGAAACTATGCGTAGCCAAAATAATTTTTTCACCAGACGAGTTTAGAATGCACAAGTAAAACACTGACAGGAAATGAAGCATGATCAATTGCCGTCTTCGACTCGTTGTTAGGCGAGGACCTTCACCGAGTCGACTACTTATCTCAAGCTTACATTACACGTGTTGCAGCGCAATATTTTCAGTAGGGCTGAAGGATGTGTTCTTGGCTCATTAGCTGGGTGTAATCTGTTTGGAGCAGAGACTGCAGCCCATTAGCTCCCGTCGCTGTTGGTCTGCTTGATACGGCAACGAACCGGAGCAATTTTTTCGATTTTGAACAGGCCTTTCTTTTTGCGCTGTTTCCTTGGGTTGCTGTTTGATATATTCTTCCAGACTGCGGTTTTCAATGTTGGTGCAAAGAATGCAAACGAGGCGACATACAAGAAAGCCTTCAGTACTACTTTTGTCCGAATCTTTCTTCGTTTAGGGTCATATCTTGCACTGTACGTCACCCATCCTGCACGACCGACACGCCCTAGCTTCTATTCTTCTGACCTTCTTTGCCTTGGGCGCTTGCAACCAAGTAACATAGCATTTCAAGACATGCCCTCAAAATAAATGTATCCATGAGGTGTCAATCTATGCTGGCAGACATAATTATTGCTCTCTCCGCCAATCGAAATGAGCAACTTGCTTGTCCAGAAGTATTTACCTTCCACTGGGTTCAATTACGAGCAAACGCTGGTGTTATGGTGAGCCGCCATAAGGTTACTTCGTAAGACCAATTCATAATCGCGCTTCTGCGCTTGCAATTTTGCTTGTTACCGGTAAAAATAATTTCAATCGTAACCTTATAAACCCGTTGTTTCTTGACCACAAGCAACCTCCATCAGAACCTCGCAGCCTTTTAAGGGTACTAAGCTACATTCGCTAAATGCAATAAGTCTTGCCGCTGGAAATTGGGGCGACCATGGCTTTTAAAGAAACGCTTTATTCGGTTGTATCAGACAAAATTGGCAGTACGCTATTGGACTTAAACTACATCAAGTAATTATTTAACACTTTCGCGACCACTTCTTACAGCATGTAGCAAGGAGTTTCGTTCAGACATGTATTCTACAGCTCTTGCTGCCATTGAACTTCAATGTGCGGGAAACGTTATTGACCGTCCAGCATGCGGCTAAGACGAGAGCATTTGGCGTGCATTCGGCGTCACAGAGTGTGGCATTAGCCGTCCAATAAACAGCGGCCATCAAAAGTTTACATCCAGATGGCTTGCTTCTGGCCACTGCTATGAGGCTGGTTGCAGATAACATTTCAGTGGGTACCTGCTCACTGTGGCATTCAGGCTAATGAAAAAGCAGATGAAGCGGCCCGTAAGAGCCATTAACATCGGAGATACATTCGAACTTTTTTCACGAAATCTGATGCGTCCCAAATGGCTAAAAGTTTTGCTTCCGAAGAAACGTAGCGGCTTTGGAGTTAGTCGAAAAATCTGTACCAATTTCCTCACTCAGTCGACCCACATCTTAGATCTAGACTCTCACCCAGAATTCCTCGACATCTGGAAACACTTTATCATCGACTTCGTCTGAACGCTGCATATACAAACGGCTTACGATACCGTTTTAGACAAATGAACAGTCCGCACTGTGGCAATTGTGCCTCGATAGAAACTGTGGAACATATCTTGCTTGAGTGCCCTGCATATGCTAACGAGCGTGCGTACTATGAACATTGCATGCAGAAGCTCTGCCCAGTGCCCCTAACAAAGGACAAAGGTTTAGGTCCCTTAGCCTGCCTTAGGCAAAAGAGACTTGCAATGAACTTTCTATTCACATATTTAAAAGACATTGGACATCTCGATAAGCTCTAAATTCACTTGCACGTTACCTTCATGCATTCTTCATGCAGTGAACTTCGTCAGCCCATTTGACGGACTAAGCACTCCATCATCCATAGGTTACATCAATACTCGCCATTGCATCCTTAGTACCCATTTCATGGCCGCATTTTTTCTTCGTTTTTTTTACCTCTTCCACACTGCTCTCCTTCTGGCTTTATCTCCCAAATTCCCCTCCCTACGCAGAGTAGCATGCCAGCGATTTTTAAACGCCGGCTAAATTCTCTGCTCTTCATTAAAGAGTCTCTCTCTCTCTCAGGGATAATCACAGGAAATTTTTCTGCATCCTGTTTTCCAGGTACACCATGGCATTGTCGCAGACGCACGAGATTCGCAATCCTTTTTGCGTTATTGCGTACAACGTTGACAAACGGCGAATACCATGAAGAAAAGCTGTTCTCATCATCAGACCAAGTAATGTATTTTCGTTATCGTCAAGCTTTACTTTTTCAAAGCTTTATCATCTGAGGACGTTTGTTGCAGATTCTAGCAATTTGTAACGCTGCTTGTGCAATCTCCTTAGGTGAATCTCACGATGTTATAACGAAGGAATAAAAATGATTATTGTACCAAAGCTCCGGTTCGTGATGCCCTTTAGCTGCCTCGGTCGCTCAGTCTTTCCACCAAAGTGAACACGATCTTCAGCAAAACTCGGTTCAGGGTCCCGTGGGAGGCAATCCACTCTTCAGGAGATGTGGTGTCAGAACTTTGTTATGCGTTCATTTATCTTCATTATGAAAGCACGTTTTTTCCTTGTTATCTTCGTGTGTGATATTCCAAGTGCAGCCTTCGACCACGGCAGGCATTTCTGTAGGGACGCATTCCATGTCAGTCAGTTTTATTTAATGCCTAAAACTATAAGTTGAAGTTATTCTTCGGAAATAGATGACAGACCTCGTGCTTGCATGCGCTTTGTTTCTCATTGTTCTCTAGCATAGCTGTTGCGCAGGGACTCTCGGATGAGCCCAAGCTGAATATCCAAGGTAGGCGATAAAATAATAACTTGCCTAGGTATGCAAAATAATAATAGTAGTTGTGACCACAATTTAAAGCTTTCCGCTTATACGTTGCTTTTGCGTGAAAAAAAAATGATTCCTCAATTTTTCCCATCATAGCGCGAAGCACTGATCAGCAATGCTGTGCATCGTTTCGCAAGTGCTCACTAATTCCCAGCATATATTCCTGTTGCCACGCATTTTTGCGGTGAACTGCAGTGGTCACCGTCTGCATAAGTGAAACGACTCAACAAAGGGTATGTATAATAGAGCGATGAAAAAATTTCAAGGTTCATAGTTCACAGCATAATGACAAGTTTGTGGAGCTCACCGAAATTAACAAAGCTGTCCAAAATAATGAGAAAAATACTGCGAAAAAAGAACTACGAGAGTACTGAACTCGACATGGCTTCAGCATATAAATGCCTAAAAGAAAAGGATGATGGACATCGAAAATCAGCGCCAAGAAGAGAAATACGAAAATGCCATCAAACTTCAAAAGACGAGGAAATAACAAATGTAGACATGCCGCGGAACGAATTCTACAGTGAGGGAACTCTACCTCCACGCGAACCTCGGTCTTAATAAACAAAGCACAAAGACGTCCGGCATTTGTGATTCACTAAAGAAGAAGAGAAGAAAAGGAAGAAGTGCAAAGGACCGGATTAAGAGGAAAGACATGGGAGAGGCCTTTGCCCTGCAGTGGGCGTAGTCAAGCTCAGGAGGATGGTGATGATGATAGAAATAAAGTTATGCATTTGTATTTTGCTCTATTTCAAGGAGTAAAGCATCTTTCAGAACTGGACCTAATCGATATCTGCAATGCGCTTTTGCTTCAACAGCTTTCATGATATGATTCTGGGGGCTTTGGCGTTGCGGCTTTGGGCGCAGGTAAGCGTTGACGATCCCGATTTCAAAGCAAAGCAATCGGCCTATTGGTTGAACAGTACTCGATAGGTTTCCGCTCTATGTATGGCGGCTTTCGCGCCTTATAACGTCTTACAGCAACTCCGAAACCAACGCTTTCACATCACATGTGGCGCTTTTGAAGCTTTTGGCAGTGTCTTAATACCTCGCGCCCCATCAGATGACAGCGAATACCGCACAACGCGAAAGGCGCCTCCGTAAACGGAGTGGTCGCCGGATCGCACGAAAAAGCTAGGCGTGGGTACGTGATCATAGTGTGCGCGCTACTCGCCCTGAAGACGGCAAAGGTCGCGCGAGGCTCGTTGAGGTTGGTCATGTGATCGGTTTTGTCACACCACCCCTGACGCTCACCGCTCAAATAGGCAATAAAAACCTGCGCCGCAAAACGCACAAGCTGGACATACTAAGAGCCACTGGATGACAGAGAGCCCCTGATTTGCCTTTCATTTAGACACCCTTTCAACAATTGTGCAGTAATAGGGGCGAATTCTATGTAGCCTACAAAGATCATCGCTCCGTTGATCAAATCATTATATTCACAGAGAATATACTGCCAAGTTTTTAGGTGTTTCATCATTAGACTGTTTGTAATTTTATTTCAATACATATTCCCTAGCGTATTTACTTGACGTTGTGAGTGCATACTCTGCGTTCTGAATGCATATAGACCATAAATCATATCCCCGAGAAAGGGTGGATGAAGAACTGTTGGAAGCATGGTTATGAAATTTTTTGAGCGCACTCTCAGGAACCCCTGCAGATAAATAATGCATGCACGCGTAAAATCCTGTTCTTTAGCAACTGGAAAGGAGTCGATTATATTTGTCGCCTCTTGCTTTGTCAGTGTACGAAGGGGCATACAACGCGGTCCATTTTACGATGATATTTTAAAACTGGTCGGTGTGGATACTGCTGTTTGGTGCGGCCTAATCATTTAATTGCCTTAAAGCGAGAAAACGAAGGCTACGAAGGAACACACAAATGGCAATATGAGCGCTCATTTTAAAGTTCCTCTGTTTTTCGTCACCCTCGCGTTTTCGTGCTGCTTTTACTTTTCTTCAGTCTAGATTTCCTTGCGCACACTTAGCTCCAATATGGCTCTCTTGCTTCGGAACATTGCCGCAACGTCTTAGAATTACTTTTCTGATGAAAACGAACACCTGAGGAGTTCGTTTTCCTCCAAGGCCAAATAAACAATGGTCGCCTCTACCTTGCTCTCGACCACGTAGGTACATTCCCTAGGACTCCAAGCTAATACTAGCCTCCTTGTTTGTTTAATTGGTCGCAGCACCTTCTCCAGGTCTCCCATTGGCAAGCCAAATAGCAAAAATTAAATGGAGGAGTTTTCTTTTCGGCCACCTTAATACTATTATGTCGATCCTGCTCACCCCAGGTCATGTCATGCTGCTGTTCTTAAAAATCATTTGTGCTGAAGGTCCGGCGATGGACCACGGGTTAATTTCATTGCCAGCATGAAGAGGAATTGTAGGGGGCTGTCGGCAAATAGGCAAAGGCGAAGCAACTATCGAGTGATTGATGACTCTTTTCTAAGGAAAAGCGTGCCAAACAAAATTCAGGGGGCTCATTCTTTAATTCTCTTATCAGTTTCTTTCTTATAGTTCTGAATTTCTCTCTCTCGTGTATTCATGGCGCAACTCTCGATAGCGGTGGCGCCGAGTGCCGTCACATGATCGCGAAAGCCCTGAATGATCTAGCTCCTGGGGATAAACGATCGGTGCGGAAGTAGGTCGAAGGGGAAGAAACGGGGTCCCCGGGAATGTTTACTCCCGTTCTCTTGATCTGTTTTTCTTACCGAGATGAGTGTCTCCTTAAGGAAACGCAAACAAGGCCAGGATCGGATCTGCTGTTGTAACTTCCGCGTTATAGTCCCGCGCTTTTATTATTAACGTCTTGCGCGTGAGAGCAATCATGACGTCAGGTGAACTGGAGCTATAGGAACTGACTGTTTCTATCGAGAGCGAGAGCGGAAATACCCCGGAAATACCCCAGACAGCATTGTTTTGTTCTATGAAAAACAGAAGTTCACCATTGGGCGTCGACGTCATGAATAATGAGAGTGCGGCTAAAGAGAAGACTGTGTTTCTTATTTTGTCTCGCAATATGGTCACACACCTACCTATTCTTCTGCCATAGTCTTTCCTTCCGGATTCTCCGACGTCATGTCAAAACAAACAAACGTGGAGTGAAAGGAAAAAAATTCTCCGTGCTTTTAAAGACACCAGAACTCACTCCGCACGATATTGAGAAGGGTCCTTAAATCAGTATCTTATTAAGTTCCTCAAGAAAGCTACGTTTCTGGGTCAATTTTTTTTCAACTCATCAGAACATTTTTAAAGCACGACCAGAAAAAGCAGCAAGTCACTGCTGCTAATTTAATATTTAATTTCACTGGTCCAGGTGCAACAAAAGCGAAATGCGCTGGACCTTTTAGTGTTTAATCTGAAAATAAATGTTATCCTCCGCATAGATAATTATAATTAATGATGACGTGGGTGTATTCCACGGATTGCAAAGAGTTGGAAGGCTAGGAACCATAGAAAAGGACCCAACGCCATTGCTACCCGAAAAAAAAAACAAAAGAACGAGTATACACAAATCGTAAAACAATAAATTTTCCCGGAACTGCATTTTCGGTTTCATTTGAAAGGCGTGTTGGAAGCGAAAGGCCCGCTAGCCGGAAAGGCGTTGAAGCGATGCATCACAGGAGGCGCCTTAAGGCTCTGCGGTGTGTATACAGTTCTCGTCCTCACAACAGTAAAAGAAGCGGCAAAGATGTATTACTGTCGCTGAACCGTAAAAACAGCTCTCCGATTTGCTATCAGTGGTAGATGAAGTACCGCTATACCGCTTCCAAGAGAACCTGTGCAGCTTTTTCTTTTTCACACACATGGATGCTAATCAGTCGTACCTAATCAAATGAAATCTTCCCAACTTAGAGAGCTTTCCTAAATAAAAACCGGTCGTATTTGCAGCGCCTTCTCTACCTTCTGTTGTCATGGCGTCCCTGCCCACTTTCTTTCTGAGAGAGGAAATTGCACCATCCGATTTTAGTAACGTCCTTGCTGGCGCCGATACCACAGTGACAGCAAGCTCTCGCTGCGGCACTGTTTAACTGTCAGACTAAACTTTCACTCTGTTTTCGGTGCTAAGGCATTTATTTTCACTGCGTTAGCACCTACAGTGCAGTGGTAGTGGACTTGCTATGGACTTGCCCCGCTGCAACTGCCGTGAGACGACGCTTCCTAAAGAAGATAGGCCTGCGATGGGACGTTGCAGGCAACTATCGCAAGTGGACTCATGATAATCGCTTCATCGTGATAACCTTCGCCACTTTTTAAGCGAGGCTTGCTTACACTCCTTCTTATCACTTCCTTTCCCTTTTACATTATGCCTAATGGCAAATATCTCGAATAAAAAAAATAGCCACTCATTGTGCTATCGATGCTAACATCGGGACTACAAAGGTAGCACTGAGGAAATTTACTTTAATTGTGCTGCGTTATTCATCTTGGCACCTGGCGCAGGCTAGCTGTTTATGCTAAAAGGCAGAAAGAGAAAGTAAGGAGTAACCAGACTACAGAATTCCTGAGTGTGCTGGCAAGGTTTCGACGTTGTCGGGATGAAGAACAACTGGTGGCCAAACACGCCTCTATAGTAGAGAATAATAAGAGTGGGAACACTATGAATCGAGAAAGCAAAGATGCATTAAGAACACCTACTAGATGAACATACTTTCAATCCTCATTCTGCTCTCTGCAAGAAGGATGACTATAATTTCATACTCCGTTGTTGTTGCGGTGACTGTTTCGCTTGCTTCACAACTGAGTTATTTAGTCTGTCTGTTCCAATACTGTCGTCCAGTGAACCCCCGAAAACATAAGAGCGGTTCAGGTTCTGCGATTTGTTTATGCTGAGACACAGAATATGATCATAGATACTGATTCTCACGAAAACGATTGGACCACTTATGCCGTTAAACAAACCTCAATCTTCCTTTCTTCAAGTGCTTCTCGCGGAAGTTCTTGTTGCCACTACTATCAGATGGCAGTCAGCGTAGTGGTGTACCATAAGGGTTTTATCTGAACCCATTTGTCTTCATGCAGCTCTTAAGTGTGTTTTTGTTCATCCTATTTTCTAATCTCAATAACCAGACCGACCCCAATACGTTTTATGTTTATTTACATTAAAATGAGAAACAAACACTGATTTGTTTTTATGTTCTCGCCGTTCCGAATGTTCTCGACAGGAAGAGTGAATCTGTTTCAAAAGATAATCACTCTGTCTATAAAGCGTAGGCGCACAGAATCCGCATACGCGTCGACTATTTCAGCTCTTTTCACATTGCCAGGCGCCGTAAGTAACTGCGTGCTTGGCTTCACTCCCTACCGCCTTCTTCCTGTTTCTTAACATCTCAAGTAAAAGTCATCGGATGCGCATACAGCGTATGCAAATAGCGCACCTCATGGTTAGCAGTAGAACATGTTGCGACATCAAGTCGGTTGATAGCGTCAGTAGATGAAGCGCACAAAAAGCAGCACAAAGACAAAGAATAATACGATAGAGGCGCGTCTCGCACGTTTTAGATTATTAGGTAATAAAGCTTCTATATTATTATACCTGTCGTGTAGAGAGGGAACGATTTCTTTGACATAAAGACAGATGGTTCTAACTGAAAGGTCATTTTCTGGCCTGGTGTTATGTACCGGGGAAGGGCAAGAGCCGAGAGAGCATTCTGACGTGAAGATGCGGACTAGAGAGAAAAGCATATAAAACAACGTCAGGATTGCGCCTCAGATATGGCATGATGAAATGGTAAATTAGGTCAGCGCACTATATGCTGCGAAAGCACGACTGCTTAACCACATTGTATACCACCTGTTTCCTCAAGTGATCAGCGCAAATATTATTTGATGCGGCTCACGTAAAAGAACAATTTGAGAATTGATTGTTATATAATCACAAATGGCAAAACGAAGGAGAAATCCTCAGGGTGCTTGTCAACGCTTCGACAAGAGGACTTTTCATCTGGGCAAAGTGTTCATCAACGGCGGGATTCAAATACGGCCTTCCATCCGAGGAGGGAGAAGGCCCGATGAGAAAAAAGAGGGTGTGAAGTGGGATGGGTGTTAAGATGAGCCGAGTGAATTCTGTCCAGGCATGATGGCTGCTAAAATGATTAACCATTCAGCTGCGAGAGTGTGAAGAGAATAAGGCGCACTTAGAAGAAAGGAAAGCGAATAAAATAATTTTGTGGGCTACTTGACAGCATACACAAAAAGCTGCAAAGTTGACCTATCTTAGGGTATTAATAGCTGATGATGCGGACCTTTAATCAGAGAGAATAAATTCGACAGAAAAGCTCTGGGTACCTTCTACTTATGCCCTGCGTTGAAAAGGCTTCGGTTTAGTGAGGCCCCTGGAATGTCTATATTTCTATTGAATACTTTTACCCTTCAGGGAGTTCCTTCCTTTGGCAAATCTCCCGTATAATAGATTTTATCTTAGACACAGTTATTGAGCAGGCATTCATAGTTTCTCGGTCTTACCGCGCTGCCTGATCATTCAGACAATTTCGTCAAATTGCTCAATCTCTCTAGATTTTTTTCTTGTTTTCTATTCATAGTTTAGTTGGATGGTTTATGGGGTTTAACGTCCCAAAGCGACTAAGGCTATGAGAGACGCCGTAGTGGAGGGCTCCGGAAATTTCGACCACCTGGGGTTCTTTAACGTGCACTGACATCGCACAGTGCACGGGCCTCTAGAATTTCTCCTCCAAAGAAATTCCAGCCGCCGCGGCCGGGATCGAACCCGCGTCTTTTGGGTCAGCAGCCGAGCACCATAACCACTGAGCTACCGCGGCGGCTTATTCATAGTTTAACACCTGCTGGTCAGGGTACAAAATGACACTGAGGGTGTCTCCAGCAGCGGTAGCAGTGATTTTTTTTTGCATGCAACTAGATACTAGCTTGAAACAAGAAATAAAGTTCAATTGATCAACGGCATGACCGGATGACGAGAAGTTCTTAATTTGTCATTGTAGAACTAATCCTGCTTGGTATGTGCAGGCGGTCGGAAAAAAAACAGAAAAAAAGAATGGGAATACCCGCCAATACACATTAACTAATAAATAGTTACCAGATTCTGCTAACACGCTGTAGATTCAAGAGAAGTGATTTCATTATTGATGTTAAGTGAACTTAAAAACCCATCAGGAAGGGTGTTTTCTCTCTGCTTCCAAGGTGTCATCAAAAGTCCGGCAGAGGCCAATAACCTGTTTGTACAAAAGAAAACGTCTTTCATTGATACGGCTTGCTTTGGTTTCCTTCAGCCGTTCCATGGTCACTGCCCAACCACCAACGTTTGTTACCTACGGTCAGTGACTAACGACAAGCCGAATTTTTTTCTCGAGGTTTGTAGCTAGACAGCAAGACGCCAGCAGTGGAGCCCTCTAGGCTCTTACATGCTGACGCTGAAAATATTGCGCCTATATTTGGGTGCTTGTTTCTCTTCTGTGCAGTTGTCGCTGCCCAAAGATTCATGTCATGCTCGGCTAAGCAGGACAAACTTCTCGGCGAAAAGTGGGGTCCTCAGCACCAAAAGTCACGCCCTGCCTTCAGCAGCGTGTATTGTCCATAAATCACGCCCAGTAGCCGGTAACATGCTTTTTGACCTTCTTGCTTATGTGCCTGCCGTTGTTGTCTCTTTTCTCCGCTTCTTCCAACTCACCTTATTTTCCTGTTCTCTTCCTTGCGGCGGATGTTGTACGTTTTTCTGTTTCTCCTTTTTCTTTATGATCGCGTTTTTCATAGGCGCCTTTCAGAGCCAGATAGGTTACTTTGTTCTCTACCTATAGTTCTTTCTCTTCTGTCTCATTCAGTTGAAGTAAAGAGGACGATGACATTCTTTCAATCTTTGTTTATTGCACTTTGTTCCCTTCCTCTTTCCTTATACATCACAACGAGCCAGCTGCCTCCATACTTGAAGTTTATGGTGCTTCATTTTGGAGGCTCGCGTTCCTCCGCCATGTTTGCTTCAAACTGAGAACGAGAATTTCACTTTCCGCTTTTGTGCTGTTCCACGACTTCTCTTTAACGATGCTGCCATCCTGCATCTTGGCACCACCTTTTTCTTTGGGCTGTTTCCTTTGTTGAAGAGAAAACAGGAGTGAACCCACCAAAGCGCCATACGGAAACTGAGGCATCACAGGCGGCTAAAAGAGCCATTCGAACAAACCAGAATTATCTCCAGCGTTCAATCTAGAAAGAAAGAGTGGAATGTTAGTACAGCGGCGCGATAAGCACTTTCGTAGTCCATCCTTATTTCTTCCTTAGCACTTCAATGTTTTTAGAAATTTCTGATTTTGCGCCACTAATATTCATGTACCTTTAGACGTGGGGCATGTTTAAAGAATGTGAATCATGCATTCTGAATGCTAGAAAATGGAACGCAAAATCGTAACAAATACAGAGGAGATTTCGGCCTGCTGGATAGAACAAGGAGAGAAATCAGATAAGAAGGGCCATAAAGAATTTCTTTACAGAAGCGCGTTCACAATACACAAGCACTAGTTCGCATTTATTTCAATCTGCATTAACAGATTACAGATCGTGCCCCCCCCCCCCCTAAAAAAAAAGGCCGTTTACAATAACGCCTTGCCTTACACAATGCGCATAATGAAAACTCCTCGTGAATAGACGTGATTTTAAAGCTCTTGATCTTGCAGCTAATGCTATAAAGAGAGCGAATCATCTACTCAGAGGCTTAAATCTCGGCGTTGCTTTGCATCGCTCCTTGCCAGAGCCACGACGTTTAGGCACTCTAGTCCACAGGAATACGGAAAGATTAATGCGAGTTAAACTAAGAGGAGAAAACTGTTTTCTTTAACGGAATGTGATCAAAACCCAGTGGTTGGGAATATAGTGTTAGTGAATTTTATGGTGGTTTCTTTATTTCCTTTGGAGGGGCTCCGACCTCTCCTAATAATGGTGATTCGGTGGTGATGAAGCGGGAGACGATATGAATGACGAACAAATGGCTTATGGGTTTGGTTTGGAGTTTAACGTTCCAAAGCAACTCAGGCTATGAGGACCGCCGTAGTAAATAGTGAATGTAGTGTTAATATAGAACTAAAGTTACCAGACAAGTTCAACATCTGTAACAAGGCACTAACCATCTTACAGACAGAAACAGCTACATAGAAGCACACTTTTCAACTAAATGTTTAAGATAAAACTTACGCGCTGTAAAATTAAGTGCTAAGCACGGATCTTCTAAACAGACGGACGTTCACTGCTTTTTCTTGCGTTTTTAAAGCCTTTGGAAGCAAAGAATTTCCGGCGGTCATTCCATGAGGCCCGTCCCAGGCTGCAATAATTTAATGAAATTCTCACATAGTCCCTGGGCGTTGGGCGCAATCTTGAACCCCATCCCCTCTGGATAAAAACAAACAAGCAACAACAAAATTTTTTAGATGCCTCTTCAAATGTGGATGTTTCTCCCTTTCCATTTTGATTCCGGCTTGTCTTGTTTGCGACATGCAGTCACTGCTCTCTCATCGCCCTGAGATGCCTTATCCTGACGGCGCAAATTTCCTTGCATAGAGTCATTCACGGTTGTCAGCGTGATTGCAAACGTGAAATGGAAGGCGCTGAAACACGTTGGCTAATTAGTTACTTTGGGCCGATGGCCGCGGCGTGATGAAAGAAGCCGCCGTGAGACGGTGGCGTCGTGGCGCGTCGGAGAGGGGAGAAGTTGCGGGTACGCCTCAAAAGAAAGAGGGCTGTTTTGCATATCTCGCTGTTTTCGTAGTTCCGGGGGTCCTTTCGGGTAGAGACGATTGTGAATAGTCGCGTTTCGTTACGCGTCCTGCGTTATTTTTCCCTGGTGCTGGCCCCGGACTCGCTTTCATTGTGCAAGGACGCGCTCGTGTTAGCCGCGTCGTTAAGCCGATACATGTCCAGCATTCTAGGACAAACAGTTTGAAAATTAGAAAACTGCAATACCAGAAATGTTGAAGGAGATGGTCCGTTCTTTTGACATGAAGCAAAATCTTCCTTTTAAAGTTTGATTTAGTTTAGTTTTTGGTTTGGTGTTAATTTTCGTTCAAAATGAAAGTGGAAGCCACAGCAAAAGGCGGTAGGCCGGACTAGGTCTTGGAATCATACTAGTGGAAGAGCAATGATCAACTTCCACATACTGAAGCCTGCTCTACAAATGACTTATTAATACGTCCATAGGTATACCACGCACTCTATAATCCGCCAGTTTTTGTAATAAAATGTCGTGTTGAACACAGTCGAAGGCCTTTCGAATGTCAGGAAATAAACCAAGTGTATATTTCCGACATTCATCATTATCAATTATTTTCTCTTTAATGGTTAACAATGCTTATTCTGTAGACTTTTTCTTCCTGAATCCTTATTGCGAGCTAGTAATAATAGTGTATTTATGAAAGAAGCTTTCGAGCCTAATGTTTATACTCCCTCAAACACTTTAGATAACACTGGCAATATAGAGATCGGTCGATAGTTTGATATTTCATTACTGTTTCCATCCTTATGTACCGGACACACACGAGCTACTTTTAAGGGATTTGGGAACGTGCCGGTTGTAAGCATAAGGTTAGCAATGTACGTTATGACATATGGACATTGCCACGTGTTTCACGGGAGAAGCTTTAATATCGTCATGCCCCGCCGATGCGTTGTCTTTTAAGTGTCTGATTAAACCAGCTACTTCAGTGGGAGTTACAGAATAGAAGGTGATAGAGTTTGATAATGGTCTTATTAGGTTTCAGTACGTTTTAAACGAGATTGGGTCATTGCAATCAGAATTGTCCACATTAAAAAAAACTGATTCATTGCTGTTGCTAAATCAGAGCCAGTCAATACTCTGTTTGCGGTAGCTATTTCTGATAAGTCAGTGGGAGTTTTTCTATTCAGCAAATTATTAACTTGCCACCATACTTTCTTGGAGTCACTGCGTATTGACGAAAAGCGCTTAATATAGTAATCGGATTTTGCCTTCTTCAGTTATTTATTTAGTTTGTTCCTATATTTTTGATATTCAGCAAAGAGATCAGCATTTCTAGTTTCAATAAATTGTGCTTCCATCGATCGCATTGAACAGTTAAGACTGCCATAGAAAACCAATTGGAAACGCAATTGACGACGGCAAAAACGTTGATAATTAAAAAGGGTATAATTATTGCTATAGTGAAATCGTACATATGAAAAAAAAATGTGTTTTAAGACAGTTTCCCGCGCAAAAATGCTTTTGTCCAGAATTGTTGGGTATGATTACTTCGGAATGCGGCACTCTTTTGAGCCTGCCTGTACGATCCATGCGGGCAAGGAGCTACAAGAAAGTTCTGTGTAGTCTGGAGCGGTACAGGGACCTAAAGTTTTAAAACAAACCTAACGAGGCCGTAAAAGGGACGTGGCCTTAGAGGGATCACACTTACTGGCGAATAAAATTGATATCATCACTTATTTCAGGTTTAGGTCACCACTAACTTATACCGCGTACTTTGTATTATTTTTTTCTGTTTTAAGAATAAACTAAAAACTGACCATGAGAAAAGAAAAGCACTGTCGCACAAATGCCTGACTGGCCTCGCCTCTGCAAGGTATTGACAGCAAGCATCAGAATGTACTTTACATTTTCAGCTATGTCGCACTCAAACAATCAAAACTGATATCGCAGCAACTGCCATTCCTGCCTAGCACAAAGGCAGGAATGACAAATATATAGGGAACAGCTCATAAAGTTGCACCGATGAGTCCGCGGATAGCAGATCCCTGCGCGTCCGCAGCCGGCCTTCGTCAACTGAGCTTGTCGCTGTAGTTGCGCGCGTATATCACAAAAATGTGAAGTGGTGCAATGGTTGTCAGAATTTTCGGGCCTGTGATGGTTAGCAGATGTG
Organism: Amblyomma mixtum; assembly: GCF_055824585.1. NCBI lineage: Eukaryota > Metazoa > Arthropoda > Arachnida > Ixodida > Ixodidae > Amblyomma > Amblyomma mixtum. The sequence continues at coordinate 95,244,262 of NC_143013.1, read as the reverse complement.
ACAGCTCTGCTGGGTGTGCAGGGAAGTTTTCCGAGTTTTCATGTCCCTCGTTGGAAGGCGGTGCCCCGATCTACCTCTACCTTCAGCCTCTCTAAAAAACGGTGTTGCTCTCAAAAAGCAAGCGCAGTTGGCAACTTATCTGCAGGCGGTCCTAAATTATTCATTTGGTCACTGCAGGTGAGCTCATTTACGTCTCGCTGCTTTGTTCCCGATTCGAGCCGCCGACTGCAAAACTGCCCTCTTATTGTGCGAGCGTATTTCTGCTTTTAATGCGATAGAATTCAATCTGTCATCATACTGACCCCTGCATCTCACTAACGGACCTCCCTGAGTGATCACATTCCTGATTACATCATCAAGGTCATGGGCAGACCAAAATCCTAAATCAGACAACTCTGCCAGATTTCGAATTCCCCACAAAATTTGCCATTAGGTCGCGTGAACGTATGACGTCATCACAACCTGCCTAACTTGGAGGGTGGCAACCTGTCAACCGTTGCAAAATTCAATGCAGCCCACTGTGGCGCTGCGCGTGACCCGCAATGCGGGAGCTCGGGAAGAGCAACCTTGGTCTCACAAGTCCCAACGGTGGCTGTGTTTAAAACACAGTCACCTGCTGGGGCAGTGTCACATCGCTGGGGCAGAAGGCGTATGAAAACTTCCCTCGATCCCTGAATGCGATTGAGAAGGTAGTGACCCGTCGGGCAGGGCGCAGTGCTGCGTATGGATGCCAATAGCCAGGCTTCAGACGAGTTTTCTTCCTCGAGGACTGCTCTCTAGTCTCTGTTTTCCTTGTTTTTCAGAGGAAAAGCCCTTTAAGAAACACGTGGCTCTACTGCGCAGCTTAAACATCCTCCTGTGCCTGCGGCAACTTTTGACGTCAATTCAGGGAAGGCTACGAGGGAAGGCTGGAACCCGTAGCTTTCCGCTCATGGCCTTGAAAAGTTGTCCTAGAGTGTATCACCTTCAAATCAATGAAATTTTTAATCTGCGTCCTCCTTCCCTCTTGTCTCTTCAAGAATCATTGGCTCCTCAAGAATTAGTAAAAATAATTGTTTTCGCGGCTCCCAGATTACTTAAACTAATCGATTTTCATTTCAGCTAAGCACAGAAGAATTGCTCATCGCATCGACGGCGTAGGCGTCATCGTAGCGCATGGATTGCGCAGTTTCTACTGAACTCGCTTTCACGTGGTAGTCGATGATGATGTTAAAATAACACAATTGGGGTTGGCCGGAGCATGTGGATTCTGTACAATCCGCCCCTTGCTCACTGGCGGTCGACATGGCCACGCTTTTTGTCGACACTAGTGCGTGCTCTGAAAGGTTGCGCGGGGGGAGGGGGGGGGGGGGCAGGGTACTCGAGTTTTCAGGGCTCTTTTTTCAGCGCCCATTAAAAGGGCGGCAGGACATAAGCACTCAAAAGAAATTCAAAATGTTAATTCGTACGTGTAGCTGCATACTTGTTTTGTGTCCAGTGAGACCAGTTGTTCGCGTGCATTGCGCGTTACCCTTATTTGATTTGTTGGAATTGCTTTTTTCTTTTATTTGTGGTTTACACTCCTCCATCAGCCCAGCAGGGCTGACAGTATCCGTAAAGAAAGAAGGAAAGAAAGAAAAAGGAGAGAAAGAAAGGAATAAACGAAGAAATAAAGGAAGAAAGAATGAAAGAAAGAAGGAAACAAAGAACGAAAGAGAGAAAGAAAGAAAGAAAGAAGGAAAGAAAGGAAGAGAGTAATAAAAGAAGAAAGAAAGAAGGAAAGAGAGAAAGAAAACAAGGAACGAAAGAAAGAAAGGAAGAAAGAAAGAAAGGAAGAAAGGAAGAAAGAAAGAAAGAAAGAAAGAAAGAAAGAAAGGAAGAAAAAAAGAAAGAAAGAAAGAACGAAAGAAAGAAAGGAAGAAAGAAAGAAAGAAAGAAAGAAAGAAGGAAAGAGAGAAAGAAAGAAGGAAGGAAAGAAGGAAAGAAAGAAACGGGCAATTTCGAAGCATATGCTGTCGAAAAGTGCGCCCCGTTCGCTAAAAGGTGAAAGAAAATATACACGGCTGAGTGATCGAAACACCGCGTGTTTCCGAACAGACACAATTTAGAACGAAATAAGAACAGAAGCAGGTCATTTCTTGCACAAACTCTGCTCGTATACTGTTTGATGCATCATCAAGAGCACTGGTTGGCTTTGGCCCCTGTGAAACAAAACTCGCGTTTCAGCACTTTCTTCCCAAAGGTAGCTCTTGCTCATACTTTCTCATTAGGGACTGATACCCTACAATGCGTGTGATCTGCGCATTGCGCAAGAAACAATTCGCAGGATGATGCAGCATTTATATACAAAAATATGCTTCCTTAGCTTTCATGTCGATTCCTCGTATTTGCGTATTGAGCTGCTCATCCCAACGTTGCGAGTCTGATCCCTGTAGCGGCGCATGTTTCAATGAAGCTGAAATTCAAAAACGCTTGTGTGGCGTGCGGCGTTTGCGCACGTTAAAGTATACCATGGGGTTTGAATTAACCCGAATACCTCCACTACAGCGTCTCCAATATTCATGGTTTTGATAAAGAATTTAAGCCCAATAGTTAACACAATTTAAACCAACAAAACATTCTTCAGGCTTATACAAATTCCCGAACCGAGCAAGAGTTCATATGGCGTGAGGGCTTGGCTGCATAATTGTTTTGCTCACTCTGGAACCTTAGGATATGAACCGTTTTGCCTGGTTGAAGCAACAAGCTTTGGTCCGTGTTCTTTAGTGCTGGCAGAAACCTGCTTTGCTGCAGACGTGTCCCTTGAGCGATGGCTATCAACGCGCTGCCAGAAAAAAGAAAAAGGTCTGTCAACAATGCCTGCAAACAGTGTCTGGAGCAAAAACGCTTAGCAATGTGGCCGTCTGGTAGCTGCGCAGGAACTAAGAACAGGTCAAGTGAACAGCGAAGACAAAAATAGTGAAGAGTCGAAACGTAGTGAAGAGAGGGAGTGAAAAACCTTTATGCACTGCTCCTGTGGACTTGAGAGCCCTTATTAGTGGAGTTCCTAGTCCAGATCTCCTGCGGCAGCTGCGGCAGCTAGGGCCCGTTCGACAAGTGAAAGCTATCTCCGTGTTCCCAGCTGGACAGCGCTACCTCCCACTGCTCCGGCCTGGCATTGTGTATGACTGGAACTACACAGCTGTGTTGAGATCCACATGTGGTGTAGTGCAGTGTGGCTGTCTGTCCGCATATAAACAAGCGCTTGGTCTACCTCTGAGAACACCGAATCGTAAATTAATGGACCTCGAAGCCTTCATCCTTACCTATAGCATCAGAAAGCACTTCTCATCGCTAAGAAAGAACTGTATACAACCACGGGCAGGGCCTTACTCAGGCGACTAGGGTACACTGACAGCCACAAGAAGATTCAAGATACGGAGGACATCTTGGACGACATCACATTGACCTACATAGTCCTACCCATCCTTAAGCACATCCGACCGCAACTGCACCCAGGCAGAAGGGAAGTGAGCGCTCATGCGTTACAACAGCGCGTCAATGGCAAAAAAAGAATCCCTCTTCATAGACGCAGCCAGCAACTAAGACACAGAGCCATGGTGGCAGCGGCGATCGACTACGCTCACAGAGCTAGCCAGCGTCACCATAAGGGATTCTACACCTACTGAAGCAGCGGAAACAGCGATTGCTCTCGCCGTAGCCGAACATAACAAAAGAGGCAAATCCCTGGTAATCACCTCGGACTCGCCGACCGCTTGTCGAAATTTCTTGAGAGGCAAGATTAGCAAGAACGCTCTCTGCGTTCTAAGCCAAGATGGCTCAAGGGAAGAAAAATATTCCATCATGTGGGCATTCGGACGTGCTGGCCTCGCTGGGAACCATTTAGCGGACGCCATCGCTGGGGGTAATGCTAACCGAGCTACGGGTGATGCTTTGGGACTCGAGCCAGTTACCGAGACGTATGACGACATACTGGAGCCCCTTAGGGGTTAAGGACGATCTGCCCCCCCCCCCCCCCCCCCCCTCTTAGCCAACACACTAAAGAGCAAAATGTAAGTTGGATACAGCTCCAAACAAACACAAATGCGTGATTTTTTATTTTAAATAAGATGCACCCCTCTACATAAAGGCGGCAAAATAAAGACAGGAATATGTGCTTTGGGGAGTTGAAGCTAAGATCCTTCTTGCTCACTCTGTTGTCGGGCCGACGAATAATTTTCTTTGCCTTTCTTCTCAGCGGTCCGCGTTAGTCGCAGGAGCTATTTTATCACACTGTCGTACCTAGCCTATGATAGCAGGGGATAATAGAGGCATTTATCCGGGTATGCGGTCCGATTGCAAAATGCATTGATATGAGGAACGCACCGCGAAACTGATGAAACACTTCACCACATGTACCAGACAGATATCCCAACCATCTACACAATGGAAGTCCAGAAGACTCGAAAGGCTTAGGAGGGCTCAGTACACAGCTTTCTCTTCCCCCTCCGAAGTTAATATGCGAGGATATGCTCTATTACGCCTCGCAAAAACTCGCTATCTTATCATTTTAACATTTTAGGAGTGCCCAATAAAGACAGGTCACGTAGTCTAAAAAAAGCCTCTTCGGCCGCAGTATAATACATTTGCTGAAACCTTGCACGACGTTATAAATATCGCTAGCCGCTTTAAAACACCTGTAATACTATCTGTCTGAACTACATGCTCCTTGGGGGAGGAGCGGAAACAAACAGCCGCAGCCTAACATGCAATGCATTATGTGATAAATCATTTCTTTCAGCGAGTGTCTAGCGGTACTGCTGCTGCCTAATGTGAGAGCAACGCGTTTAGATTTGAAGTTAACTCCACACCCCCGCTCCTCAAAATAGTTTTCATAAACAATAAAAGTGGAAACCATCCTTAGAAGCAGCTGTAAGCAAATATTCTTTTTCCGTGTATTATGCGTGCAAAAGAAATTGTACGACAGGAAATAGCACCTGTCTTTTGGGCACTTCACATTCGTACTTGCCGATTAACAGGGAGAACTCTTTGTAGTTTTGTTTTAAGACAGAAAATTTTTGTGCCTCATTTTCACCTAAGCATTTATCGTAAATTTCCTAAAAAATTGTTTGTTAACTACTATCTGCTGCTTTAAAACTGTTGTAAAGAGTTAAACAACGTCATGAAAAAGGTGAGCAAATTCTCTTTCTCATTTCCTTGACGACAGTGACGATTCGGTGCGAACTAGAGCAACCCATTAGAGGTGCTGCAAATCGTTATGAACGTCTATTCGTCAGCAATAACACCAGTTGCCCTCTCGGGGACCTGACAGAATGTCGCTCCGGCTGTGGAATGTACTAATGAAAAGATGGAGGCGCTTTGATGTCGGTAGGGCACATTGGACCCTAACTATTTTAATTCCGTACTATTGAAAATCTAGATTAAAGGAGCCAAATCAGGAAATGCGTAAAGTATAGTTAAAACGCAATGTAGTGAATGAAGGAGCTCGGGAATTTGAAACTGACGTCACCACGATTGAGACAGAAGGGAACACTACCTTGACGAGTATTTAACAGCGTCTGTCAGGAAACTCTAACGGGCGACATGCGAATACTAATGAGAGCCTGCTCCACCGCTGCTCGAATATGGCGAGAATGCGTCCCGACTGAACGTCGCCATCCTCATTTTCAAGAATGTGGGAGGGGATGGATGGGGTAAGGATTTGCCGAAGGCCCGCGCTCTGCTCCTTGGTGAAGGAGAAGGCGGGGAGGGGGGATGGGGGGAGTGGGGGAGGGGGAAGGGGGAAGAGGGAGTGCCTTATTCGTGTTGAGGCGACCCACGAAACTCGACCCAGCACGAACAGCTCCCGAGAAATGTTGGATGTCGGGTAGCGGACGACTTCAGGTGCGTGCCTTTCGCTTCCACTTCGTTAGCTCTGCCTTCTAATCGGTGATCTTTCAGGAAGTCATTCTGAGGGCATTATGGGAACTACATATATAGACAGGGTAATGCTGCTGAGTTTATGATCTGCTGAAAAGGAATGCAAATGTTTACGAGGAAATAAAAGGCGCAGTTAATACCAGACTCTCCGTCGACACCTCAAAAGCGCCGTACTGGAACGCATGAAGGACTGAAAAAATAAAGAATGCAGAAGGAGACACATGAGTGGTTTGAGAGGGTTTTAGAATAATTTCGTAATTTCGACCACTTAAGGTTGTTCGCCCCGCACAGCACACGGGAGTTATTTCATTTGAGCGTTGTTCGCGGTCCCATGCTCGTTTCGATCTGTTGTGGTGGTAGTAGTATGATGTTCACACATTAAAATAAAATATTTTCAGCCCGGGGTGATTTCATATTCCACTCCCTCCTGATTTCAGTGCGTAATTTGAGTACTCCCCCCCCCCCCCCCCCCCTTTGCGCAAACTGCACAAAAGCACGGCACACACGTCCAGTGATATTGGTCGGTTTAGAAAACACTGGTTTCATCGGCATATTCTCTATTCTCTTTCGCTATGTGTCGTTTTGAAAAGGTCTACCGCTTTGAAAGACACTTTTGCTGCTTCTTTAGCCTTTTGAAGCTTATAGTGCCGCCTTCAACGCGAGAGCCTGTGGAACGTCTGATTAACAGCTAGAGCATTAAAATGAGTTTGCTCATCTGTCCTTGTTTTCCTGGCGAACATATACACAACTTGAAAACTGATCATATCGACCGTGACAAAAGGTTCTCTAGACTGCTTGTGACAAAGCATACATTGTGGAGCGCCTATATTTTGGCGTTCAGCTAATGCTGTCTTTCTTCCTTCTCCCATTACTCTCGTTCAAGTCCTTTATATTCCGGAGTCTAGTGCTACGTTGCTCACCGCATTGGATTCTGCCCGACAAACATTTTTTTAGAGCTTTCGAGTCTTTTTTTTTTGTGTGCTCTTCCTCATCTGTTTTCAGCTAATTGTTTTCAATTATCTTTCGCGAACTGGCCCACCTTCTCCGCTTCTTAATTCAATTTCTATCTTTCCTCGATTTCCTCTCTCATATTTTTGGCAGCTCATGCAAAGCGCAGCATGAGAACTGCCTAAATTTCGCATATCTACTAATCTAGCATGCTACGCTTATCTTGAAATATCTTGAATATAAGCACAAGCATGTAGTGCTAATCGCATCAATAAGCAAGCAACTTGAATTTCTCGCACCATTAATTTCTTCATAAGATACTGCATGACCAAGTTTTAGCCGATATGCGCTTTTGCGATTTTTATTTCATGCGTACGACTAAGCTGCCGGTTAATAATGGATTCTATTTTTTCCCTAGAAAATAACACTGCGACCACCACTGAGGTGATGTTCTTCTCAATCGTTCATGGCGTGCTGTTTGGTTCAATGCTGATCCTAAACTTGACCTTTTGCCTCTTTTGCGGCGTTTTAAACTTTTTCAAGAGCATAAAAAAAATGTCTCGAGAGATTCTCCTAGCAAGCAAAGCTGCATGGTTGGTTTGAATACTTCCACCACCAAAAAAGTCTTATCGATTTGACGCGTCTCAGCCTAGCGTAAAGCCATTTTCCAAGTTTCCAATTTCCCCACACTAAAATACCCTTTGGAAAACCAAGGTTAGGAAACTTTTGCGCACACTATTAGGTGATAGTGATTAGGATTTATGAAGGTACTTTGCACTGTGGGTAGCCATTGCCAGGAGCTGAGAGAAACCCTCTCCAGTCTCTTCCTGAAGTTTATAACCCGTCGTAAACACAAAGCGGAGATTAGGCGAGGGTTGAACTTGCATTAGTGATCGCTGCTAGCTCGACGGCTTCGGGATGACATCAAAACAGGGTCGGACGCGCTGTACATCCTGGTTACAAGGAACCATTGTTTCTTTCTTTCTTTCATTAAATGGGTGAACGTTACTGTTATCAAAGTAAGTTACTGAACTGTCTTCAATATTTTCTCTTCTTCAACTTCGCACCATGCTGACGGCAGCTTTGATAACAAGGCCCTGCTATTATTCCTCATTAAACTAGGGCGTTCGTAAAGATCGAAGATTCAACGCAATCAAGCGTGTTACTACTTGTTTTATTCCACAATATTTTACGAACATTGTTTTGTTTGGCACATCGTTTTCTATTTATGCTCGAAGTGCACCCTCTTAAAACTTACTGTTGATAGCTTTAGAGCAGCGAGAAGGCTTTGAAAAACAGAAGCAGCACGGAAGGGTCCCGAAAGGCTGTTACGTGTGCGTTCCCTTCCTTGGCATGAGCATGCAACCATTCGGGTCGTTCCAATTTTCTTTCCCAGGCTGCCGCAAATGGCATCAATAGTATATATTTCCGTTGACAATTAAGCCTAAAAGCAGACGCTTTCCCATGCACTGACAACTAGTAAAGTTGAGCTTGTAGTTAGAACATCAGGAAATCAAAAGGTGCTTCAGAAAAATTAAGCGACACAAAGGAGTTATTAAGATCATCTCAGCCGAAACTATGTTTTGTGTGTTGTTCTCGCTGAATTTACGAGCGGTATCAAAATCTATTCTTACAGCGCCACCAATTAAGGGCTTCAGTAAATACGCCCACAAGCCGCCTTTAAGCGGGACAGCACTTGGTAACTGGGAGACATCAACGAATATTGGGTGAGTGAATTACAAAGTCCTGTGATAGATACTTCGTGTCACTGTAGAACTTTGTCCCAGTTGGATGATATCGTTTTATTTTGAGCCAAAATTTAATGCTCGAAAGAACATGTTCAAACCACAGGCGTTATCTTGTGATATGCCGATAACTACAATGAATGCACTTACCTCTCCAACGTACGCCATAGTCAACCCTTCCCAAGCAAGGAACGCGGGTCACACAGGCTTTGTCTTCTTATGTACAGACAAGTAGAACAAACTCTAGTCTTTCGCTTTCTGGGAAGCGATGAAGTGGAAATGGTAGCTGTTGATTATTCTTGCCCTCGTAACATTGTTTTTACTCGTCTTCTTTTAGAGGCATCGCCTGTAACGTTAAGACCGAAACCTAGTAATAATTGTTCTTTGCTGGTTGTGCCATAAATGGCTGCTGAGATAAAGGTGAATCTAACCCTGTAGCTCCAAAACTTTTGCCAAAATTTACCAAGCAGTATCAGTTTTTAATTGTCCATTTGATTGCGACAAACAGAGCATTTACGCATAAAAGAGTGAAATAAAAAATTGCAAACGCGACAAAAAAAAATCAGATGCACAGTAAAATTTTTCTGGCGGTTCTTGCTCAAAACTAAACTGTTCGCCCGGAAATTTCACTTTTACACGTTGTTGTCGTCAGGAAAAGGGGTTGGAAGTTATGAATTTTGTTAAATAGTCGGGCTGGAAGATAAGTATTGCATACGCATGGCGCTCTCAAGCATGGTACGGCAAGCAGCGCCGCACCAGTCTTCGCACCAAGTCAGGGTTTCGTTTCGGGTACTTTTCAGTTTGTCGTGCTCTGACCGGTTGAAGCGACTCAAATAGCAATGTGTGGCTACTGCGGAAAGTAGTAGCTGAAGACCTTCTGCGAAATCGTCGGACACACTTTCTTTCCTATTCCGGTTGTGCGGCTCAGATATTCATCCGACTCAATCTCCGCTGCTTTCTTCCCGATGCCCAGACACGTCTTCATTCCACCTCTATAGGCAAAAGTTGGAGGCAAAGGCAGGAGACTGACGACGCGCATCGCCTGCACTCCCGGCAAGCCGAAACATATTCAGTTTCAGAACTTGTCGACCCCAAAGTGACGCAGAGCAGGTCAGTGCCAAATCCTCTTATTATAAAAAAAAAATTCTTTCCGACTTCTGAATCGGAAGAATAATCTATACTTCTGAATCTGAGGAAATGTCTACACGCTTCGTAGAAATAAGAAGTGTGTGACAGGACAGGGCAGCTATCGTAATCCCCGCCCCTACAGAGAGGAACGGGAAAAGTGTGATTTAATTTCAGTGAATTTTTTTTATACTGCTGTGGCACCACAGGGACAGGGACAGAGTGACAACAACACAAGTGCTCACTAACAACTGACAAAATTTATTAAAAGCACAAAAAAATATATAGACAAAACCAATGGTTACATGCACAGTCATAACACGGTTACAAAGGTTAGAGGGAAGACCACACGTTTAATCACGACGAATCTACCTGTTATCATGGTTTAGTGTTCTTTGAAGATAATCAACCTTGCCGTCAAGCAGCAGCAAGGATGGCAAACTCACGCATACATCTGCCGACTTCCTTATCCGGAAGGCCTCCATAATCTCCCGGGAAGTCTTATCTTTATGCTTCCAGAGAACGCGTGTTTCCTTGAACAACGGGGCACACTTGTGGCTTTTTACATGCTTAGTCAGGTGCGGCCCCGAACCCCCGTCAAGTGACCTGGCGTGCTCCTGGAGGCGTACATGTAGACAGCGTCCCGTCTGCCCCGTGTAGTGTCGACCGAATGTTAGGGGAATGGAATACACCACACCGCAAGCACAGTCCACAAACGGATTGGAGTGCATCACCCCACAAGCATTCCTTCTCTCCCGCGGTGCGTCACACCTCTCAATGGCGGCACATATCCGCCCTACCTTACTCTTGGCCCTGCGTATTCTTACCCGCCCTACCTTATTCTTAAATTTTTTTTAACCGCAACATCATTATGTTGAGCCCATTGCTGGTTTTCAGCCATGTAATGCGAGCGAAACGTAACTCACGAAAACCAAGTCCCCATACTGAACCAATTCTGGCGATCCAGGCCTATGGTGCACCTAATACGAATACATCACCTAAGGTATCGCTATAGGATGCTATACGGGTATTGCTATTTGGTAGTAAGCTATAGAGGCCGAGAAGTGGGCCTTCACGGTAGGGGGCTGCGCTGCATTTATCGTTCTATCGTTTTTCTTTTTCCCCACAAGATCAGAATGTCTGGTTGCACACAGGTAAGGGTAATGATTTAAGTTTACTTTAGTCGTATGCACGCAGTGGGCTAGCCTTCATCCTGATCATCCTGATCGACCCTGGACATAGTGTGCAGAGCCAATTCAGGTAAGTACTGCGAGTTCCTGGTTACGTATTGGTTATATGCACGTGTAAATAATATATAGAGCGTCCTGAAAGGAATGCTGAGTGCACTTGAACATCTAGTAGGCTACGGTCAAGCTCCTGACATAGGAGCTCTTCATACGTGGTAGTATGAAGACTGATCTCAGCTGTCTCCATCCCAACGCGGTAAGGTTCCTCATCCATCTCCAGGAAATGATTCCTTAATTCTTCCTTCCGTAGAGCCCGGAAGCGTCTTGCTTTATCCAGGCGCGCAAAGAAGGCGCTCAGAATTTCATAGCGACTCCCACTCCTGCCTGTGTTACTCAAGACGTATTTTGTCTGCGAGCACTGGTACAATCCTGCTGTCCGGAGGTGGCTCATAAATTAATGAACTTCTACTCCTAAGAACGAAGCTGGTGTCTCCCGCACCGCGGTCAAGTAGATGAAAAATTCGCAAGGTGTTCTTACTTCCATCTGTACTCGTCGAGCTTCCTGAGTAATCCGTTTTTCGTGAGACTTCGTGTCCCACGCCGTCGTAACAAGTATTCATTGCAGGAACAAGGCGGCCTTGGGCAAGGAAGACATTTACTCGGTGAATAATTTCGCACCAACACGCTTTTTCTGAGAAGCCTTGAGGTGGCTTTCCCGCTGCCAACGCTTTCTTCATTAATGTGCACAGAGGGAATATTCAGGTTTTCTTCCGTGTTATTAGCAGGCACTGCCGGGGCACTTCCTTATCAGTTGTCTTATCAGATCTCAACTTCTACAGATCTGTGGGGAGGAGGCAAGTTGCGCAACGCTAATACTTAAGTGGCCGCAATCATAACATGTGCTCAGGGTGAGCATTCAGCGAAGTTCTCAGAGGCTGTGTCACGAATAAATTAATTATTAAAAGGTGAATAACTGAATCGAAGGCTGAACGCAGTCAGCAATATTTTGTTTGCGAGGGCTATGTGTGTGCGCATCACGTGCAGCTGATGTTTCTAAGAAATTGTTCGTGTTTATAAGTCATATTAGGCCTATTTTTCAGTAAAGAAACACCGCGCTTATACAAAAATCTCCGTCGATAGCACTAGCTTCATGTATGCATATACGCACGGCGTTTCACCTAAGACTTTACAAAGTTTAAAAAAATAGGTTTTTTGAGTTAGATGAGCAGTTCTTACGGCATAGCATTGCTACTGGTGCAGTACACCAGAATATAGCTAAGGCGTGCTAACTGGAAAACTGGTTAACAAATATTAAACAGTGAACTTTTTAACCATTACCATTACGCTCCTTAATTATTGAGAGGCGTGCAGCCCACCGTAAGTATTATCTATATCATTTTTTATTATTACGAAAATGTGGTGACCCTCGGCGCTATCACCCAACAATTATTGTATTCATCGCGCCAAAACACATGCCCTTCGAAAAGCTTGCAGGCAAAGCGACCTCTCCAGCGCACGAAACACATCGAAATCGTCGAAATTTCTTGGGCCACAGCGCCGGGGGTAATCACGTTTTCGAAATTCTAAAAACTGACATGAATATTACTTAGGGTGTGCTATAGGCCTCTCAATAATTAAGGAGCCTAAATGTAATAGGTAAAAAGATAACTATTCAATATTAGTTCATCATCCTGCCAGTCAGCACTTCATAGCTGTATTCTGATGTGCTACACCACTGACAGTGCTTGCCGAAAAACGACTCTTTTAACTCGAAATACATATTTTTAAAGTTTGTTTTGAAGTCTTGAGTGAAACGCCCTGTATATCCCCCCATTGTATCGTACAAAACATTTTTACAGGGAACAACATCAAGCGTAGAAGTCAGAGAATTTCGACGACTTTGGTGGAGTGGTGGGACGTATCATTCAACTCAACAAACCTCCATGTGTAGACGCATGTTTTAAGGAAATTGTCGAAGAAAAACTTACATAGGACACCTGACTTTCCTAGCGCGTCGGGCAAGTGCAATGCAGAGAAAACGAAGCAGCACCCGCAAGGGACCGCTGTGATGTCTTTCGAGGATCTCTTTCAGCAATTATCACTTGTTTATTATTCGCGTTATATTACTTTGCTCCATATGCTTACGCTGCGCTTTTATGTGTCGCACCAGATTTTACAACAGAACATGTTTGGACTTTTCGGCGTTATTCTTTTCTGACTCACTAACGTAGTTTTCTTAAAATTTATCCGCTGCAAATGTTTAATTTTATGCATACCGCGTCGTATGTACCGTCACATCTTTTTTTTTTTCAGTAATCAAGATGGCGTTAGTAAACACTGCAACAAAATATAGAAAATGCTACTGACTGTGACATGCTCACGGTCAATAAATATCACTGAATGCCTGGTCTAAAAAGTAAACTGCTTAAGAACTACAAAATCTTCCTACCCCGATTTAGGATGCGCGAGAGACTTTTTCGCGATTACTTTTCTTCTTTGCCATTTTTCTTCATTGGCACAAATGTCTGGAGCTGTTAGAACAACCTAAGGCCCATAAAGCCTCTGAGAACACGTTGATAATTTCTAATAGCATTTCCATTACGACTGCGTACATTGTATTTCACTCCAATTATGAATCTAACATCGAGTGTGAACAAAACGTGGTCTACAAAAGGGGTCAGCGTCGGCAAAAATCTTTTTCTTATGCTCTAAGCGGGACCTGTTCGGCGATACCCTCCGTCCTTGGAGTGGAGTCATGTCTAATTGACCCAGAGCCTCCTCTCCGCTGAACAAAAAAGCGGAAGCACAAGTCTGACTTCTCCGTCCGGTCACAACTTTCAGTTTCCTTTCTATCTAGCCTCCTTGCTAACTGTTTGGTTTCTAGTCTTATCCGGCTGAGACATGGGCAGTGTTGCTCACCTACATCAGGAATTCTTCTAAACAAATAAAACGAAATTTTCTTTGGAGGTCAGCATCTGCACTAATTTGACGTATTTCTATGGCAGTTCCAGCACCTCGCTACCAATTGTTAACTGCTGTTTCCGTCCGAGACTGTTAAACATTAGTTTGTTTTACTGCATACTGATTTTTAGACCCACCGTACCACTCAGCCCACCTCATTGATCATGTTTTGTAGTTCCTCGCCTGGGTGACTTAGCAAGGCAATGTCATCAGCGAATCTGAGATTACCAAAGTATTCTAAGTCTCCAAAGGCACCTCCCCTCCCCCATTTCATCTTATTTTTTACTTATCCATATTTTCTTCTGATGTAGTGCTGCTTTCTCACTCTGACATTTTTCAGGAAAGCCAGACTTTCTCTTTAAGTGTAGGTAATCTTATCTACGCTATTACAAATAGTATTTCTCTGCACCGTTCTTTTTTGACACCGAATGTGATCACGTATTATTAGTTTGTAACGTACCCGGTGCTGCTTGGTAAGCTTTTTTTCACTAAATATTTTCATCAATAGGAGCAGGGCCTGTGAATATTTTTTCTTTCCATTTTGCTGCAACCTTGGTAACTGTTATTTTTGGCAGAAATTGGCACCTGAAACTTTCATTTTATTTTTAGGCACATTAGCATTGCAGTGATCTTATATTTTTACTCATATGTTCCGCTTTTTTTTGCTTAGAGATTAAAATTCAAAATCTCTCTTCTGGCCAGGTAACAGTTTGTACCATTCTTTCCCAAAATGCCTTACAGTCGATTTTCTTTTTTGTAACTAACCATATGTGCTACAATCCCGGTATACAATCATTTAATGCTTTCAAAAGAAGATGGATTCCAGTTTGAAGCAAGGCGTGCCCGGTTGTTTTCAAGTATATTAAAAGAAGAAAAAAACACAGAAATCACGATATCCAAGAGTTGACAGTTTCCTCTACGGTTTCTGAGTCATGCGCCCCACGTCAGAATTAACACAAGGAGCCAGCGCATATGGTGCATACCTTTCACAGCTCAGTGACACAGAAACTGTTTAACACTTCATCTGTAGTAGAAAACTTTGTACACCCGGCTACATAATGCTATTCAAATTAACTTGCACAACTATTGAGCGAAGTGCCCGCACTTTGTTTTGCAGGTCTATGAAATTTTCCAGCAAATCTAGATTTTATTTATATTGGTGTCTCTACTCGTCGATAGTTCCGCTTTATTGAAAAAATGTCCAGTCACTTCACGTAATGGTCAAGGAGTAATTTTTGGAGTTGACCTTACGAGTCTTTTACATTACAACTTTTTGAGCAATAAATGCTTATTTTGCAGCCAAACATCAGTCTACCCAAAGAAAGTCGTAGAATCATTTTTTTACTAAGAACAAAAACTGCATGCACTTCTTGCCAAGGTTCGTTTAAATTCCTAATACAAAGCAACAGAGAACAGCAGGTAAGACACCCATGAACAACGCTGCTTGAGCCTCGCATTAATGCAAAAGCAGAATCCGAATTAAATCCAATCCGCTGAAATTCCGCTTGTGTGCAGTGACATTATGTAGCCCATAGGCGCTTCTGGAGTTAGCCTAGTTAGTGGGTCGAACTGCAAAAAGATACTTATTCGTGAAAACAAATAGGCAATATTTGTAATTGTGACTTACCATGAGATGTACGAATGTACTACTTGATGGGATTTCGCACTCAAAAACTGAATATTCTTAACACCTTATCTCAAAAAAACAGTTCACCTCGTGTCTTAGAATTAGGCCCCTGGCCATAACTCGATTCAATAATATACACGGTACGTTAACTATCTTAACAAAGAATTGTTACGGAGGCAACAGGGCAGTTTACAATGTCTTGATTTCAACGAAGTATTATTTGTCATAGATGACAGCAACTGAATGGAAAAAAAACGAAGCGAACCGCATCGAAGAGAAAGGCAATCTCTCCTTGGTGTAAAAGAAGTAGAAGCACTGTCGTTATTTATTTTACGCAGGCTAACAAAATAACGCCGTTTCAAAAACCTCCGCCGGAAAGTAATGAGCCTGCAGTGATCGGTTACGCCGTGTTTTAGACAGAAGCAACAAGAAAGTATTTAAATGTCATACCTGATCCAGAATTTTTTATTCGTACAGTCTCTGCGATCCATCGTGCGCTGCGTCTAGTTTTGTGGCATTCAGATCGAAACAACGTGAGACAGCAGGTATTACTCAGGTCCCTCCTTATTTCACCAGGGTTATGAGCTAGGCCAGAAATTCAGATTCTTGGGACTTGATATAAGAGATCGTGGATCGTAGGTTGCCAAAGGCTTTTTTCTATCATTTATCCTTCCCGCCTTTTTTGTATTTAAATGGTCTGCTTTGAGCTCCATTTTCTTGCTTGCTCATTTCAATGGCTGTAATGAAAATCAGGGAAAAGGTTTCGAAATATTTGGCCAAAGAAATTTCAGAAAATGCGGCTTGATGGCGTTCGGTGAGAGCAAAGACATACTTGCCAGCACAGTCTTTATGAGAGTGCAGGAAGCAGAGGGAGGAGGACAACAATAGAGTGATGGAAACGTATCTTGTTGCCAGCAGGCCGATCATCAACCCTCGAACCAAGATGAAAGAAGTGGTTTTATTTGGTTCGGTCTATAGGGGTTAAACGTTCGAAACCGACTCAGACTATGAGGGACACCGTAGTGAAGGACTCGGGAAATTTCGACCACCTGCGGTTCTCTAACATGGTCTGACAACTCACAATATACGGGCCTCTAGAAATTTGCCTGCACCAAAATTCTATCACCGCGGCGATTAGCATCAAAGACTGTGACATAGATCGAACCCGCATCTTTCGAGTCAGCCATAGCGGCGGCTCAAGACGAGAGAGGTGGCTACTGGAAAAGAAGAGAATGACATCAAGACAAGCGCAGAAACCATCGCCCCAGGAAAGCTTTTCTTCTCGTTCCTTCTGCGAAAGCAATCAGCATTTGCGAGACGCTGCATTCGTTAACGTACGAACGAAGAATCTCGACAGGTTCTCTTTTCCTAATAGAGGACTGATGCGACTAATCGCTCCCGATTTTTCTCGCGCAAACAAGGCCGCCTCGAAACGGCTCTCTTGCTGGGCGCGTAATTTGGTTCCTGATTGTCTTTCTGTCCACCTCGTGTGGGTGTCTTCATGCTTCGAGAGTCGCACAAAGACGCCCTCACTCTCCCGGAATCTCCAGAGAAAGCTGTCGCTTTAATCTCCCTTGTTCTCGTCATCGCTAAAGGATGCCTACAGCTCTCTCGTGTCTATCAAAACAGAGAGCCTCACCGGATAGGACACGTCTGCCGCTATGATCTACTTTTATTGGGTAGCGTGGCGACGTCCGTTATTCATTTTTCTTGCTCGGATTTCGTGGTCTCACGCTACGTGCTCCTTCGGGTTTTTCCTTTTGTACACCAGTAGTGTGCTGATTGTTATTGCATTCTTGGCTTCCTCATCCAGTTTCGAACGAACTCTGACCAACCTTACTTCCGGTTGGTGCGGTATACCGGGTGGTTCAGGGAAACGCGCCGCTAGTATTTGAATATAGCTTTTTTGTCATCCAAAGATGGTTTTTGCGCCATAGCACTACCATTCTACGCAGAAATCAGAAAGCTGCCGAATAATCTGAAGTAATTTTAAAAATTCTGTTTTTTTTTTACATTTGTCTTTAACCAATTTCGAAACGTTGAAAGTTTAATCATGCTTGTTAGGAGCTTTTTTCGCTTGCACGCTTCTAACTGGCTGTAGCATATTTAATAGTTTTCGAATGGCAAAAAAAAACGAATTACACTCGGCACAGTCGCTCAACAAATTGTAACCGTTTCTTCCACCTTTCACAAACTGCAGGCCTTTGGAATGAGCACAGGAACACCCATCAGTAAGTGTGAATCCGCGGCGCACGCTTGACGTGGCCTATTTTCCGTCTTCCCTGCAGCACTTACTAACGACGGTGACCGCTGAGCGATGGGACAGATATTGCTATTACTAACGGCTAGCTACAAACCTCCAATCGCAAAAAGAAACTTTTATAGTGAAAAAGTTAGCTACCACAAATCAGACCATCACCTTACCAATTAAGATGATTCATCTGTTTTCTCTCGTCCGCGAACGATGATGT
The DNA here is from genome assembly GCF_055824585.1 of Amblyomma mixtum. Taxonomy (NCBI): domain Eukaryota; kingdom Metazoa; phylum Arthropoda; class Arachnida; order Ixodida; family Ixodidae; genus Amblyomma; species Amblyomma mixtum. The sequence goes on along the minus strand of NC_143013.1, from coordinate 95,226,300 downwards.
TACTGTGCTGACGAAGCCATCTTTATACCTTAAAAAGCTCATTATTTTAAATGTAGTGTTGCGCTGTCCTTAAACACCCATTTAAATTAAGGGACGTTCAGACTCGCAAAAGAAGCAAAGAACCTCCCCCCCCCCCCCCCCCCCGCCCCTTTTTCTCAATAAAAAAAATAAGCAGGAAACGATGCAAGTAGAAACAATGCATACGTAAACTAGAAACACACGTTTTGCCAAAAAGCTACACAAACAAAGCATGCAATAAGCATACATTCCTGCAATCAGGGTGACGTTATAAACAGAGTTAATAAATATGAGAAATTTTAGAGGAAGCTGCCATGAGGTTTCTCCGTTTGTCGCCGTCTAGTTACTGGTTGAGTATAGTGACATATTTTATTATTCTCATACCAAATACTGTCTGATGTCAATCGACCGCAAACGCAGCAGGGCTTGTACAACACAGCCCACACCATAAGATGCTCCACGCCCTCATGTGACGGTCGGTAATAGAAGCTCTTAACGAATTGAAAATGCGTTCAATCAGGAAATTCACCCCGTAAAGTAAGTCCGTTTTGGTAGCGGAAGAAGACATCGTTTACAACAAGCATACGCTTCTGATACGCTATGCACATGTTCAATAATGGTTCAAAGGGGTAGTCTTATTTATAATTGGTTGGTTTATGGGGTTTAACGTCCCAAAGCGATTAAGGCTATGAGAGACGCCGTAGTAGAGGGCTCCGGAAATTTCGACCACCTGGGTTCCTTAACGCGCACTGACATCGCACAGTACACGGGCCTCTAGAATTTCTCCTCCAAAGAAATTGAACCGCTGCGGCTGGGATCGAACCGCGTCTTTCGGGTCAGCAGCCGAGCACCATAACCACTGAGCCACCGCGGCGGCAGTCCTATATATAATAGTCACCGCTGTTTTTATGCTATATAATAGTCACCGCTGTTTTTATGCTTAATCACACTGATTTCCGAAATATTTATTGGAATCAAAAATTCAGGGGGGCGCTTTGTTGACCTAAAGTGCGGTGAGGCGGAAGCCTTAAGCGCGGTGTTGCTGCCTCTGGTACTGATGCGTTGTTAAGATCTTAGGCTTCGCCTCTAAAACGCGACAGCGTCTTGCAACGCTTCCAGGGAGTCCACAGAACGCCATCGCCCGTTCGGCTCTACTCCTTGCTCGTTGGTAAATTGGTTTTTGTGGAAAGGAAATGTATTTATCTCGCTTACCTCGGTGGACACCTGAACCTCGCCGTAAGGGAATGGAGGAAGATGGGAGTGAACGAAGACACTGTATTCACTAGACACGCCTTTGTTCATTCCAAACCATCGCGGAGTGGTTAGCGTGCTCGTTTCGCACTCTGGAGACCCTAATTCGATTCCCAAACTCGACCAATTTCCTACTCGGTTTTATTTATTTGTCTGGTCTGACTAGAAAGATTAGTTAGGCTAATTGGTTAATTAATTAATTAATTAAACTCAGTCCTACTTACTTGGAGCATCACTATACCATCCCTTTAATTGGTTGCATGGTTACTAGCCAAAGTACAATTGGCCCCGTTTGAAAATCGCGCACTGTGACAGCACAACTATTTCGACAAATTGAAAAGTGTGACATTACTGTCGACAACTCCTGCTTACAACGATGAGGCATTAAAGGCTTCCGCGTTAGAATTCCTCCTGGATTGTTTTATCAAGTAGTTTAAATAATTACTTTCGTAGCCTTTAGAATCCGTATTGTTCCAGAAAATAACAGGAACACAGAGGATTCTGTAGGTCTAACCGGCGTTCAAGGCTTCTGTGCAAATATTTAGTGATTTAAAAATCGAACAAAAAAAATTGAGTTATGTTATGATTGACGACCTCCAGCATGGTTTTACCACATATGCTCCCGTCAGCTGACGGATTAGTCTGGCAACAGGCGTTGGCAGGGCACCCAATTACGGCACACAGACATGGCTGCCGCAGCGTTGGCGTCTTCCCTTTTTTTGCGCGAAAAAGGGCTCGGCCACCAGCAACTTTGGCGGCTGCGGAAACATGGTCATGGCCACTCAAGCTAACCTCGTTGTTGTGTGTGTGTGGGAGGGGTGGGGGGGGACAGTGCTTTTCCTCTCTCCTGTACGAAACGGCAGCAGCGAAACAGGAAGCAACTACCAGTAGTAACAATGTCGCAACCGGCTGCTCAGCACTAAGTAGCCCAACTTTCCTCTTTAATTTTAAAAGGGGAAAGAGCGAGCCGGTTCCAACAGAACACGGTGGTCTGACGAAACTGACCTCTTTGGGAAGCCTAACCTCCCATCTTCCATGTGCAGATCAACGACGGCGGCGGACGCCCACCGTTCCCGCGGATTACGGGATGTCGCAAGGCGGAGACCATTCCGGATGCGATCCTTCCAGCTGACCCTGGTCAACGCCGGCTCCAGCGAGGCTAGCATGACCTGGTGGAGAATCTCCGCCATCTCCTGGTGTGCTGCCTTACAATGCCCGCATCGCCATCGCTACCCTAAATGCTGCGAGAGGGCACCCGCCATGCCTCCTACTGTAGGCGGCTTGGCAGGACTTCAGGAGTGACCACTTGATTGGCCATAAATCAAGTAGCTATATTCCGTAGCTAGGGAGCAGGGGACAGCGGACAGTGTAAACCAGCCGAATGGAAGGCTATCGATGCTTGGTGGAACTTCCGCAAATGCGTGAAGTAAACTTCACGCATCCTTCGGCTGTTGCCATTTCGCCTCCGACCGCCCCGTTCCTGATCCGAACCCGTACGCGCAACTTGGGCCAGAACACCTACCAGTCACCTGAGTCCATCTCAACATTTAAGTACGTATAATGCCAGTAACGCAATCGTATGCTGGTGAACCCGCTTTGCATTAGAATGCCTCAGAAGAAAACGGCAGAACCCCGTCACACTCAAAGGCTAGCTGGTGAATAATTTTCTAGCGAGAACTGATGATAGCTTTTAGGAGGACTTAACATCCGCTGCTGTTTCTCGAGTCGCCCACTACTCCCTATAGTAACTTGATCGTCTATGTTACTGTCCATGAGTGCTTACCTCTGGCGTCCCTTATTATTTCCCTTGAATGCGGTATCAAACTGGCATGTAGATATTGTAAATTTATTCAAAGATTGAGGTAGGAAACTTTTGTGAGTAATATAGTCGTTTTTTTTATAGTGGCCTCTGCAGTGTCGAACAACCCAACAATTTTTTCATGAATGCTTTTATTACAGTAGGTTTCTTTATTATCTGATGCGGAAGATTTGATGCAAAAGCGCTACTTAAAAGGTCAACCGGCTCACTGAGTTTCGGTAAAGCCTGACCTTGAAGGTGACGTTGGCAAAACCTAGCATAGCAACAGCCCATGCAGAAATCAAAAATAGTGCCGCGACTGGTATTCGAACCGCGGCGGCGTGAACATATCAGCTTCGCTGGTCAATGCACGACGAATCTGTTTTCGCCGCAGTCATTATGCCTCGTGTTAAAGTGCTGTTGTTGTTAAACTGCCACACTCTCGCGCTGTACATTGCAAACCGTAGTCTTCAACCTCCATATGGGGCACGAACAAGTCAGATCAGCTTAACCGCGATGAGAGCCTCCTCAGTCTGTCATCGTCGCCAGACGTGTCGACGAATAATCAAAGCAAAAACTTGAGACAGCCACGATAAACAAATGCTTTAGGAAGAGTATTCGGCTTAGCTAAGTCAAATCCTTGCCACTCTTTTCATGTCCGCTGAGCAAAACTTTCTCCAGGCTGAAAGATTTTTCGACATGCATCCAGGCTTCAAGATGCTGTCATTTTGGCACTTGTTCAAAGATATCAATGCGAAAATTTCTTTTAAAATTTTCGAGAGCAAACAACACCGGCCTTTGAAAGAGAAGGGCCATATGATAAGACATTCTAAACGTGCACTCGATCGAGCTGTCGTCAAAAGCTGAGAGCACAAGGGGCTTCCTCTGGACCGTGTAGTGTGTGGCTTGATGTGCATAGAAAGCGTTTCAGATCACTTCAACGACAGGACAGTTTCCCCACTCACCTAAAATTTGACTAGTTTCTAGAATTTGCCTTTCTTGTTAATACAAAGAAAAAAACAGCCTGAAAATACATATAGTGTGAGCATTATCAAAGCGCTCAGTAAGTAAATTGTACGCATACATAAATATTTGTGCTTTTATGAGTGCACTTTCTGGGGCGTGTTGTCTTCCTCTTTTTTTAATCTATTGTCAGTTCACCGTGTTTAAAAGACTGCACTTCGTAAGACCATGTTGGAGAAATGGAAGTCAAGAAAGCGCCTGTAACACTTTATCGAAGTAATGTTATGCCGAATTCGCATGTATACACCTTAATAATCCCCTAGCATTACAAACAACCGTGTGAAATACTCGTAGGTCGAGACAAGCGCACAGTAAACCACGTTTTTTGGGTGCCCAAAGATTTGAAATTTCGGCGGCGCCATATCATACAATACATCATGCAAACTCAAAGCAGAAGGCTTGGATAGAAATTCGCGCACTGTAGCCGAACATTACAGCGCAAATATGTCTATTAGCACAAAACATTTTCGATAATTCTTCACTGAGTATTACATTTCCCTTAAGTGATATCCAAACAACGAACTACAGTATGGTGCACACGTGCGTAATAGATATTGCCGTAGTGTCCACTCGATACACAATCCGTTGCGGGCATTCTTTATATATAAAGCAGTGAAATGATACTGTGAGCTGTGAAGCAAATATAGGGGCACTGATGACTGCCATTCTTGCGCCTTCTCTCTCAGGACATAATCGCAAAAGGAGAAGTACATTGCCGCGCGAGATTTAATATACGGAACTTTGCAAGAGCTTTGAGTGAAGCCAAGTAGTTAAATGCTCCAGAATAAATTCAGCAGACTGAGATTCATTAGCGTCCAGTGTCAGCGCTTAGTACAGGGACACAATGTCCATTTCACCTCAGAACTGTAGATCAGGACTGTTGACATTCAAGAAAAGGTCTCATAGGAAAAGAACTACTACCCGATATAGGAGTAATAATATGCTGAGCACTTATTCTGACAGTAAAAACAGTGGGCCTATACATGCAGGAGCACGACCGTATTAAAGCTATCTCTAGCAAACTTTAAATATACGTCTCACAAACCGTTGGCCTAATAATACACATCGCAAATCAAGCAATGGCATGAAAGAGGCCGATACAATGAGGTTTCGTTGTGAGTCGCGCTATATAGTGCATACCCTATCTCCATTTGAATTAAAGACAGGCAGGCTAGGTACACAGCATGATCAGGCAGGCATACATGGCCGCGTAAAACCTACCGGTATGAACCTCAACCGAAAAACTAATGCGCAGAGTCGCTCATATACGATTATAGAGCTCACAGAAGGGCACCTAATCCCACAGAAAAGGGGCTTATCAAAACCAAAAACAGGCAGGATTACCTTCGCCAGGTTAGGATGGAGATGCAGCAATAAACGGTAAAAGTAGAGTTATAATATTGCGTCCAAGATATACAGATGCATACGAGTCAAACCGATACCCCCAAAACCCACACTCGGATCATTATAATAGAGATAAGCCATTAGAACCAAAGCTCTCGTAAAACACTATGCAGGGAAAACAGGCAGTCTATATCGATAGAGCACCTTTCGCAATATGTATAAATGACCACCTCGCAGCGCTCTACGTGCAGCCAGTGTAGAGGTAAGGCGGCCGGAGGAAGCAGAAGCGGCTATATCACTCGCAATGACGTCCGTCGGGGCTAAATATATAGTCAGCAATTCAAAAACTGTGGACATTTTGCGAACGGTAGCGTAAATTATACAGCCAGCAGCACTATTAGAAAGACAAATGTGCAAGATCGCCAAGCAAAAATTATATGCGATTCATCGCAACCTTCCCATTCTGGGAATGAGGCAGCCCACAATATGCCGAGGATTAAAATAGGGCTGTGGGTTGCCAAACCCTGATCAGCTAGGGAGCGCATGGCTGCGTAGCACGAAATAACGATACACTGTCGAAATGACAGGCGGTACTAATTACCTCCCGAGAAATCTCTTTCCTAACTCGAGCACATACACCATGGAGACAACCCCACATAGATAATATACACAGTCCATATAAAAAATCCATTGTTTGTCCCGGTTCACATTCGGAATTATGCAGGTTCTGTGCTCATCCAAAGACCCATATAGCTTATACGAATGCCCTGAGAACACATCTCCCACGGGCCTATCTAAGTTGGGCTTTTTCTGCGCAGTAGCGCATGCAAGTGCATTTTGTTCTGATTATGCGAAGGTCGTTATTGTGCAAAATTGAAATGCGAACTTGTTCATTTTTGTTCACTTTTTGCTGCTCTCCCCATGTCAAACACAAGAGAATAACTTATCGCTTGATATTAATGAAATGAAAATGTTGTACACATGCCCACCTGCTTGGTCTCCTTGAGACCGCAGTACTTGTAAATAAATAAAAATAAATAAAATAAATAAAGAAGGGTAGGATGCCGTAACTCGTTTGGAGCACGCAACCCAAAATAGGATCGTGCATCGGGCGTTGGAATTCGCAACATGCCCCTTCCCGGATCTTCAAGGTCAATGAAAGAGAAAAAGATAAATCTTCACACCACTCGAAGATCTGAAAAATAATTGACTGTTAACGAAAAAATGTTTTATCATCAATACCAATCAAGAGGAAGGAGTGGGCTTGGGCAGGGCATCCAATGCGAAAGCAAGATAACCGCTGGTCCTTAATGGTAACAGAGTGGATCCCAAGAGAAGGCAAGCGTATCAGGGTGCGGCAAAAAGTTAAATGGGCGGATGAGATTAAGAAATTTCCGGGAATACGGTGGCTGCAACTGGCAAAGGACAGGGTTAATTGGAGAGACATGGGAGAGGCCTTTTCCCTGCAGTGGGCATAGTCAGGCTGATGATGATGATGAATATATCCTCCAAAAGCATAATGTCATTTCTTCCATTCGCCGTTTTATTTTCTGTAGAAAGCTGAGTACAGACCTAAGGACATATTGGCAGTTTCGTGAAGCAAAAATACAGCTTATACCGACTGCGTACTTGGGCAAAGGGGGTACAGCATGCATTAGTAAGCCCTCATTATCACTGGCTAACCGCGAAATCACCTTTTTGGAGCATGCATTTGTAGATATGTAGATTTAATATTTTCAGTGATGATGCAGGGTTTTTTTGTTCTGTTTAGTGTTTGGCGGGAATGCTATATACGAGGGGGTACCCAAAAGAAACCGGAATAATTTTTTTAATCGGCACAGCTTCTGTGGTACCGCGTTTTGCCGCTAGGAGTGCATAGAACGAACATTCCAGAGTCAGTAAGCCGAGTGCCGTCGATGAAGAAGGTCAGACTAGTTTAGGCAGAGTTTTAGAGTGACGACTGTTTTGTGTGAGTGTCGTTTTTGCAATGGCTGATTTTCGTGAACAGCGTGCGCCGGTGAAATTCAGATTTTTTCTCGAAAAAAGTTGAACGGACACTCTTGAAATATTCAGAAAGACGTTCAAGGAGGATGCTATGGGGACAACTCAAGTGTTCTTGAATTGAATCCTGAATCAAAGCAACAGTCATGCCAATGGAAAACTTCAAATTCACTTCGCCTAAAGAAAGCTCGTCAGGTAAAACCAAACCTCAAAACAATGCTGATTTGTTTTTTCGACGTGAGAGGAGTCGTCCATTCAGAATTTTTTCCGCAGGGTCAGACAGTTAACCAAGCTTTCTGCTTGTATGTTTTGAAAAGATTGGGCAACAGTGTTCGGTGGAAGCGGCCTGATTTGTGGCAGACGGGTGACTGGTTTTTCCACCATGGCAATGCCCCTGCTCACACAGCCCTGTCTCTACGACAAATTCGGACCAAAAATGGCATGACCTCTGTTCCTCAACCCTCATACTCACCCGACCTTGCCACGTGCTACTTTCTTTGTTTCGTAGAATGAAAAGACAGGTGAATGGAAAGCGTTTCGCTGATGTTGCTGAGGTGAAGAAAAAAACGACGGAGGGACTGTCAAGCATCACAAAAGATGAATTTAAACAATGTTTTGAAAAATGGAATGAAAGATTCGACAAACGTATCATTGTAAGTGGTGAGCACTTTGAAGGATATTGAAGGTCTGCGCTGAAAATGTGAACAAATAAGTTCAAACAAAAATAAGTCCGGTTTCTTTTGGGTACCCCCTCGTATGTACACATGTGCGTAATAAATCGTCAGTTGAAAGTCAGCGCTCGTGTTGTCGTGTTTGTTCAGTCCTCGTGTTTTTTCCGCGCTGTTTTACCTTGGATATCAACGTCGTCATCATCATCATCATCAGCCTGACTACATCCACTGCAGGGCAAAGGCCTCTCCCATGTCTCTCCAATTAAACCTGTCCTTTGTCAGTTGCCGCCACTGTATCCCCGCAAACTTCTTAATCTCATCCGCCCACCTAACTTTCTGCCTTCCCCTGCTACGTTTGCTTTCTCTTGGAATTCACTCCGTTACCCTTAAGGACCAGCGGTTATCTTGCCTTCGCATTACATGCCCTGCCCAAGCCCATTTCTTCCTCTTGATTTCAACTAAGATGTCCTTAACCCGCGTTTGTTCCCTCACCCACTCCGCCCGCTTTCGATCTCTTAACGTTACACCTATCATTTTTATTTCCATAGCTCGCTGCGTTGTTCTTAACTTAAGCTGAACCCTCTTTGTTAGCCTCCACGTTTCTGCCCCATAGGTGAGTACCGGTAGGATACAGCTGTTGTATACTTTTCTCTTCAGCGATATTGGCAAGCTACCATTCATGATCTGAGAGAATTTGCCATATGCGCTCCACCCCATTCTTATTCTTCTAGTTATTTCCCTCTCATGATCCGGATCTACGGTCACTACCTGCCCTAAGTAGACATATTCTCTTACTACTTCCAGCACCTCGCTACCAATGGCGAACTGCTGTTCCCTTGCTAGGCTGTTGAACATTATTTTGGTTTTCTGCATGTTAATTCTTAGCCCTACCGTTCTGCTCTGCCTGTCTAACTGATTGATCATGCTTTGCAGTTCTTGTCCTGAGTGGCTTAGCAAGGCAATGTCATCAGCGAATCGCAAATTACTCAGGTATTCTCCGTTAACTCTTATCCCCAACTGTTCCCATTCCAGTCCCCGGAATACCTCCTGTAAGCAGGCAGTGAAGAGCATTGGCGAGATCGTGTCTCCCTGCCTGACACCTTTCCGTATTGGAATTTTATTGCTGACTTTATGGAGAACTATAGTAGCTGTGCAATCGATATAGATATCTTCCAATATTTTCACATAGCACTCTTCTACACCCTGATTCCGCAATGCCTGCATGACAGCTGAGGTTTCCACTGAGTCAAATGCTTTCTCGTAATCAATGAAGGCTATATATAGGGGTTGGTTATATTCTGCGCATTTCTCTATCACCTGATTGATAGTGTGAATGTGATCTATTGTCGAGTATCCTTTACGAAAGCCTGCCTGATCATTTGGTTGACTAAAGTCCAAGGTTGTCCTGACTCTATTAGCGATTACCTTAGTAAATACCTTGCAGGCAACGGACAATAAGCTGATTGGTCTGTAATTCTTCAAGTCCTTGACGTCTCCTTTCTTATGAATTAAGATAATGTTAGCGTTCTTCCAAGCTTCTGGTACTCTCGAGGTCACAAGGCATTGCGTATACAGGGTGGCTAGTTTTTGTAGCACAATCTCTCCTCCGTCCTTCAACAAATCTGCTGTTACCTGATCCCCACCAGCTGCTTTCCCTCTTTGCATTGCTCCTAAGGATTTCTTTACTTCCTCCCTCGTTACTGGCAGGATGTCCCATTGCTGTGCTCGACTGCCTCCCTCAGTAACTTGATGATTAGATTCGCTTCTGTATAGATTTGTGTAGAATTCTTCGGCTAATTCAACTATCTTATCCATATTGCTGATGACATTGCCCTGTTTGTCTTTTAGCGCATACATCTGGTTTTTACCTATGCCCAGTTTTCTCCTCACTGGTTTTAGGCTACCTCCGTTCCTTAGAGCATGCTCGACTTTCTCCATGTTAAACTTTCTTATGTCGGCTACCTTGCGCTTATTTATTAACTTCGATAGCTCTGCTAGTTCTATCCTGTCTGTGGAGTTAGACGTCCTCATGCTTTGACGTTTCTTAATCAGATCTTTAGTCTCCTGAGATACCTTGCTGGTATCCTGTCGAACAATCCTACCACCTACTTCTGCGGCGCACTCTGTAACGATAGCTGTAAGATTATCATTCATTGTTTCAGCACTACGGTCGTCTTCTTTAGTTAAAGAGGAAAATCTGTTTTGCAGCGACATTCTGAATTCCTCTACCTTCCCTCTTAATGCTAACTCGTTAATAGCCTTTCGCTTCACCAGTTTCCTCCGTTTCTTCTTCAAATCTAAGCTAACACGACACCTTACCATTCTGTGGTCGCTACAACGGACCTTACCGAGGACCTCCACATCCTCTACGATGCCAGGGTGTGCACACAGTATGAAGTCTGTTTCATTTTTAGTCTCATCATTGGGGCTCTTCCACGTCCACTTCCTGTTTGCTCGTTTGCGGAAGAAGGTATTCATAATCCGTAAATTATTCCTATCTGCGAACTCTACTAATAACTCTCCCCTACTGTTCCTAGAACCTATGCCATAGTCACCTACCGCCTTGTCTCCAGCTTGCTTTTTACCTACTTTTGCATTAAAGTCGCCCGTCAGTACAGTGTACTTTCGTCATTGCCGATTCCACATCCTCATAGAAGCTTTCAACTATCTGGTCATCATGGCTTGATGTAGGCGCGTAGGCCTGCACCACCTTCAGCTTGTACCTCTTATTAAGCCTAATTACGATCAAGTAAAACTCTAGTTTGGGCAAGTTGGTTCATGATGAAATAAAAACTGGTATGGCGCAAGAAACGGGGACACAGAAGACACACAAAACACAGGACTGACGTCAGTCCTGTGTTTTGTGTGTCTTCTGTGTCCCCGTTTCTTGCGCCATACCAGTTTTTATTTCTAATTACGATAGCTGCCACTCTCTCGTTAATACTGTAAAACTCCTCGATGTTGCCAGCTATATCCTGATTAATGAGGAATCCCACACCTAGTTCTTGCCTATCTGCTAATCCGTGATAGCACAGTACATGCCCGCCCTTTAGTACTGTATACGCCTCATCTGTCCTCCTAACCTCACTAAGCCCTATGACATCCCATTTAATACCGGCTAATTCCTCCAATAGCACTGCTAAGCTAGCCTCACTTGATAAGGTTCTTGCGTTAAACGTTAACCTGGCAACGTTTAACGCAAGATATCAACGTAAAAAGCGGCAACTGGCACATTCTTGCTGGTACCTATTCCTTTTATTTCTGTATCAGATTTAATTAATATCAGGTCCTTTCTCAGTCCCGTAGCATGTGCTACACAATTTCGCAATGTAAAGAAATGTCTAAGTATCGAATGCTTATCCCAGCGTTCTGTTTGATATGCATTTACTTATTGCCATTTTCATTCGTCATTGAAAGGATTGCGAAACCGTCCGACAAAGTAAGTTGTAGGCTTAACAGCACGGAGTTATGTAACAAAGTGAAGGCCCCCATGTAGCTAGCTGTGCTCCCAAAATCGGAGTCGAGGTACATAAGGCAACGTTGTACCGAGTGCAGAAACCGCACCATTAATGCCCCCGTGTCACAATCCCTCGTTCTGCGTGGTCCCATGGCTTGCTCCACGGGTGTTCCGAGCAGTGGCTGACGTGCTTGGAATAACCGGGACCCTGACAAAGGCCTGGTGCCTGTCGTAGCCTTTCGGCTCCGACCAACGCCCCGAAAGTATGCTGACCGCCGGAGATGAGCAGCAGTCTCCTAAGATTACTTGACACATGCCAGTTTTTGAGACTGGTGAATCTTCCTTTTCGAGGGCTACCTTTTTGCAGCATTTTATTTTTCGATTCCTCTGCTTCCTTGCCTTAAATATCAGATGATGATATATACATATTGATACATGCATTTGAAGAGACAGAAGTAGTGCATGCACTAGAAGAGGAAGAAGTTAGTTGGTTCTCGCGCGCGCGCTCGAAACACTGAGGGTCCGCCGCAGGTTTTTCGTCTCTCAGAAGGACTTTCAATGGACTCAGAAGGACGACCTCAGAAGGACTTTCAATGTAGGGCCATTGCCTAAAAACATGGATCCCAACTTACACGAGGAGAGGCGGAGGGCTAGGGCCGAGCAGATGGACAAAAGGCTAGGCCTATCCGAAAACACACTATATACGGACGCTTCTATGTACGCAAGCGTAGAGAAGCGCACAGCCGCTGTAGTGGTAGTCAATGGTACAGGGGAAATGACCTCCTGCGCTTCAGTGGGAGTGTCGGGGATAGCGGAGGCCGAAGAGATTGCCGTCGCGCTGGCGGTAGCCGAAGGCTATAGAAGAGGCCGCTCCCTGAACATTCTAACGGACTCGAAAGAAACATGCAAGAGTTATACGAAGGGCAACATTAGCGGCATCGCCCTTAGGATCATCGGCGAGGCGGCAGCTTCCGCTGGAAAAACGCCTATACAGCATATCATCTGGGTGCCAGCTCACGCAGGCGTAGCAGGAAACGAAAGGGCGGACAGCCTGGCTCGAGGGCTCACTTACCGAGCAGGCTTATCGGACGCCCCGGAGTTACGGCTACTCACGTGCGAGGGAGGCTACGCAGAGACCCTACAACTTTATAGGGGAACTAGATTGAGGTATCCACCACCACACAGAGCACTGACTAGGGAAGAGGCTGTAGGATGGCGTAGGCTACAGACGAACACTTTTCCTAACCTGTACATATACAGCAAAATGTCACCAAAGCAATTCAGATCAGACTGTCCCTGGTGCGGCGGTACACCTACACTCTATCACATTACCTGGGAGTGCGAAAGAAACATAGCATTCCACAATTATCAACCACCGAGTGAAGAGCAATGGGAGAGCTGTCTCTCCAGCAGCGAGCTCGAGGTCCAGAGGGCCTTGGTACAGCACGCTGTTGAAGCGGCACGACTCAGTGGAGCCCTGGACTGAGGGCCCACCCTTGCTCGAAGACTCAAGTCGCCAGCGCCCAAGCAGGACGACCAAGAAGTCTTCATCTCCGCGAATCTCTTGAAAGAGCAATAAAAGTTTTCTCTCTCTCTCTCTCTCTCTCGTCTCTGCGCTGGTGTTCTTTTTGGCGTTGCACGCTACAATATATATAAATGTGTGTTTGTGTGTATGCGCGCGCGCGTGTGTGTGTGTGTGTGTGTGTGTGTGTGTGTGTGTGTGTGTGTGTGTCCGCGCACGTGTGTGTGTGTGTGTGTGCGTGTGCGTGCGTGTGCGCGTGCGTGCGTGCGTGTGTGTGTGTGTGTGTGTGTGTGTGTGTGTGTGTGTGTGTGTGTGTGTGTGTGTGTGTGTACTAGTACTCGGTATATGTCAATGAGACTGCTGTAAACCCGCTTTTGTTCAGCGAAGTGCGGTATTCACCACGAATAAAATTTTCGTCCTCACCCCCCGCCACTAATCTTTTCAAAAGATATGCTTTAAGGATCGCTTGGGTGACATAATATTACCAGTATTATCAGACATCCCAAAACATGGGCATTATGTTAACGGCTGATGCAGCGAATGAGAACTAGTGTTTCTTTACCCTATTTGGGGGAGGAGCAAGGACGTTTAACGACAACAGTAGCAAATTAAACCGATTGACTATTTACTGAAAACATTTTTTTTATTCCCGCCGCTAAGCACATGGATGCAGTTGGATATCTCCTTCCCGCCATTACAATAAGCCATATCACTTTGTTTTTTTTTTTAATTTCAAAGACACGAGAACGAAAAGCGCACGAGAACCACTTCGTGCGCTTTTCAAAAACCAGGCCTCACTGGCAGGTGCAAAGTAGCGTTCATCACTGCACGTCACCTCACGGCGCTTGTGTCGTGGTATGCCTCTCGCCATGAGCGCGTGGTAGTCTTGATGTGCGCGCCCCAGACTCAGGCTTCTAGGAAAGTGCCCAAACGAATAAAACATAATAAAACACAGCGTCAAGAATTACAGTGCTTTAGAAATTCTAAAAACTTGCATTGGTGTTACTGAAGGGCAGTAGAAATCTTCAACTGCCACTAGGGGTCTTAGTCGTATACATAAAAAGAATAGTATTTTTTTTTTGCCGACTCACAAAAAAACGTAACGGACCTGTACTTTGATGTAGGTCAACACTTCCATTAGTTTTCGCGAAGGCCATATTCATAGCTCACAAAGCCTTCGCTCGAAAACTTTGCCATGAAATTCGCCTAAAGGCGCTCTAAGTTTCTTTCCCAGTATGGTCTTCTTTCAGAGCACGCATGTCAGAACTAAAAAGGATTTTTTTCAGGAGAGTGCCGCGATGATGAAATGTGTGCTGCGAAGTGGATACCTAAAATGAAGACTCTTTACTATCTTGCAAAGCTTGCTTTTCTTTCGAGCTAAAATTTACACCTTCTCTCAATGGGGCGTCGACTGGGGTATATTAGAATGGAGACACGTGCTCAGAATAGGGGCCTCCTTCAAAGCGCGCGCGTTTTTGATATCATGGCCTCTGACTTCACTTTCTGCCTTTGTGGCTTTCTTTCGTGTTGCAGAAGCAAATGTTCTAGTACCGCAGGTCGTTTGTACGCAAGTTGCGTTCGCAAAGCTCGGTCGGCCTCGTTGCGAAAGACGAGTGAAAAGAAGCGTTTCGCTGGTGCGCGGAAACTTCTTGCTAAGAAATATAGGAAAAAACAGCAATACAAAAATAGCAATGTTTGCTTCGTTCCCTCGCTGCAGATCAACATCATCGTCTCATTTTGTGTATGTTGGTCGTCTTTGCGGTTTCATGGAGCGAGAGGTGCTTGGGGAATGTGAGAAGCAAATGCAGGCCGAGGTCTATGCTCGGACTACAACGGCGTCACATAAGTAGGGCCTTTGTTACTTCAGAACCAACCACAATTCAAGAAAGAAAATTCTAATGAAGCACTACACTCGATAAGAAAAATATTGGCCGGAACAGGTAACCGATAACATCAGAGAGCGAGAAACATCAAGCGATAAGCCTATACAAGAAACTGGACAAAACCTTACAAAGGTACCGAATTTCTGAAAACAATGGACATTGGAAAACAATGGAAAACAATGGAGGTGAAAAACGTTAAATGGGATTACACACAATGGGGATGATCAGCACCAGGTGGTTCATATGGTGCTTTTACGATTGCTACATTTGCATTTGCTGGTACTAAGCTTGATTGTGCGACGAATCACCATTATTTCTAGGAGCGCTTCAGCGACTGCGAGGCATCTATGGTAAGACAAACGTGTTTCCACTGACTGTGGCATTTGGTTCTGCAGTGCGTTTGCGGGCAGCGTAGAGAGGGCATTCGTTCTTGGTTTGACCGGCCGCACATATGGGGTCAGGCGTCCCGCACATATGTAGCGATCAAAGCAGGAGGTTTCCCTCCGAATGCACCCATGGCACTTCCACAATGGGGTCAAAGTGCCACGTCGCTAGTGGCGGCTTCGTCCTAGCTGAATTATTTTTACTACGCAGGCACGTAGAATTCCACGCCAGCCAGTCATCTGAGTACCGTATTTTCCGGTGTATAAGACGCGGCTTTTTTTCGAAAATTTTGCTGGTGCGTCCTATACAAGGGTGCGTCTTATATGCGAATTTTTCATCTTTTTTTGCGCGTTCATCGATTACTCCAGTTCATGCTCAAGCTTTTTTCACCTAAAAAATATCACTACCAATAACGCGGTTGTAACACGGTTAATACTTCAATACCGGGACCGCCGTGCGCGACATTCTAGGTGATCTATATTATGAAACGGCGGGGATGACGACTTCCGGGATCACAAACGCGCGGCTGTTTCGGAGGCCCCAAGCAAAAGTAATGAGAAGCGCCAAAAAATGGTGACAATCGCGCTTCTCGCCATTGTCAAGACAAGCCGGCGTTCTTTTTTAGTCACCCTTTGCAACTTTTTTTTGCTCCGTGTACGTAGTGCATGTTTCAGCCGAGTTGCTTCCAGAAATGGGTGAACCTTTTGATAGCGCATCTGAAGATGAAGACTTCGAAGGTTTCAAGTAGAATAAAATGTTATGGACATATGGGGAGCTGTATCGTTTTTCCGTTCTTTTTTGCTAGAACGTGGACGAGTATGGCATGAGTGTTGCCTTTTTCGATCACTTAGCGTTGCTTAAGAATTGCTCACAGGTACGGTGCATTTCGCGATAGTCGCGCAAGCGTATTTAATTAAGCCTCACTGGCCTAGCGGAGCATCAAAGCGTCGTGCTCCAACCTCGGCCCTTCCTGATGACGGTCAAGTTAGCGCAATTCGCAAGGCACTGACATTTTGCTCGGAGGGTCAAAGGATCAAAGCGGGAAGCAAGCAAGGTGGGAGTGAAAAAAGAAAGCGGTGCCGTAGTGGAGGCCTTCTAAATAACTTTGAACTCCTGGGGATATTTGACATGCGCTGACATCGCACAGCACACAGGTGCCTTTAGCGGTTCGCCCCCATTTAAAGTCATAAAAATTCAGGTTTCATTTCTCCTTATTGGTCGCAGCCTACATACGACATTCTGGAACAGCCCTGACACCACAAGTAGCATAGAAAATAGAGAACTTTTACCGTTGAAAGATCATTCTACCGCAATTTGCAATTTTGTATATTTTTGTTGAAGTCGAAGCTCCCCAGGCTATAAATTTTGGATCTGAGCAGTGTAGTACGACAGCTAAGGTGACCCTGAAACAGCATACGTCATCATATGTAAGTGGTTCGAAGAGAACTGTTGGCATAACTAGACCTGGCCTTTGGAGCTTCGGATCTGCTCTAGGTGCCGCACTGCAAGGTTAGAGAGTAAAATGCAAAGTGAAAAGAACAAATTTGACATTAACCGCCGATTGTAACAGTTTTCGTTCACGTGGACGGAATGCAAGCCTGATCTGTCGATACATCGAAGTTTAGGTTGCTATTCTTGAAATCTTATATGACCCAACTTCTAAACGACTTGAACTTCCGTTGTATTTTTTTGTTCATAGTTTTTTTTTCGCCCTTGTAGTATTTCGATCTAGCATATAACTGAAATGGTGCGAAAGAGCGGAAGTTATATAAATAAACCTCACAGTTCCATTTTAATTTAACGCATCACATTGGCGCCGCTGCCAATGGGTGGATCACAGTTTGTGTGCAGCGCCTAGGGAAACTGCGTGGGGTGCCCGGGCTTCTTTGCAGACAAAGCAATCATTTGTTTTAAGGATGATATATGTAAGCTCATTTTGACGCACTGACATAAAAATATAACGAAGTTCCTGACTCCACTAGCACATTAACGCACAGGTGACTGATGTGCCCAAATATTTTTACATCGCCCTTTATGGTTACTGTTTGTGTATGCATAGGATTACACATGCTGAAGACACATCAAAGTTGTTGCTCTTGCTGCAGCCTTTTTCTTATCCGTCTTTTTCTCTCATTAATCCTGCTGGGCTTCGGTATCATTTCCCCTCAAACTCAGGACACTTTTCTTGCGAAACAACACTCTTCACTGCAAGCATCCTGTGTTCTTGTTTCCATGTGCACGAGTGCCCAGTTTTATTTTTCTTGGCTGTAATTTTAAGCAAACGTCCGTGGGTCATCTTTAAAAGCGTCTGGTTACGCTCATGCGCTGTTTTAAAGTTAAATTGGCGTCTCGGTCCCTCTCCTGTGTTTATTCTGGCTTCGAGCGGCAACTGCCTTTCCCCCTGCAATATTGTAACGTGGCGGCCAGCCGAAGAATGAGGCGTGGTGAACGATGGCTATGAGATGATTTAATGGCCGCTGGCCTAGCGCGGGCACTCCGTCCCGCGCCACTGCCAGCTTCGTCTTCGTCACACTACCCGGGGCCTCCGAGCGATCGTCCCGATCGGTGACAAACAGACGGCGAAATGGCGGTGGTCTTGAGTGAAGGATCGAACAATATGTAGAAGATGGTGCAGTGCTGGCCGCCACGATGAGAAAGATGAGAGAATGAGTCCCGGTCCACGAATCATCCGGGCCGTAGGGTGCCAGGAGCTGACGGCCGAGGTCTCTGGACGCAACGAACGGCAGAGGCAGGGGGACGGTGTCTTCACGTTTGGGTCAGTGGGGTCTTGGGTCGGTGGGGTCTTGGGTCCGTCGGGTCTTGGGTCGTCGTGTAGTGTGGTCCGGGCGGGGGACGGGGCTGGGGTGAGCGTTGAGGTCGGTTCAGGTCGGGCGGGCTGGGGCACGGCCGTGCGGCGCTGAACAGGTACTCACGGCCGACGTCCACGGCAGGCCCAGGACGCCGAAGCTCCGTGACCAGGCTGGCGATGAAGGGATCCCAGCACCTCACACCAAATGTAACGTGGCGGCCAGCCGAAGAATGAGGCGTGGTGAACGATGGCTATGAGATGATTTAATGGCCGCTGGCCTAGCGCGGGCACTCCGTCCCGCGCCACTGCCAGCTTCGTCTTCGTCACAATATTTCAACATTCTGCGAACCTTATTTGGGGCAGACTATATGACTGTGCTGCCACCGATGCCAGCGTCGCCACGAGATATATTAATAGTTCCAAATTTCTTTAGATTAAAAAGCTGTCAGGGGGCTGAAAAGCGCCCATGACTGCAAAAGCCCCTTAGTACCCAAAGAAATAAAAGAGGCCTGAATAAATCAGTGTTCATTAGACTTGAAGTACTGTTTACTTAACGCAAATGGGTGGGGTGAAGTTTGCCGAGCAAATGGAGTGAAAATCTCGCTTTTACCAATGTGAACTACCTTGACATGGTTCTTTATTAATCACATTCAGCAATAACGCGCCCACGTAGAAGTTTTCGAAATTACTTGTGTGCCTGGAATGAATCTACATTTATGTCGAAACAAGAGACTTTGAAAAATTACTATTTAAATTCAGCAGGCATTTCAATGAAATTTAGTGGCTGTTGGCCAGAACAGGTCGCAAGCCAGTGAGCAGTGCGGAGGGGATCAAGCGGTAGTGTTAATCAGACTCCGCACGCGTGGAAAAATTTCTGCGCCGCATATAGACCTTTTTTTTTTCAGTTCAAGGCCCTCACAGGTTTGCAAGCAGCGCCGTGCTTACAAACAGGCTGACGCTGCAGCGCCTAATGATTGCACTCCTATGCTCCAAATGACGGCGAGAAACGTGAGCTGCAGGCGAGAGGGAAAGCACTCAGCGGAACGCTGCGCCCTCATTTCCTAGCGAAAGCTGATTCAGACTTCCGGAATGGCGGAATGCGGTTCGAATGAGCATTTATAATGACAGGCACTGAGCACCGCCGATCAAACGTCTGCAGATAATGACGACTCACGCCCACGTAGCACAGGCGGTCCCGACGTTGTATAACTGTTCTCCAAAGGCAGGTTTAGAAAGCGGCACTTGCAAATGAAGCAGATCGAAAGGACCTTGAATGGCGTTCCGTTCATAGCCCGTTCACTCAGCATCTCCGCATCTGCCATGTGAAAGAGCGCAGTGTATTCTTTACAAGTTGGAGCGTTATGCAGGTTGCCTCTTTGCCTGCCCACGTCACCCACACTCCATTATTTGTGTCCTGTGTGCGTGCAACTAACGAGTGATGTATTCGACCCAAATCTTGATGGTTCTAATTAGGAATATGCGGAACTTCTCCGTGGTTTCTATAAACTGGAATATGCCCGTAAGCGTTTATGTGTGCTTGACAAAGGACCGAGGGTTACATGGTGCAAGGCATACGATCAATATGAAGTATTGCACGCTAAACAGCGAGCATGCACCTTCTTTTTTTGTGGCATATGGACCCGATTTGCCGCGGACGCTTTGAAAAAAGGTACTTATCTGAAGCAGTTCTTTTTGGAGAATACGAGTGCGGTCTCAGTTCCAGTAGTCTGTCATGGTGTTGTGACATTTGTGTATGATTAATTTGAATACGGCCCCTCGAAGCGAAAGGATGAAAGCTATAACCATGATTTTTTAAACCTTATGAAAAGTGATAAACTCAATGTACCATCCTTAACATTGGATTGCCCGTGAGGAGGCAAAAGTGTTCGAGCATCCTTGCGTTGTTTTACTTTCTGAACGCTACTGTGTGAAATTCTAGAACAGCCTACTTCTAAAGGTACATTATTTTTGACAAGTTGATACCGTTATTCCTGCAGCGCTGTCACCACAGTTGGTTCATTATTTGCGTTCTCATACGTAAACAGTTTTTTTGTTCATATAGGTGCGAACAAACTATGTGTTCTTTTTCGGCTATTATTTTGTACCGTGGGCCATTTGCTCTTTAAATGAGCGATTTTTTTTTAAATCAATGTCAACGTTTCTTTCCGCTTTGTTTAAATTTTGCTAGGTGAATATGCAAATTTTCTAAACTTTGCAAAATTACTTGTTCAATGTCATTTAATCAGAAAAATAGAAATCAAGAAGGAAAATAATAATCAGAAAATATTACTTCCTGGAGTAATGTTCAAATGCAATTCAGGAGCCCCTCTTTTCTACATCAGTCGCTTGACTTTTTGCCTTAATAAAACCTTCACATTCCAGATATAGTGGGCTACGGCTCGCTTCTTTGTTCTGAGCTCGAATCATGACCTCAATGACCTCATGATCGGAGACATCCACATCTCATTCGGCAATCGAAATGGGAGGTGGGATATCTTTGCAGTATTTTTCCCTGAAGGACAACAAATGAATACGACGTAAGGACTTCCGTGCAACAATTATCTTCGTATATGATATCGGGAACTAGAGGGAGGCAGCAGGTGCACTTTTTTGCGTTTTCCAACCCAGGACACAACTATGACCATTCACTAAATTCTATACGTCAGTATGGACATCCTGTTTAGGAGAAAGTGCAGTCAACCATATTGTCATATCGCACAGCATGGAGCCCTTGTTTCTCACTAAGCTCTAAAGGTAGCGAGCCCCATTCCCTGACGGCTTGCTTCCTCAAGAATAAATATCAGCTATTCCTTAGCGGTAGGAAATATCTGTTATTGTGGTAAAAACAGCGCAGATTTGCACTTTAATTGAAAAAGAAGCATCACTCGTTCACATCTCATGATTTATTACTGCCCTCGAGCTTATTAATTTGCAAATGAGACAACTTGCGCTTTAGAAAGCAATATTTTTGTCCTCGAGTAATGCCATTAAGAATGGCCGCAGTAAGCGCTAGTGTCCGACAGAAATACTTTACTTAACGAAAAAAACAACCAAATAGCGCGTGGTACGTGGCAGCCTTTCATAGATTACATATCAAGATTACCTAACGGTCAATGGAAGTGCCATTGGGCGAAAAATCTCAGTTGCACCACACATATCAGCCTATTCTGCAGCGCTAAAACGAGAATTAAGTCATAGTCTCTGGAGAAATGTTTCCTACAGCAAAACTGGGGGCTTAAAAACGAAGGCCTTCTAAGCAATTAAGCAGCGCACAGTAAATTAGGAAATATTTCCGCTACGACGGAGGCAAATCCTATCGATACGTTGTCTAGAGGGCTTAAGCTCAACCTGAACTCTTGTTCATTCAGTTTTCGTTGGGTCTTCCTCATCGATTTGAAAACAAAAGGTGTGGTGCTTAAGTTGTCTGTTCTGCGAATTTTTTTCTTTATTGGGTGACACAATCAAATAATACGACATCTACTTGAGACAGAGGAACGTTATCTCTTCTCACGGGCACGCAACTTTTCAATGTAGTGCCCGTCGTAGCGCTCATACCCGTCGGCGACTTATACGGTAGTCTAGGTAACCATAGGCCTGCCGTCATTAATCAGGAACAGCTATTTCGGTTCACTGATGTTTCAACCTTTACATCCCACAAGGGAAAGAAAGGGAAGTTTCTCCATATAATGGAAACATCTGAGAGAAATGGGCTTGCCTTCGTACAAAGATGTGAAAAATAAAGTGATTTGCTGGAATTGTTAACTGCAGTGCTGGTCGGTTTACAACGGCATGTCAAAACTGGTTAATCTTGATTATATTTTGTTGTGTTTTATTTCTCTTCACCTTGGCCAGTGGTCGGTGTTTCACGGGGACGAATGCCGGAGGAGGGATAGAAATAGGACGGTCTTGGCAGAAACACGCCCATTATAGAACTTGCTTGCATAACGCCCTCCGCTAACGTCACCTAGAAAAAGAAAATACCTCTGCACTGTTCCTCATTAAAGTCTCCTCTCCTCTCCTGTGCACTGTTCCTGCGACATCACCGCTCATTACTCGGTTGAAAATGGCATGCCATGAACTTAGGCTCTAAGACTCGAGAAGCAACAGCCGGGAGGGGCGGTCTGGGCGTCGTCTCTCAAAGAAGCTAAAACGAACTAGGCTTTTTTGATTAGGCTCTTTTGAATAGATGGCTTTGTAAAAAGGGTACAGTGTGCTAACATCACTCGAGGACAGCAGAGGGCTCCTTTGTTTGTAGATTATGTGGGCGCTACCCCATGCCCCAGTGGCAATCTGACGCCGATGTCTACTAATGACAGAGCACGACGACGCGTTTTATATACCTCCTGAGAATATCTTTACGTATCTTAAAACAAGCTGTTTGGTGGTTGTGGTACAAATTTATGCAGCATTGTCCCTGTGAAACGGGCGGTCTGGATGCAGTGGAGGTGGGATGGTTAACAGCAGCAGCAGTGCCTCCAGAGCGCCAGTGCCTGTGATTACTCGTTTTCTTCTCTACTTCTTGTGGCTTTCTTCATGACTGGCATCACGACAAAATGATAAAAAATTTAACGCTATAAAGTAAAAACATGCCTATGCAAAACATTATAGAAAGTGTTCTATCGTCACGACAAATTTTTGTTGCAATTTTTGACGCTAACTTATAGTCACTGAAGTAATTTTTATAGTAACAGAGTTTTCTGTAGTAGAGTCCTGTCCTTGGCCGTAGCGACAGAAATACAAAAAATACTTGATAAAAGTACATAAACTTCCAACAAATGCAACAATAGTAAAGAAAAATTTGCCTTTACTGCGGAAAGACCGAACACTTTGCCCTATTTCGGGCACAAAATTTGTCGTTTTTCTCGACTGCGATTCAACTATTAAATCTTGCTGTCTTATAGTCTAATAAAACAGTGAGCGCAAAAAGGCAATCTTTTTCGAAGTTTCTTACGTCCCGGCTGGAGTGATACGAAGAATGACCGAGCCATGTCGTCTTTCATCGTTGTAATGAAGTGCACGCTTCATCAGGTTGCCGCAAAGGACAAAAAGGATACAAAGAAAGACCCTGAGGCTATTTTAAATTTAAAAATGCAAAGATCAACCCAGAAAGGACGTAATAGATGGCGTGCAAAGAAGATGGGTCTTATAAAGCGTCTAATTTGTCGACGAAAACATTCCTGTTTTCAATCTCGCAGACAATGAATTGGGCCTGAAACATCCTTCAGTAGATAAGTCAGAGACGAGTAAACATAAAGAAAGATAACAACAACAACAAAAAAAAACGGGAGTAGAAGAAAGCCTTGAGACCTTTTCCGTTTTGTGTTTCTACTTCGTCGGCGATAAATACCTTCCTATTGCTGCGTGTTTACAGTGAGTCTTCGGGACTAAAATGTGTAATCCCCAAGGAGACAACTTCTCGGGCATGGATAAATGAAAAAGCAGCGACAAACATCCGGATACACAGAATCGTAATATCTGCCATGCATGCTGACATAGCCGGTGTTTTTGAAAGTTTTAGTTTACTGAGCCGCATGGCAGACACTAAGCCCCATGGCAAACACTAATCTTCTAGACAGGAACTAATCCCGCGGAAAAGATGATGCGCACTGCTGAAACGCGTGAAGAGAGGTTTTAGCGAGAATCGTGTCACGCTTGAAAACTTATTCTCATCGCTCGTTGTTCAGTGGGGTCTTGGAGCCGCAGGATCATTTAGCAATGATAAAAAATTATAAACATACGGGGCTGAGGTGAAGCGTGACTTAAAGCAGCGCACTTTTGAAATTTCGGACTATACTATCAGCGTGGGCTGAAAGCATTCTTCACGCTTGATGGCTCGTAAAACTGTGACTATTTGTGGTGGCACTGCGAGTGATCACAACTTACAGCTAATGTGGGTTCTGTCTTAATAAAAGAAAATGAATCTGGCTGGATCAGAGAAATCGAGATTCTTATGAGTGAACAGTTTTTTCACACTCATAGAAAGATTGAACACTGCTTTGAAAGAAGTATATCGCAAGCCAAAGAAAACGATCGTTCATTACATCAAAGTCACCGGTTCTTTATGAGAGTTTGCTGTTTCGCAGAAATATCAAGCAGCCACTGATGGGCGCAAAAGCGTGGGTTAGAAATTCATTATCTGTATTTCAGAAGGCGTTTTATTTGGCAAGCAAAAAATTACTTTTGGTTTAGACTGTTTCAGCGATAGAAAACTCATATTTTTTATTCGAGAGATGCAAGATGAATATATGCAGAATATTAAAATTACCTGTGAAGAATAGAGTGGGTGGAGACCAGCCCCAAGTAGTTCAAGTCGCTAGTACCCTTGAAATTGCCGCGTTGTTTTTGCATAGTTCCTCATCAGCGTTCCTTCTACCGTGCTTGAGGAACTTTTCTATACTATATAGTTCCTATATAGTTATTCTGCGCGCTCACTATGCCGGGTTGACGTTGCTAGATCGCTCGCGAAGCCTCACATTTAAGGAAACGAGATTATAATATATTCGTGTCTGTTCATCAGGTGCACATTCGTTATTCAGTAGGTTGTGAGCATTATTTAAATATATTGAGACGTCAGCCTGAAGTAGTTTGATCGCGACGAATACATCTGTCAACGCCGCCGCCGAGTAGCTCCCTCTTCTGCCAAGAGTTGAGCCCAGGCGTAAGCAATGCATTTTACTAAGCTTGGTTGAGTTTATTGCCTAATATTGTAAAGATTTAGGAGAAATTAAACAAGAGTGCAAACACTGGATGCAACTTCGACGCCGAATACAGAATTCTGTAGCACATTTGCTATGAGTAGAAACGACACATATCAACTGCAAGCCTGGTCTCGTGAAAGCTGAGGAAAAGAGAAATCCTCGACTCTCTTATCACAACCACGTACTGGCATTCTTTCTGCCGTATTTGATTACACTAATATTAAAGGTACTATTAAGACTTTATTCACATAAATCTACACTTTGAACCCAGCTCGAATACGCGCCAGAGCGCTTGTGTACGTCGCTGGTAAAACCAGTGGCGTTGAAGAACAACTGTAAAAAACTAGCCACTATGACAAAGGTCATGTAAAATTACACACGCGTAAGTACTTGTAGCAGGCAAAACGTTTTTTAACATTAAAAAAAACCTTAGTGTGTAAACCGATTTACTTCAGAAAAAAAAAGTAATCTGACAATTCACAATTCACTAACTGCGCGTCCGCAGGCTGCGCGTCCGCAAGCGAGCGCACGAGGCCCCAGCTTTCACAGCTCTTGTAATGTCATATCACGTGGTGCGCCGATGAAGGTCAAGTGGTAGCTACGCGGCCGTGCGCGGCGCAGCAAGGAAGAGCTTGGTTGTGCGAGTAATATGCTTCGCATAAAAGTTGAAGACGCTTATAACTGGCTCCCTGGGAAAGGGGACATCTCGCTCGTGCTTTCAGGTACATGACGGGGGTGTCCACCGGCAAAAAGCTGCTCTCTCCCACAATATATCGTGTTTATCAGTGATAAACCTACAGCTATTTTTTTCTCTTTTCTCCGCCGGTAGTACTTAACTAACTCTATCATCAATTGTGTTGTCTAATGGAAAGCAGTGCCTTTTGATTCGGTAATGCAACAGAGGAATGCAAAAGAATGTAACAGCAGTTGGGGGCGAAGCGAGCGGTGCGCGAGAGAAGTGCGGAAATATTTTTTTTTTCTGGGATCTCCAATGAGACATTAGCCACGGCTTCTGCGGCTGCAGCCTGGGCAGCTCTTTTTATGTTGTTATCTGTTGTGTTTTTCACATGAATAACAGCTAGCGTAGAAAACCTACTAGAAAGGACTGTGTTCGTAGTTAAGAAGCACAACAGTTCAATCCGTTGTAATACTTTACAGTTCCTAGTAAATAACAAGAAAGTAATTGGCACAACAAACAACACCTGCAGTACAAAAAATGTGTTCTCAATCATTTATTGCCGAAACGTGGTGAGTTAATCAACGTTTCAACCGCAGCAGGCCTTCTTTTTTTTAGAGTGTGCATTATTTAAGTGACAGAGTGTCATGACTGCAAAAACTGCAAAGGACGAATGCCTAAGAGAAAATAAATAGTTCGTGTTCAGCAGTGGAAGCAGTTCAAAGTGTTCTAGTCAAATGTGCACCTTTCAGCCATATGTGCGATTTAATTTTTTCGCTAAAGTAATTTGCGGGTTCCCAGTTAATTCACAGGGAAAAGGTTTTCACAACCGTCAAAGTCATCGATGGTTGAATTTTGTATTACTTTGTCCTCTCTGACCTAAGAGGCGGGTAATTGGGTTTAGAGATTGCCTAAGCAAATCACGTTATGGGGCGTCGCTGTCCCCTTAATTAATAAGTTGATGAAAATATAACAAAGCTAAATATAACAGGTTAAGCAGAACACTTCAGTGCAAGAAAATGGTTGGTTGATTGATTTATTGGGGTTTAATTTCCCAGAGCGACTCAGGCTATGTGTAACGTCGTCGTGAAGGGCTTCCGAAATTTCAAGCACCTGGGGTTCATTAATGTGCACTGACATCGCTCAGTACACGAGCCTCTAGAATTTCGCCTCCATCGAAATTCGGCCGCCGCGGCCGGGATTGAATCCGCGTCTGTCGGGCCAGCAGCCAAGTTCCGTAACCACTGAGCCCCCGCGGCAGGTGCAAGAAAATGCAAGACAATCCAACATAGAGTAAAGTCTTTCTGCAGCTTCACGTGCGAATTCTGATACGATTGAAGCAGCTGCTGTGCAAGCAAGGCTGAGCATTCTGCCGTGGAAAGTTTCGGAAAGAAAATTATTATGTTCCAAAGCAAACTTTCGGGACCAAGGCTCTTTGTACGAATGGTTTCGTATCAAATCACGCCAACACATAACTAAAGCGCAGTGCGCACATAAGTAAGTTTCCATTTAATTATTGAATGAGTTTGATGCGAAGTTGCGTTTGGGGTCGTTTTCTTATTTCTGAAATACAGGGAAAAGCTTACTGCAGTGAAGGTAGGTAAAGCGGCAAGAATGTTGCATAGTAAACATTCCGCCAGAACTAATTTCAGAGCATGGTTTCAGAGTAGGAGAGCGGCTCTAAGCGACAAGTAAAGAGACCGAATAAATTGAGAATGGCCTGGAGGCACTAATCTTACTGTGTGCATAAAACTATCCGCCTAAGGATGTTTCTAGACTCAATCTTGGTCCATTATTCTGCGCATAGGCGGAAAAACGATTTTGGTGTTTTTGTTTTTTTTCCTTCGCAGGTAGACATGCTTTGATAATAACTTTACCCTCGGCGTGGAGTAATGGACCATGCCATACAGTTATAACTTTTTTTTCGCTTATATTATACGCGCACTGGGCTTACGTTTTCACACAGTCTGGGCAGGGCTAGGCTGAACTAAAATGCACTCTGCCGAATTTCCCGACATCAAAGCCCCGTGTCCATAAAGCATGTCTGCGTTAGGTCAACAGAGCATTAAGCGAGCTTTCTCCCGAGTGCTCCTGATGCCAATGTGGGAGCCACACCTTACATACCTATGGCAGCAAGAACTTACTGTGCTTGTTTCTTTGTTTCTTTGATGATTGAGAAGCTGGGGCCATTCGGCAAAAGAAAAAGAAGAATCACTGCAGGTCGTGGAAACTTCTGTAAAGAGGCTTTGGATAGAGAAAACACTAATTACACGAAAGATAAGCTTATGCTCCAATGACTCGTCTACGTGTCTACTAATTGGAAACACCTCCTACTAAAGGTGCGCATTTAAACTGAATTCTAAAGTCAATATTAAACTGAATGTTAAACTGAATGTTTAAACTCAACTGCGAACGCCACCCTTTCTACTAGCAGGAGTCAGCTGCATATCTAGTCTGCGCCTGAAAGATAAAATCATCAAATTAGAATTCTACCAAATAAACAAGTGCGATGACGTGCCTCCTCAAAATGTATAGTTGGGCTACATGGTTACACATGCTGAAATTGCCTGCAGCGCTCTCTCAACGAGGACGTGGACCGACAGAAAGGGAAGGTTACGGCGCTGACATTTAGTAATTTATTGCGCTATAAAGAGCGCCATTTCGTACATACAGTTCCCTGATAACATCCGCATCAGAGCTTTTAACGTGGTCGAACCGTAGGTAGACTTTTTGATAAGAGAAAGTGTTTTCTTTTTCTTTTTGTTCTGACGGAAGCAGGTCCCATGCGCTGTGCGTCACCGCCGCCTATGTAAGACGCGAAAATTGGATTATTTCATTGCATTTCCTCACACGCTGACTTTTATATATAGATGTAGGAGCAGCATCTGGCAGAAGTTTAATTTGCTTTCATCGCAGTTGTTTTGTTCTTTCTTTCGGTTCATGCCT
This sequence comes from Amblyomma mixtum, assembly GCF_055824585.1. Lineage (NCBI taxonomy): Eukaryota > Metazoa > Arthropoda > Arachnida > Ixodida > Ixodidae > Amblyomma > Amblyomma mixtum. The sequence goes on along the minus strand of NC_143013.1, from coordinate 95,197,819 downwards.
TCGTTTACTTCGCCGATGGTAGTGCTTAAAGTCAGGGGGTCCCGACCGGTCGCGAGCTCTCCCCCCCTCCCCTCTCCCCTTCCCACCGATATTTACAAAAGAATTGAGATCTCCCACGTAAAATGTAGGGACTGCAGGAATCCGAAGCAGGCAGCCATTTTTATTTTATTTTTTTTTTTCAGTAGTGGTAGGAAAAATTTCTCTCTATTGTTTCGAAAATTTCGCTGTGATTTTTAGTGGGAATCATGAACATATTTTCTAAAAATAGAGAAGATGCAAAAATACTGACTTGGCAGCAGTACACAAAGGGTCGAAGAAGAAGACACACTTGTGCTCTCACACCACGAGTCACTGCCTGTGTCTTGGCCAATCCCTCGCAGTGGGTACCCGCCATTATTTTCAGGACAACAACAACAACAGAGCTGGCCGGCAAGCTCCCAGACTACATAACGACGAGCACAGTTCCAGAGTGTAAGATCAACTGTTTCAAGTCTGTGACATAAATTCAGCAAATAAAGAGCTTTAAAAATGACTTATCTCATTTGTATCAAAGATGTGTAACATAGGCTGCCAGTCGTCCTTCCTTTCTCATTTTTTATTTACCTCTCAAACTTTGCTGAAATTCAGTGACCTCCCTTCGATGGAGCCGGGCCCTCAGTACTTTAAGAGCGTACGTTGTTGGGCTAGTCGGTCAATCATGGCAAATAAAAGAGATACTGCGCACAAAAATACACGGACAAGACGGTAACATAAGAAGCGCTTGTTATGTTACCTTCTTGTCCGTGTCTTTTTGTGCGCAGTAGCCCCTTTTCTTTACCCTAAGGCATTGCTAAGGCTACCGAAACAATGGCGGCACTACGCATCGGGATTAAACGTGCAGAAGCCAATATCGTGTTACAGAGCGAGAAACTTTTTTGTTGCATTTCACGTAAATATCTTCAACTAGTTCATGGTTTCAGCGAGTTTAACGCGCAACGACCCAACGTCTAGTTAATTTCTGTAATTTTGTGTCATCAAAGGCGCACAAATGGTGAAAACATCCCGCACAGGAGTTTTATCATGTTTTACAGCGTATGCACGCGCAGAACGTTCCACCGCTTGTTGAGATTTCCAGGGGATTGGTTGCACCTTGCCAAGAAGCAACAAACATAGCAATGCGTACTTTTCCCATCTCTAGGAAACTTGGTCGTCACTGGAAAATGGGCCCGAACATAACATTTAGATCACTGCTGGCCGCTAATGAAACCGTGTTTCGCGAAATCTATGTACTTCGCTGCATAAAGAAGAATGCCATGCCTCACACACAATGGATCCGAATTTCGTCTCTTAATATTTGACAAATCTTCCCCGAATTGGGGAGAAAGCAAAGGTGGCAAATGGCAATAGTTAATTACCTTAAGGCACGAAGGACATATATATGCGCAGTTTCCCCTGTATTGTATACATTTGAAAAAAAAAATTCAAAAGAAACCGCATTGCTGTACTGTATACATGGTATTCTAGAAGCGCCAAATAATCTATTGCAAAATGATGCTTCTTATTGCATCCAAAAGGGTGTAGGAAGAAAGAAGTATTACCACAATCCGTCTGTATTTTACTCAATTCGAAATAAAAGCTTTAATAGGCTTATCCTATTAACATGTCCGTCTATTGAGCTACATGAGGTAAGCATCGTCTCTACAAACGGGCACGTAGCAGCCCCTATTGAAATTTTTGTACAAAGAGGGCTCGCTGTTGAAAAAAAATGTTATACCGAAATAACATGCCTGGATTAGCAGTAGTAGGTTGTTTTATGAATAGAATACATTTCACGCATTTGTTGATTGTTCCTACACCAAAAAAAAGCACTTACACACCACCACTTTCAAAGAAGGTCACAAAAAATCTAATCATTACGATTCTCACTTATGCGAAATTTGAGAGTATCTCTGTCGGTGTCTCAGGCTCCGAAGGCTCACTGTTTTTCTTTGCTGGGTCTTCGGCACGTCTGGCGACTATATTAGTTTGCTAGGATGAGTACACTGGTCCGATAGGAGAATTAGCTGAAGAAGACGACGGTGTGCAATGCACGGAGCGAGTGTGTGCTGCACGTTAATTTTTTATTGTATTTCATTTCATTTCTTTTCTGTCTCTCTTTCAGTCAATACAAAATTGAACCATTCCATATGATGCATTCAAATTTGCACATAAAGCCGTCGTCCCATCTTCGATCTCCCAGCTAACAGGACCCCTTTCGTTGCGTCGTCCAATCTGTCAGCCTATACCCTATTAATTCTCCTTTTCCTCTAAAGCTCCTAATCATTCCAGCAGTTCACCGCCTGTGTCTTGGCCACTCCCCCGTAGGGGGTATGTACCATTCTACTTGAGGCCAACCAACCAACCAACCAACACGAGGCATGATCGGCTTCGGTGATACCCTAGTGCTCTCGGTGCACTGACCAGCGAAGCTGATCTGCTGGCGGCGCCACGGGTTCGAACTGAAGTCGCGGCAATGTTTATTTTTAATCATTTATAGTTCGGCTCGGGTACACCGACGGCGGCGACGAGCCTCAAACCACGAACGGTCGCTTAAGAGCTGCACTATTAAAAAAATGAGCGCCATCTTCGCGAGCGCTACCCTTGGTCGCAGGTTAATGTTTTTACCTTACTAGTACATTCCCGCAGAAATTTAGCATGATTCACTAAAACAGACTTACGTTCAATGCGCTAAATACGAATCACGTAATCAATAAGAAGTGATGTAGTGCTTACACGGCTTAGGGGACCTTACCATAAACGGCCAGTCAGTCTGCCTGTGGTCAGAAAAATGCTGCTCCGTGTACACCTCACCAACTAGGTCAGTAAGTACGTGAAAAGAGAAATTCCTTCATAAGGTGACAAGTCGACGTCCACTGTAATAAAACCCAGAACTCGGTTTTAATCCCCAACGATGGAGGCTATCTATGGTAACGAGAGAGGTGGTATTAAGCATAATACAGCAAACATTACCAGCACATTTCTTGAAGCAACGAACGCTAAAACATGTGTTATAAAAGCATTCAGGTGTTAAAAGTCAGCTGTGCTTTCAAGATTAGGGTATTCTTTGAACTTTTAATAACCCTGCACGATTGCTGTAATAAGAGGTATGAACTCCACAAACACCAAGGTTGTGGACGGCTTTAAAACAAGCTTAAGATATGTATTCACTTGCTGCTAGCACGCAGGCAGTAGTTACCAGTTCACAAACAAACATCAGACGCCCACTTCTCTCTCTTTCAAACTTCTTCCGGAATTGAATTTTTTAGAGTGCTAACGACGCTCGGTAGTGGTGCGCCACGTAGTACCTTACACTACATAGGATGTGATTGTCACCTGCGCAAAGACAGCAGAAAGAGGCTCAAGCTACATATTTAAAATCGTCCTGGGGCACGGGACAAGCTCCGTAAACAGGAAAAACGTCCAGTGCAGTTCAGAAAAATTAGATTTCAGCTCTCGGGAAGGTAGTGTTGGTGAGGGATGCAAGTAGCTAAATAAAAAGCAAGGTAAAAGCTAAGCATCGCATCAGATGCTCAGAAAAACCTCCTCGGTCTTAGTTTTCGTCTTTCCGCTGGAGTCTTTGGTTTCCTACTATTTTCTTCGCGAGTTCACTTTTCGGGAAACTTGTAAATTTTTAGTGCACCTAGAACTGCTCCCATGAGTAGTGCACTATTTCAAACATTATCTTTAGGAGAGAAGCTTTTTGTACACTTTTAGAAGTAAGCCTTCCGTCCAAATAATCTGAAGCCTGAAGTAATAGAAGTCTTGGTTAGAAAACACGAGCCAGTTCACTTTAGTTGGAGCTTTCGTGAGTAACTTTTTGTCACTAAGCAGTAATGGCTATATTGAAGTTTACTTCAGCTCAGCAGCGACATGAAAACAAGAACCAAATGTCAGAAAGGCTTTACTTCTCGTCCAGTGCCCCTCTCAGTACAGCGCAGACGTAACTGTAAACCTGCGCTGCACGTGAATGCCGAGGAAGTCCTCTATCGATAATTTGTTCTATTTGTTAAAAGTAACACGGACAGACGGTCACCTTTTTTTTTTGCCCTGCTCCTTCCGAGGAGCTTTTGTTCGAGCCATCTGAGCCACAGAAGCATAGAAGACAGTGCATACACACGTACCATTCAGCTTCTCGTGAACCTCGCAGTTCTTATGACCCATATTCTAAGGCCTTGACTCTTCTAACATTCCTGTCCTCTGCAAACGGGTCCAACAGCCTAAAGGACCGCAGTTGCGCTTCTCTTCCGCCATTTTTTCCAGACGCGACTACAATGAAAACGGTGGCAAAACACGAAACATCATTCTGACGAAAGAAGACACATGGGACCGAAGGAGCTTGTCGATGCGGCTCAAAGCTGCTATCGCCTTTCTCGATGCTTTGCTTTTTCGGTGCTCGTCTTCCGCTTAGTTTGTTTCTGCATTTAATTTTCGCCTTCTTTTGTTCTAATTTTTTTCGAGGCAGATGTGGAGACTGGGTCGATGGTGTGCCTACCAAAACATAATCGGTTCAGAATATTTAGAACCAAGAACTCTTTCTTGCGTTTCTTTTTCGTCCCAGCCAGTATCGTGGAATAAGAGCGTAAAAGCATCTTGTCGAGAGACAGAAAGGAAAGGAACGAGAGAAAAAAGTTCACTGAGTCTATACTTAGTGAAACAGCATCCTTTTCTCATTGAGTATGAAGTGAAAAACGAATGTTTTAAAAGAAAATAAATGTTTATAAAAAAACTGACACTACTCTTTCAGGAGAGAAAAAAATGGGAAGAGCTAGAGAATGTCTGTAGCTATAGCTGAAAGCATTGAAGAGTTGAGTTGAGATGCTGTAAGCTACAGATGGAGTTAGCCTTGATGTTTCTGCCGGCAATGCCTCCATCGAAAAGCTTTAAAGGGATGAATATTGTTCCACGATACTGGTTGGGACGCAAAACAACCGCAAGAAGGAACTCTTCTTTGTAGATATTTTGGGATTAAACGCTATCATCTGCATTTAAAAAGTCTACCCCTCTGAAAGCAGAGAGAACGAAGCGCAGGAATAGCGGGATTAAGAATTCGAACTACAGAGGAGATAAGACGAAGCAACTGGTCAAGAGCCAATACTACAGCAAACTCTGTGACCTTTGTCTTTAGTGCGACAGGTGAGTGGAGCATGTACTGCAATTTTTACTAAAAAAACTATAATTACAAGTGAAACTGAAAGTAGCCAATTGAATTCCTGAAGATGCCCCCCCCCCCCCCCTCTTTCCAAAAAGAAAACGAAGAAAGAAAAAAAAACGAGGCTTTCATGACAGAGCACGCTTTTTAACCGGCCAGCCACAAAGGCCCATGCATAAACACAAAAATTTTACGAAACTTCCGCTTAAACGACCCCCTAGAACCACCATAAGAGTTACTGTTCGTTTTCTTCTGGCAGTTTCTGCGTCTCTGTAAAGTGCGCCTATTAGTGCTACCGCACTGAAACACACATGCCTCTCGCTGTTTACACTTCGCCTCAGTTTCCTTAGCCGAAACATAAGGGTCTTTGGTGCCGTAGCAAAATGCCTTCACGGGTGTGACGTTCGCCGTCTAGACGAATCAATGGTTACGTTCTCGATCGCGCCTTCCACGAAATTATTGAGTGCCTTCTCCTGAAATTTTTTATGGTATAACAGATAGCCCAATGTCTTCGACAGATTTTGCGGACGTATTAACGCAACAGGTATTTTCCGGACGTGAAAAGATCTCTAACCCCTCCAGTGCTTCGAGCCAGGCAGTATATACATCTCTGTGTTTTCCTGCGAGAGGCTTAGCTATGTCGCACAGAAAGAGTGACAGCGCAGCCTAGTGAATGGAAGTGCACCTTTGGTAGCGAGAGTAATCGCAGCGCGGCTACATCGCATTGCGCGGTTGAACCCAAATGCAGTTTCCTTCAACACGAATTTTCATTCATGCCACCAAGTGGCACTGCCTGCATAAACCAAAATGCACCATCACTTATTAAGGCAGTTTATGAATGCTGGTATATAGCCCTGGCAGCATGAATGCAAATCTAATATCGTTAAGTAAAACATTCTACACGTCCGCCCCTTCTCAGTGCGAACATAAATCCTAAAGCAATACGAGGGGGTACCCAAAAGAATTCGGACTTACTTTAGTTTTAACTTATTTGTTCACATTTTAAGCACACACCTTCAGTCTCCTTCAAAGTATTCCCTACTTGCAATGATACGCTTGTCGAATCTTTCATTCCATTTTTCAAAACAATGTTTAAATTCATCTTTTGTGATGCTTGACAGTGCCTCCGTCGTTTTTTTCTTCACCTCAGCAACATCAGCGAAACGCTTTCCATTCTCCTATATTTTCATTCTAGGAAACAAAGAAAGTAGCACGGGGCAAGGTCAAGAGAGTATAAGGGTTGAGAAATAGGGGTCATGCCATTTTTGGTCCAAAATTGTCGTAGAGACAGGGCTGTGTGAGCAGGGGCATTGCCATGATGGAAAAACCAGTCACCCGAACGACACAAATCTGGCCGCTTCCACCGCACACTCTTGCCCAATCTTTTCAAAGCATCCAAGTAGAAAGCCTGGCTAACTGTCTGACCCTGCGGAACAAATTCTCAATGAACGACTCCTCTCACGTCGAAAAAACAAATCAGCATAGTTTTGAGGTTTGGTTTCACCTGACGAGCTTTCTTGAGGCGAGGTGAATTTGAAGTTTTACATTGGCATGATTGTTGCTTTGATTCAGGATTCGATTCAGGAACAGTTCAGTTGTCCCCATAGCATCGTCCTTGTACGTCTTTCTTAATATTTCAAGAGTTTCCATTCAACTTTTTCCGAGCAAAAATCAGAATTTCACCGCCGCGCGCTGTTCACAACAATCAGCCATTGCAAAAACGACGTTCACACAAAACAGTCGTCACTCTAAAACTCTGCATAAACTAGTCTGACCTCCTACAACGACGGCACTCGGCTTACTGACTCTCGAATGTTCGTTCTGTGCGCCCCTAGTGGCAAAACGCGGTACCATAGAAGCTTTGCCGACCAAAAAATTTAGTCCGGTTTCTTTTGGGTACCCCCTCGTATAAGGCATTTCAAGCACGCTGCTATATGGCACTGCTAGCTTAAACCGAAATGCCTTATCGATTACTATGGTTTTTTGCATTGCACTCGCACGCGTGTCACTGGCCGCATAAATAGAAAAGCAATTTTGCGTAGTAAAAAAGAATTCATGTAATCACCTGCCTGGAACTTTCCGCACAAATCTGAACGCAGCATTGTTTGTTACGCATTTCATTTATGCCACTACATAGCACTGGCCCTATAAATCCAAATACAATGTCGTTTTGTAAGCACATTGCAACACGACGTTTCCCGCATAAAACCAAATCAGTGCAGTTTAGGAACATTTTCTGGTGAATACCCGCAAGTGGGGTTTACATAACCTAAGAAACGGCAACCTGCTGCAACTTTACAGCGTCGCGTCTGCAAAAGTGCAGAGTTGGTGGCCGAACGCATCGTGTGTACTCCCACGAATCTTTTCTTTTTCCAAATAGGGCTGGCTTGAGTGATTTTATTGGGATTTCACAGGCGCTACCTGAAAAGGATTCGTAATAAACTAAACATAAAGCGTGACATATGATTCGCACCGCTTTAACCAACGAGGATACTTTCGTAAGGAAAAATCCATACTTACCCGAGTTACTTTCCGCAAATGAAAAAATTTGCAATGCAAAAAAAAAACGGACACGAAAGGCAGAGTTGCTTACACGACAGAGTACATTATCTCAGGCTAAATTGCGTCTTTCTGTTTTTTTTTTTCGTGGCTCCAAAAGAATGATGCATGCAACACCTTAGTAATGCTGGAGTTTTTGACCCAGGTATACAGAGCCTCATGCCAGCTCTACCCTCCGCCCCACCCCTCCCTAGATAACAGACACGCAACACTCTGGCGCAGATTACAGACACACACTCTCCCCTCGCCCCTTATCCTAGCCCACTATCATCCCTCCTTCCCTACTCCGGCATGCGCCCTATGCCCAGAACCCTTCGCCTCTTCCCTCCACATCCTTTCCCTCTGCCCGGCGGACCCTCCCCCGCGGGACCTAGAGAACCTCAAGACCTGGGAGGACTGGGAGACCCTGCTGCGCTCGGAGGACCCGGCCGTGCAGACCATCGCCACCGGCCGGGCTGTCAGTGTTATGGACCTTAGGAACATAAACACTTGAGTGGAGTGGGGTCGTGCGGGGACCCTGGGGCGTGCCCCGAATTCCTGTTGTAATAATGTTTTCTCTCTCTCTCTCTGTTAATTTGCCTTACTTTCTAGCCCCTACAGTTCGGTTGGAAATTAGGTTCGGGCATTGACACAACGAGATGGCTTTGCAAGCTCGTTGGGCGGCTTCCCAAAAATGGATTGAGTCGGGAGCAAACAGTCGGGAAAAGGTAGAAAAATGAGATAGTGCGACCTGGCACAGCGTATGATAAGAGCCATGTGCAAAGCCGGAAAATAATTGGCGGCTGAGAGGGAGCCATCACCGTACTGTCGCGGTGAGGTCGAAGTCATGTCGAAGTAAAGAAAACTACCCTGCTTCCCTCTGGCTGCTGTTCTCAAAATTGGTTTGAAAGTTTTATTCAGCTTCTTTTTTCATTACGTTCCTTGCAGAGACCATAGAAGGTAAGGTGCTGCCGACGAGAAGATTTGACTGCCTTGAAAGCGGGAATTATATTTATTAGCTGCGTCCATACCTTTTTAATCAAGCTTGTAGTCGTGTGCGCGTGCAATGGGGGAAGAGAAGCGGGCAAGAGGAGCGCCACGGGTAGGACTACAGTGCACGGTTTATGGCTCTTAGTTTGCAAGTACAGTCATGGACAAAAGTTTGCAGGATGCGCATTTGAGGGAAAAAATATATTTCTGCGCTGCCTCAGGACACAGGCAGATTGTATTTTTATAGCAGATGGAGCACGCATGCCGCCCTGTGTTCCTGTGTATTCTAGTGATCTGCTATATTTGACCTCCCCGCAATAAATTTTTTTCCGTTCATCTGCATCCCGCAAACTTTTGTCCACGACTACATTTTCACACTGAGTCAAAAACCTCGCGAGCCGTTCGGTTTCTTTTGGTTCCCAATAGGTTCTATCAGTTGCGAAAACAATTAATTGAAGAAAGGGTTGTATTTTTGGGAGTTGAAAATCCACTTTTTGCGGCAACACCAGCGAATGTAAGAGAAAGCTATCCCTTTCTCTTGCTGATGCGGTAATGGACAGCCATGTGTGGAACTCTTATCATGCTACACGAGTGCCACGGAGCGCAGCGGTGACATTCGGATGAAGCTGTGTCCGCAAAACTGCGGAACCGAAAGCACGAGAAGCGGAAGATACCGTCAAAAATCTTCCTCCACCAATTTATTTGTATCTTTAAATACGAAAGCGCTCTAAACACCGTGCTTTTATATTTACACAAGCAAAGTGATATAGCCCGGGCGCAGACGAGTAGCCGACAGATAATAAAAAACTGAAAATGAATAAAATGACAACGTTCTCGTGTTAACCACAGTAAGAAAGGAAATATTGAAGACGTCAGCAAAGGCAGCATACAACTAGAAAAGAAAAATAAAATAGCAAACCTACAAAGGAGGAAAATGTAACAAGTGACATCAGGAATATCTGGTGGATATTTCCAGGTTCTTTAAATAGTGCAACAGCGTTGAAGCTCTTGCGTTCCGCTTTTTCTGTGGTGCAGTCAAGTTACAACCTATGATTGTTATAACTGTTGAAGGCGCGGTAAAAGGCGTGCTTCAAGCACCCATTTAACCTTTGTCCGGAAAAAACAAACGATAAAAAGTGTACTAAAAACTGAAGGAACAGAACGCCAGAAAAAGAAGTGCCAAAATGTAGTAACAGACGTAGCAGAAACATACCTTCATTGGTTTTTGAATAGATTGTTTCCTGACGTTTTCCGCGCCTCAACGTAGGCACAGATTCTCGAGGGCAAAAAAAGGCTTAGGAGCGGGCGGGCTTTGAACGATTTCGATCTCGCTACCCTTGCCATTTTCTCAAGAATCCAATACCGCTCGGGCCGTATTGTTTTCGCTATGAAGCAGCGTTGGTGAGCGGGATGAGCTCTAGGCACTATTTGCCAGGAGCCGCTCCTTCTGAAGGGGAATTCGGAAAGAATATTGAACTCGTGTGTGTACTTTTTCCTGGTCTCTTTACACCTCGCGAGCATAAAGGAAAACTGTTCGCCCTGCGTGAAGAATCTTTCAAGAGCCGCGCCTCGTGTAATATTATTCGTATTCCGTAAGGCTGGCCTCCGCACAGAGCTCCTGTGGTTCTCAAATATATCCCACTGTTTATGCCAAAACATCTCGACACGACATTTCTTGTGCGGATATAATGCAGAGCTGTATTGTCGCATGAAGCTAAAGTGCCTCAAAACGCGATTTGAAATTTGTTGACGTGCATAGCGCACGCAGAGAGGAACAACAGGAATAAGGAGATTTGTGCTTAACTGTCCAGTAAATCTTGATAAAAACAGCGCTTGCAGACAAAAGACCAGAAGAGAAGGACACACAACTGCACTCAGCGCAGTTGTTGTGTCCTTCTCGTTCTGGTCCTTTGTCTGCAAGCGCTGTTTTTTCTCAAGATGTACCTCAACCAACTCGCCCAGGAACACACCTTGTCCAGTAAAGTGTCTTGGGGGCACCTATAATTTCCAACACACCATATAGGGAAATCGACCGTTGTGGCATTTATTACGAATATGAGGAGAAAGCACGCCATCGCTGCTTAAATTGCAGCTTTTTGAAAATTACCGAGCAGTGAACAGTGCAGCACTATTACCGTATGCAGCCCCAGATTGCGAATGCTAAAATTACTGCGTATTTGCCCATGGGGGAATTGGGAGAATGTTGTTCAGATATTATAATTTTCTAGAGCTCTTGATTTCTATACGGTCAAAGACGTTGGAGCCACCCCATGAACCTCACCGTGTTTTCAGTATCAGGGCCAATTAACCCTACACACAAGAGCCCATAGCGTTTCAGAATCATTAGTGATTCTGAGCACGTGTGCCGTACAGTGAAATGCGTTGTTGGGACGATTTCGTGGCTTGTCTGGAGTAGCTGGCCAGGCCCATAGTCAGGCAGGCCTCTCCTTTATTCATTAAAGTCTCTTCTCTCTTGAATTGCTTTTCATATAGGCATTGTAACTTGGTCATTTGAAATTCCTTTTTTTTTCTTTATTACCGGGCTTGAGCATAGCACCACATTTCTAAAAAACAAGAAACAATAGATAGGAACAAGGAAAAGGGAAAAATTACGCTGTAGAAGGTTTGGTGCATGAGGACCACCTTGGCTGCCCGAACCGACTTCATCTCAACTGAAAAAGACTTGGAAGACGCTTACTCTGCCCTTAACAATTCAATACGAGATCATTATAGAGAGCCCTCCCACGCATGTATTCTGTCTCTTTCATAGTTTCATAGATAACGGGGAGTCCTCACACATTGTGGTATATTTCAACCGCTAGCGAAAACTACACAGAAGGTGACAAAGGCCTTACTCGCAACTGATGATTTTTATTGAAATTTCAATATATAAGCAATGTATATAACAATATATATACACAATATATGTAACGGGTGCTCCGCACTCTTCTTGAAGAGCAGTGTCTTGTATCGTCACAGCGATCCATTGAAGAGCGAGATAGTAGAAGCTTTCCGCACTCACAGAGCCAATCATTCCTGTGTCAGTGATCCGTCGGCTAGCATTTCTGGAAGATAGATTTTTTCGCTAATCGAATGAAAATCGCATGTTAATAATTTCTCGCGAAAATTATGACACGTGGTGTGATGTTCTTGGTTTCTGTTCGTTTTTTTTCATGACATCAGCCATGCTTTGTAATTGTATGCATGTTTCTTTTTGTTTTTTTCGCCATGTGATTTTTCTGATTTACTCAGTCTGTACAGTGCCCGTCCTGCTTGGACCTAATCATGGTCTGCAGTATGTACATAAATAAATAAATAAATAAATAAATAAATAAATAAATAAATAAATAATATTCAAACCTCTGAATAAAAAAAAAATTGCTATACTCCGTTTCAGACATAGCAGTCAACGCAGCCAAGGCTGCGGCGCCTGTTTGCGCTCCTCGTCCGCATCGTAAGGTAGTGCGTCAAAAGAAAAATCGTAATGAACTCAAAATTAAAGTAAATGTTCGTTGATATTGCAGTATAATAATAACGGTGTTTTATTTTGCAAAAAGAGTGTTTTTTCTTTTATGTTCTACAAAACAGAGTGCCTTAGTTTTTTGGGCTTTTTTTCCCGGTCCCTCCTGCATCATGTTTTCGCAGCTAGGCCGGCCGCGCACGCCGGCCAGTCATGTCGTCTGCTTGAGTGGTTCACCTGAAGCATTTCCTTCCTCCGATACCTGGTGCGCTGTTTTTTTTTTTCTGCAAAAATCACCAACCGTACAACCGCTGTAGGCCACTCACATGACACACGTAGCAAGTGTTATATATACCATTCCATAACCTACAGCACCAGTTTCTACACTCTTGTGAGTTGTGGCAGCAGTGAAAAACAACGATCGTAGATTAGGATCGAGCAAATGGACTACTTTGGTTCCAAAGATGATATTTACAAAGATTAAAAACATGAGAGCGGATGTCAACAATTAAATGCCAGCCACAACGTTCACTCACGCTGCGCTTACATCTCATTGGTGTGTAAGAAGCCCGAATTTTTACTCGTTACCGCGAGAGGACGATGACGAGCTACTGTGTGGAGAACGAACAGCGAGCTTCGTCAACCTGTTTGTGCGCCCTATTCAGCAACCACGGAACCTCGTCGTCGGCTTCTCACAATAACAATGTCAACTGCAGTGGCAAGTGCGCTAATATACGACACCACTTGTTGCGTTCGATGACCTGCGCAGCGGAATCTCTGCTCACGGCCCTAATACACAGCTTTCAACAATCCCGATTTCACCGCACTAGCTCACACCCATAACACACCGGATCAGACATCTAATACAAAACATTACTACGAACGGAAGCACTTCAAAGAATTTTTATTGTGACAACAGCTCAAAAGTGGAGACTTTCCGAATCAGACGCCGCTCACTTTAAAGCCGCTGAATACGCCGGTCAATGCCGGGTTGCCGCTAGCCGAGGCTGCTCGGAATAATCGACGCCGCACTGAATTCTATCACCACACAATTAATGATTCATTGTGTGCCGCATGCAAAAGAGTCACTGAACGCCTGAGAACAGCACTTCGCAATCATACTGGTGAACAGCGCAAAAAAGGCGGGACAACAACAAGACAAGCGCTGTTCACTTCGCAATCACATCCGTCGCCAATACACTACACTGCTTTTTTCCCTTCGAAACAAGTAAGCAGCGCAAGTAAATAGCGCCGTGTTTTTCAAAGTACGCATTAGAGTTTGACAGTTTCGACTTTCTACCTAATGATAATTATAAGAAAAATAAGAAAGAAATAAAAAAAAACAGCCAAGCCGGGAGTCGAACCTAGGCCCTTTGTAAAATGAACACAGAGGCGCGCGCTTTGTACCACTCAGCCACGACGCGAGGCGGACGGATACATTTTGCTTGTTTTTTTTGCAGCGGACTACTTTCGTACCTTTGGCAGCGTTGACAGCTATGTATGAAACGGAGTATAGTAAGCGCTGAGTTCCTTTGTGTGTCGGTGTTTGCTAGTGCTTGAAGTACTCCACAATAAACGCCTAGCAACTTGCTCAATTTTTTGCCCTGATGCAACTATGCCCCCGTAGCACTACCGGTGCAGTGGTGCAGCGGTAAAGAGATGCGTCACTACCCCAGGAGGCGGAAGTTTCAAGAAGAGCCACCAGCTGCAGGCTTGTCAGACGCAGATTGCTCTTCTCGAACTTCCGTAAGGCTCATTTTTACGCAGGTAGTTTTTTGCAATGGGTCCATCACGCGGCCAATGAGCTGATCGGTAGTGTCATGGCGGGCAGGTGCCAGCTGCATTGACCTTATTTAATGAAGTTGGTTTCCACCTTCCATGGTGTAGAGGTAGCTTACGTGCTTTTTTGTGACATGGATGACCAGACACCTTATTTCTTGTGAACGGGAGCCATAATGGCATCCCAATAACACAGATGAGTGGAACATTTTGTCCATAACATTTCCAAGTTATTATTTTAGAATCCGCTGCTCGATTAAGAATGTCGGGAAACGGATTGGCGTGACAAAAAAAAAGTTAGTTTAGCAAGAAAACTATTCCTGCTTTTACAGCATCTGAGTCCACACAAGAAATCAACGATGTTTTTAACGATGCTTGCCAGTGCCAATAGCATGGATGAAACTTGAATTGCGAATTACAGCAAAAAAAAAAGAAACAAGAGTGTCCTCCCCGTTGTGACGCGGGCCTGCTAGGGCAGAATGCTTCTTCAAGTGGCCGCTGTGTAATGGCTTCATAACATTTTTGTCAACATGAGTTTGCGCTGAGGTTACAAGAGGTTAGTTTGCGGGGATGGGGTGGCCGCAGCTGGCAAAGTACAGGATCATTTGGAGAGACATGGGAGAGGCCTTTGCCCTGCAGTGGGCATAGCCTGTTGCCCAAAAAGATGTATGTTTTTCTGCCCACAATTTTGTCACTCTTACCTATTCGTAAATTGTAGTAACCACACAAAGATGCATAAGTAGTTTCTGGCGTGCAGCTGTTAAGAAAATAGGCTGAGAAAAGATTCGATATTCAAAAATAATTTGTTGATTTCAAACACTGTCGCGGTCTCTGTTGTATAGCAACTCAAATATCCAAATAACAATTCGTTTTTTTTTCATGAACTACATACTCAATCACTATAAGTTCGCATGCATGCGTTAGTAGGCAACGACACATAACAAAATATTTTAATGTCCCCTCTAATATACGTGCGCGTACTTGGCCGTGAAAGATAAAGCCTCTTGAAATCTCTGACCGCACCAGATAAGCCGTCAGAAAAGACGTTCAAGGAACTAACTGAATTGCTTCGCAATCACTTCACCCCGAGAGTGTCTGTGATCGGAGAGCGAGCAAAATTTCACAGAAGATGTCAGCTGCAACATGAAAGCATCGCACAGTACGTAGCCGAGATCAGAAAACTAGCTCGGACCTGTGAATTCGGTACCTTTTTGGACGAATCGCTTCGTGACAGGTTTGTGTGCGGTTTATTCAGCACCGACACTCTGCGATACTTATTTGCAGAAGACAAAACGCTGACATTCCAAAAAGCCGTTGAGCGCGCACTTGCTTTGGAAGAAGCTAAGAAAAATGTTCAGGAAGTGAACGCTAGAGAAGCTGTCGACGGCTTCCACAAAATTAGCGCTGAAGACGCAGCCAAAAGAAAGCATTCTTTCGAGTGTTATCGCTGCGGTTCAGACAAGCATTTTTCCCGCGCCTGTCCACATATCGCAGATAAGTGCTCGAACTGCGGCAAGAAGGGCCACGTTCAGCGTGCCTGCCGTGGTCGCAAGCAGAAGCCAACGAGTTCAAGGAAGTGAATACGCACTCTTGAAAGTGACGACACGGGAAACCTCCAGACGTTGTCTCAAAAGCCCGCGTCCCATCACCGTCCATGTCGAAATTCAAGGTGTACCTTTGCAAACGGAGTTAGACACAGTCGCTACGGTGTCTGTAATATCAAGACAGCAGTTCGAGAGACTTAGACTGCCTTTAACACTCGACGCGACGGAACTGCGACTGAAAACGTACACAGGAGAAGTTATCCACCCCTGCGCCGTTTTGAAAGCAGCCGTAAGGTACAAGGATCAAGTCTGTGACCATCCGTTGTACGTCGTAGATTACGGCGAAACAACTCTTCTAGGACGCGAGTGCTCGAAACTTTGCGCTTGGACTGGGACGAAATCTGCCGTTTGCACAAGCTGAACAGGTTTTAGTGCGCAATTTCTGGAGCGGACCAAGATGGCTCAAAGCAAATATTGTGCAGCGCACCGGGCCAGTGTCGTACGAGGTCAAGGTGTAGACACCCCACGGATCCTGCACGGGGAGGCGACACAAGGACCATTTGCTACGAGTCTCGGCTGCGAACACGCCGTCACATTTGCGGTGGGGGAGGAGACCGACATCTCTCATTCAAAACTTTCAGATTGTCCGCCACCCTCATCAGCCGCTGTCTCCGCAACTATCCCTGCACCCGTGGTCAGCGGAAACAGCCCTACGAGGCGGTACCCTCAGTGAGTCAGGAAGCCACCTGACCGATACCAGCCATCGTGACTCTCCAAATTGCGATGGAGGAAGTGAAGCGTGCCGGCGTTCTAGGCGAGCCGAGTGAGACGCGTGACGGCGCTCGCGGTGAGCCAACTGAGACGCGTGCCGCCGGCGTTCCGTGTGGGCCGAGTGCGACGCGTTATGACGCGCCAAGTGACGTCAGCAGTGGCTCTACAAAAGCGAGCACCTGCATGAGCGCCGCCGAGACCCGCGAACACCACAGTTGTAGATGCAATTCGACATAGAAGCTAACCTTTTGTACTACGCGGTAGATGTTCGAACGTGCAGGTTACGGCTTATGCACTGTGTAAACCCCGGCGCAGCAGCACAGTAACGGTACCCCTTAGAAGAGCGGCAAAGCGGTGGCGTGATAGTGGTTTGGGACGTTATTGTTGCGAAGTGCACATAGAGTGTAGACAACGCGGGATGGGAGGACAGCATTTCAACAAAGTTTTTGTTACAAACTTCGTTTGGTAAATAGGCTAGCTACTGCAACTACGACCGTAGAGGCTGCGCAATCCTAAATGCTGATTAACTCAGTCAGGGCACTGTACGCCCGTACCCGCAGGGCCGCCCTCTGAAGGCGTTCTTCTCCATGTCGGTAGGACGGAAGTAAATATGTGACAAGAACAGGGCAGAGCAAAGAGTGAGCGCTAAGTATAAATTTCGCAGCGTTGTGCCCCTAGTGTCTCCCCTTACAAAGTTTTTTTAGACAGTCTATAGGCTGTCTATAGACCAGAATTTTGAGGCTCTCCTGGGCGCGGCCATTTTGCGCCGACTGGCGCGCCGCGGTGCGGGCGTTTCTTTGGGGACTGCGGGGCTGCGGCAGTTCAGCGGCCGCGCCTGCATATAGCCGCGCTTCGGGCGCTAAAAAAAACATTGTCGGCCATACTTCCGCTGCGTGGCTGTGTTGCAGGAAGTATTAACGTTATCAAAGCGATAACATTGATGCGTTTTAATGACATTTAGTTTGACATTCAGGTTAATTGTGCCGGCGCATAGAACGCGCTCGTGCTTATATCGAATTCCGTCTTGGTGCTCCACCGCAAAGAAACTTTTTGTTCAATATCAAGCATTAGGTGTGCGGCTAGCATGCAGTTCCAATTCCCATGCGCTCTTATTCCTTCCTGCCGGCCGGCCATAAAGCCCCCCCCCCCCCCCCCCCCCTTCCACAAACAGGACTTTCTTGTCGCCGCGCCAGTTTATCAACACATTACCGCTGTGAGCTCAACTGAGTCGCAGCGCCAACGGAAAACAAATTTTGTCATGGTTTATGCAACCTGGTGCATAAAAAACGTACTTTAGCTTAATTTATCAAAGCTTGAATAGATATGAGCAGCTAATCCAGCTTTCACTAATTCTGAGGTCCGAAGTCGCGTTATTTTATTCAGGAGCTCTCGCCGCGTGTGAGAGCGTTGCGTAGCCGTTTGGCTAAGTGTGGAAAATGTAATGAAATCGCGCATAGTATTTTCATATGAATAAGGTAGATACAGCACCGCTGCAGTGGCTCAGTGCTGACGGCTTTCGGCTCTGGCCCAAAAGACGCGGGTTCGATCCCGGCCGCGGCGGCCGAATTTCGATGGAGGCGAAATTCTAAAGGCCCGTGTACTGTGCGATGTCAGTGCACGTTAAAGAACCCCAAGTGGTCGAAGTTTCCGGAGCCCTTCACTACGGAGTCCCTCATAGCCTGAGTAGCTTTGGGACGTAAAACCTTAATAAACCAAACCAAACTAGTGTAGATACCAACAGCAGAAAGATACTATAGATAGACTTTTACCCCCCACATCCTTCTGACATGCGTGCGGAAAAAGCAGCTGAAATCGGTAGCGGTCGTGCTTACAATCCTGTGAATGAAATGTGTCTAATCGGAACAAAAGCAAGCTCAGCGCAAGGATGCCGAACACGTACTGGTGATCAAAAACACGCGCTCCGTCGGGACAACCTTCAGTCTGCAGCTCGCCTATCCAGTTACTACTCCACTTAGTCAAATCAATAGATCTACATTCTGATGCATAAAATTATAATAGATGATATCGCACGTAAAAGGCGACAACAAACGACACGACAGCGCAGAAATCTGCTTAGAAGTGCCAGTTTCCAGTCCGTACACTACCTGGTCGACTACCCTCGGATGTCACGTTAACGAGTAACTGCGCACAAGATAACCACAGTACTGTCTGGAAGAGGGAAAATGTGAGTAGTGACGCACATCACACACCCTCATACGTTAGCTGATGGAGCACAACAACGGCAGAAGCGAATATGTATACATGCGTTCTACGCGCGGCGCCGGCGCGACCCGCAGTCCCTCGGGCCGCGCGCGCCGACAGATGGCGACTGGTGTCGAGACTAGGAGCGCGCCCGCAGCCTGCGTGCGAGGGTAAAAAAATCTGGTCTATAGACTTTTGTCCATAATGTTTATAGAGTCTCTTTAGACAAATCTGAGAGAATGGTCTATAGGCAATACAAATGCTATGGACACTCTATAGACAACGTATAGATTTTTGGCCAGGCATTTTAATAGACTTTTGTCTACAGCCTGTCTATAGACTATGAATAGACAAAAAGAAATATTTATAGGAAGGCGATAGAGTCTATTAGAAGTCAATAGACAATTTTTAAAAGGGACATCAGCGTCTTATTTGTGGTGAGGTTGTCTAGAGCAAAATAGTAGAGGTATTTATGAAAGCCACAATAGGATAGCAGCGATGATAGCACACCGCAAATGATGTCTTCCATTCTTCTCACTTTTGTTCGCTCTAGTCAGTGCGTACCAGCAAGCCTTTCTTACCGACGCACAACCTCGAGAACCTCGGCTGCTGCATTCGACACGCCAAGCGACCCAGCTGCATAACCCCGCCTTATAACCCCGGAAGAAATCGCAGCATTTTCTTTTGAGACTTGTTTATTCTTATATCTTGGTGCCTTTTTTTTTCAGACGCATTTTTTAAGGAGCAGTAACACAGACCCGCGTGGTTATGAGAAAACCTACAAGGCAGGAATCTTTCGGGCTTTTCTACGCTTCCTACTTCTTCGCTTTCTAATTCCCTTGTGTGCCTGATTTCTGGTTCTTCTGTTGGCATTTTCACGCTGCGTGCTTAGCGTGTTTTCTCGTCGGATTTTTTATACGCGGTTTTCTTCCGTGATTTCATATCTGCGACTTCACGCAGTGCCCCGGGTTTTTTTTCTTTTTTTTTGCAATGACTGTACTTTCTTTTGCCTAGTGTCCACAACTATCTACGACCCTACTTTTCCTCAGTTCTGCTAATGAATTCTCTTTTATGGGCTTCTCTCTGACTCTATCG
Source organism: Amblyomma mixtum (assembly GCF_055824585.1). NCBI lineage: Eukaryota > Metazoa > Arthropoda > Arachnida > Ixodida > Ixodidae > Amblyomma > Amblyomma mixtum. Next base: position 95,178,273 of record NC_143013.1, on the reverse strand, counting down.
CTTACAAATTTAAGATCCTTCACGAGAGTATACCACGCTAAGCCGTTCTTCACGTGTTAGGGCATGTCGCCAGGATTGACTTGTTTTGCTGTAGACCGTTCGCTTGTATTCTTAGGTTTTCTGACACCCCCCTGTAGCGTCTGAGTTATGTACATGATAAAAAACGTGCTCCGCATTTTTGTCATTAAATTACCCACTTTATTTCTTTACGGTTTTTGGGAGACGCCGCATTTAGGAGATATAATTTAAGCGTCAGCTCTTGGTGCATTCGTGGCACATTTGCATTTTGTGCTTGTTCTCTTCACTGCGACCTCCTCCTGTTCATTGTTCAAACCATTCGAGGAAGCGGGCAGAGAAGCATTAACATAAACTTGAGCATTTAATGCGAACGGAATCTGACTTGCATAAGCTGTCAGAAGCTCACAACTTTAATTTTTTTTTGCTCATCACTCACTTTGATGAAATTTAAAGAGCAGAGGGGTTCGGCATTAGGAAGTAAAGAATAAGTAAAGAACAGAGAATTTCGGAGAGCGTGTGTGAAGGATTACCATTCCAAATCTTGTCTTTCTAAAACCACTCAAAGATGGCAAGCTTGGGAGGCTAACCGGGCAGTTTCCTGCAAAGGCGAGGCTGTGAGATGGAAACACGTCCACGGGGAGTTCCCGCACATTTTTCAGTATTCGGTTTTAGGATAAACGCGCTGGCGTAAAGCACATTTTTTCCCTGCAAATTTAGTTCAACATTTTTTTCATCAAATGGTTCGCAAAACCAATTTTATTCTCTTCTATGCACTGCACGACAAGCGCAAAGCTTAGGCCGTCAGAGAAGTAGTTTAAAGTTGGTCATGACGCTGTCACATGGGCAACCCCAATAAATGTAAGAGCCTTTCAAAATTTTCGAGGTGCACCTACATGCAGAGCGGCCATACGGCGAATTTCAATTATGTTTGAGTGTTTAGCGTATGAACCGACAAATGGGCGACGGACATCAAAAAGTAATAAAAAAACGCAGTGCAGCAGTGAACCTCCGATCTTACACTGGAGTAGAGAGTCTTTCTGAATTGAAGACTGTTCGGGAAAAAAACCCAGTCAAGTACCTTACGTTTTGAACAAGCCGCTGGCAGTGATAGCGGACAGCGGATGTACTAAGATGCACGCTTTCCTTTATTAGCTTTGTCTTCTTTGCTACCGCAGCTGTCGCAGACCAGTGGTCTTCTAGGCCACCTTTTTCAAGCCCATATCTGCTATCGTTGCCGCATCTGTAGCACACTTCACGTTCTCAGTCATTGCAAAGTGCGCTAAGAGGCAAAAGAGTGCAATGCAGGGACATTGCTCTTAAAGAATGCGGCATTGTCTTCTCTATATCTCATCATGACCAACCACTGAAGGTCTTCGCAGATGTCATTGTGACTGTGTGAATAAAAGTTAGATTTTAAATGTCATAGTTAACAGAAAACTTTTCTCTTCTTATATCTTGTTTTCTTTAGCTCCTGGTGAGTGCGACGCTGTTCTGAAAGACCCCTGAGATTCTGACTGCCATTCAAAAAACCTCCATCGGGTCGGTCCTCATAAAGTTGTGTTTATTAAAAGTACCATCTTGCAGTAATTGATACCATTCAATGGCTGATTAAACAGCAATTTACTGATTAAACAGTATTTTAATAAGCTTATTAAAAAGCTACTGAAACTTCCCTTGTGAATAATTCCGCTTACAAATTATACTGAAGAACCGTTTTTAGAGTGATTAATATTTCTAGCAAAAATGCAGGTACCTCTAAAGATAGCAATGTTGAGAGCACCGCAAAGAAATCTAGGAGAGCTGGTTATTTGTGTCATAGCCATAACCTCATTTGCATGGCCTAGGAGAGAACATGTGAGTCCGGCATTCGCTCGATATTCATGTCCACAAGGGTGGCCTCTAGTAATCGGTTCGAAAAACAGATACCAGCTTCACTTTCCGGTCGCGCTTGCCTCGATATGGCCTCGATGGTACGTTTTCTTTTTTTTAACAACTATTATGCTAGGCCAAGAATTTCTCTGAACTGTATAGAGTCGAACCTCGCTATAACAAAATGGTTCGCAACAAAATATTGGATATAATGAAGGAATGAGAATTCCCCTTGGAATCTCAGTGAACACGCGCTATAACGCAGCTACGGCTGTAAGGGGGCACTCGCCAGGTCCCTTCAACATCGTTTTAACGAGGTTGAACTGTATACTCTAGAAACCTAAACAACATCTCCGCTAAGCTCTTCGTAAGACCACGTTTTGGCAACTTTTTTGACGTCAGAGGCGGAGACCGTTCTGCAATATGCGTTGTTGCATGTGCAACAACCTAATAGGATCGAATTCCTTAATATAATAAAACAGCTCCTTGTGACAGATACGGCCTACTGTTTGTTCAGAACACATTCTAGCACTCGACTGCCAAGTAGTCGGTACCATTCATCTGACGGCTCACCGACTCCTTATTACCTAGTAGTAGAGATATCGCATTGAGGCGGATTAGAAGCGTAAGTGCATGACAAGACAGACGGAGAATGGCGGTCTCAACTAAGCTTTCTGTGAGGCGCCAATAGCTGGAAAGAAGTTTATTGTATTTTCAGTACACCGCGTTGATTATTCTTTTCTGCTCTGATGCACGTTTCTGCACAAACACGTTAAACAATTAGAGAACATCTTAGAGATGCACTGAGGACACCTCCACTCAATTATTTGTCCTAGTAAAAATATGCTATCTAGCCCTTTCTGTCTATTTTCACCTTTCCTCGTTAATAAAAGGAATATCTGTGGCGGAAAAATATCCGTTAAAAGGTTCCCCGGCACATGAATGAAACTCGTGACGTATACACGAAAAAGGGCACCGTGAATGCAGTTCAGAAGTGAACGGCGGTGTGACCTATCCTCTAAGAAGTGCGCGAAACAAACTGTGTTAACTTATCACGGTTGACGTGGCAAATCAGCCGGTGATGGCGAGACGAGTAAGTCTTTGTTTTCTAGCTCACGAAATCTCCGTGAAAGGCTACGTGGTCACTTTGTCATTACAAACCCTTTTATCTATCGTTAAAGCCCAGCTTTTTCAGCCCTTAGGAAAGCTATGCTACTAATCACGGGTAGAAGAACAATAGATTGTAAGCGCTTCTCTCTAAAGACGATATGATGGGGAGTAGCCACAACCTTAGAAATTTCAAATTGTTATTTTAGTCGGAAACCCAGTTTTCTTACCTTAAGAAATAGTGCTTTGGATGACGCCTTTTTCTCAAATACACATTTCAGTAATGCTAGCCCACACTGAAATTAACTGGTGCCTACTGTCTATGATATCTCCTGTACTTTCACATCAGCAATCATCTGGTCCTTTTTACTGACAGCTACCACGGACGCATTCACGTCCCCTTCGTTGCGCATGAGCTCAGTGCCTGAGAGAGGCTGAAGTTTTCGGCATGAACATCTTGGTGAATACGGCAGAGCTCTCACAAAATGTGTTCATTCGTCGCCTCAGACTGATCACACAGATGAAGTATCAACAAATGAAGTATAGGTGCCCGTTTGGGAGCCTGTGCATGTCGCTTCAAACAACACGGCACTGCCTCTGGATTTCGAGCAAAGAAATCTTACTTCAACTTTCCTTTTTCTGTTTTTGTGCATCAATATCTCGCTTTTGCACTAACTCCAACAACTTCACTCCTTCTGTTTCTTTCACCAAGTGTTTAGCCGCCTTACGGCACATTTCTAGTATCCTTCGTAAATAGCGGTTAGTGTTCTAGTTCTCTCCCTCCGCTCGGAGCGAATACGTTCGCCGTAAACAAAACTAGGTACCCTACCAGCCCAACAGTTTATGTCCTCCATCATAACAATTTCTTCATACCAGATTTCGCACTTGGCCTCCATGGCGTCCGGTGGTGTCCAACCTCAGTAACTCTACACTTTGTCGGTTGTTCGGTTGCGGTTTGTAGTGAACACCTTACACGAATATTCCATCAGCTCCCTGGCTTGTCCCTCGCGCTCTTTTTGCCCCCCAGGTTAGACTCAATGCGTTTTTGTCAGCAGTAAGTGCTGGAAACGTTTATATTGTACATGCATTTCTCTGTTCAATGTACAATCTTTATCACCACAGTGCTGTGCGCTTCCTTTACGCGCCGTTACTTTTCTTTGTCATTTTAATGGCATTTTATTCTTTTTCCACGGACTAGGTGTGCTCGTTACCCTATACTTGTAACTTCTTGTAGTCTTGTAACTTCGGTATTTAATTACCTTTTATTGTGGACCACGTCTTCAGTCGTATTGTTCTGACGTAGCATGTATGGCTGTGACCACGGTTCCGAGTAGAAGGTACTACCCTAGAGGAAGACTGGCCATGGACATCTTTGGCAGGTATTGCAGTTCCAATGGCATCAAGAAGATCAGCTCGACGGGGGCAGCTTAGTAAGCACTTCTGCAGCACTAGACGCAGGTGATGCGTGTGTATGTGATTGAGTACCAGTAGATGTGTGAGCTAATGGCGACAGGATGATTCAGCACGCAATGCCCTTCTTTGGGGAATGCCCCGGCCTTCCTTCTGCAAGACCTGCAGGGCGTGGATCCTATTCCGGAAGTTCGCCAACACGGCGGAGACCAAGCTTGGGACTGCTTCTCCTCAGTGGTTCGCAAAACAATCCGTTGCCGATTAAACCCTCCTCTCTATCTGGCTGCATAGGCATTTTATCTTCGCTAGGTGACTTTAAACAAAAACGAATTATGCAAAGTTTCTAGCATACCCAAGACACATGCATCAATTTGGTAAAAACAATTAGTCTTATCAGACTTCTCTGAGGCGCTCACCGCCTGCTTTTTTGGACGATATCTGGACTACTATTGCCCACTATTGACGCACTGAATACGGATTCCTAAATAATTTTACGTTAGTGCGGAAGCAATAGTCCAGACGTACCAACTCCGAGCAAGAACCTTGTCCTCGTGTCTACTGTTGTGCTCTGAACTTAGCCGAGCTTACCCGAGTAAGCTGGAGTATGTTCGGAGGAGCGTCGCGCCAGCTGTAGGCAATGGGATGAGATCGTCGTGCCAATGCGCTGGTATTGGTATGAGTGCTGGCCGCAATTTATGAGTGTTAGGTAGAGAATGAACAATTCTGTAGTATGGGCATTACCCACTGAATTTCAGTCGGAATTGCTAACTTATGTGGAATCCCACCACGTTCAGTAACCAGATTTGCTTTTATATCCCTTACTTGCAACCCAGTATGTTCTCTTTCTTTGTTATTTGTGCCTTTTTTTGTAACAGTTTTTACGTTGTTATGTTCTTTGTCATCTTGACGTATTAACCACCTAAAGTGCTTTTTACCTTTGAAAATTGTGCTCTGATTTGTCCCCTCCCTATGTAATGTCCACAGTGGGCCCTTAGGGTATTTTAATAAATAAATATAAATAAATAAAAACGCTCTCCCGTCATACGCTTAAGAACTTCAGTGTCTCCTCCAATTTAACAGAGAACACCGGCTTTCGTATGTATATTTTACAGCGTTGAACCAGTACACTTTTTAAATGAAATGCTTTATCCGCGTTCTATATAATGAAAGCTTATTGTATTTATGTTCTATGGGGTTTAATGTTCCAAATCGACTCAGAGTATGAGGGACGACCGAGTGAAGGGCTCCGGAAATCTCAAACTTCTGCGGTTCTTTAGCCTGCGCTGATATTGCACAGTACACAGGCCTCTAAAATTTTACCTGCATTAAACTGCGGCCGGGATCGAACTCGCGTCTTCCCGGTCAGCAGCTAAGCACCATAACCACTGAGCTACCGCGGCGGCCTTAGAATGCTTGCCCCCTCAGACGAAAGTCTTCACAGAGGGGCATTCGCGCGTTTCTTCTGCTGCGTAGTGGTGAACCTTTGCGCGTTTGATACCAGTCCCTATATGTTTACTTTGCCATAAAAACCACCAAGACCCGTACGTCACGTAAGAAGAGCTCTGGGAAAAGAGGGTTGCCCAGGTTACCGCCATAAAGGACAGTGGTTTGTTTACTTTCCTTTGCCTCAGTGGGAATAATATTAGTGAGTCTTTTATGCCTGCTTCATATCCCCCATAAGACGGTTCATGTAGAATCAACGACTTGTAACTAGAAAAAGTGCGCTTTCCATCAGACTCTCTGCGTCAGTACCTCTTAACTGCTTTGTCCTCGTTGCGCAGACTAACGCTTGTTACCAGCCCCTATTGCTTCACGAGAAGCGCAGCCGTTGCGCTCTACATGCGTCGCTAACGAGCAAGACAACACATAATGCGTCAGCCTCCGTGTACACTGGCGAAGAAACTGCTGCACTTAGCAGTTCGGTGTTCCTTCTCTGTTAGTATTTACTTATTCTCCGTCACAACATATTTGTGCGCAGCCAAATGGAACAGAGGACCTCAGCGACGAGAAGTGGGCTCAGCAGCAACAGTCAAACCCTCCTTCGGTGCCCCATGTATTATTCATTGTAGCTAACAGCCTTTGTGGTCGCGTTTCCCTTCTACTCCTAGTTGCTTTCTTATTTATACCGTGCATTTAGCAACCCCTCTTTTGTGAGTTTTTCGCGAATTGCTGCCGCTCTCATCCTTTTCTTCCACTCTTTTTTTTTTCCTTACGATCAAGATCTATGTTGGTGCGTTTAAGATAGCCAGGTATTTGAAATTTTTAACGTCGGCGAATCTGTCCACAAATGGCTCACTATCACACCCCATTCACATAGTGTTGAGGAGCGATTTCTTTTCGCTGGTTTTTTAGACTTAACTGTCGGGGACAAATTTTGCAGCTTTCATTACGCCGTTTATCATGCTGCAAGGTTTCCGCCTTCGTTTCCTCAATTTGTTTAACGTGTGAGTGACCAAGCTGCGTCCCTGTTCGTGGTTTATACTCTTTAATGTTTGCATCTGAATTTTTTTCGCAGTGTTAGCTCAGGAACATACCACAGGAATTTTCCTTGCATATTGCGTGCTCCTTTACGAAATTGCTTTAAAGGCAGTGGCGTTGGGAAGAGAGGTAACCATTGAGGTAACTACAGAGCGCAGCCTGACGAACTATTATCTATCATGCTACTCTCCCCTCGAAAACGGGGAAGAGCAAAAGAAAAAAGCTAGCGATGGCTAACGGCGTTGACAGAAGACGTAAGTATCAACATGCGCAGCCACATCAACCACTTCGAGCAATGTGCGTCTGGTTGTCCAATTTACGCGTCCTTCCCGTGCGTCTTCTTGGCGCCTCCCACGCACGCGTTCCCTTGTATACCTTGAAGCTAAAACAGCAGTGAACATCCAAAATCACCAAGTCTTTATAACTAGTCGTGTAAAGGAAAGCCATGTCTTCTACTCAACTTGGGAAGGAAGGCAGTGTTGGAGAACTTTGTCAAAGAACTGAACTTAAGTGGGAAACATGCAGTTCATTTCACAACAGCTTCAAATACACCTTCTTCCCCTATTTAGAAGCCGTCCAACGCTGGGATAAAGGCTACTCTCTTGGGATACCTGAAAGATCACCAGTTAAAATCGTTACAGAAAGCCCATGAGATGTTAATTAATAAACAGCATAGGTAGGCTCGACCTTATTGCGTGCCATTTTCTCGATATCGAAGTTTTTAGTGCGTGTTTGAGTGCGTGTTTTCCAGGAAGCGTAGTAGCAAACTTTCCGAGGCGATCGGCGTTTTGTAAGCGCAAGGAATGATTAGTCTGCATTAGCAAATTCAAAATAGAACCAAGGGTGCCCAAAAACCGCATGAAAGAGATAAAATTAATACACCTGAAATGGGCATAAAAACGCGTCACATTATCGCCCTCACTTAACACGATCAGTGGTGTGTGCTCATTTGGATCTGCTCAAGACAAATTGTCACAAGGAAGACTGAATGTTCACATCTAGGACGTGCTTAGTGAGATATAGAGACAAATCACCATCCCAGCAGCCGTTTCCCGACCTGGCCATGCATGACAAAGTCTTGTTCGGGCAGCTGCGACAATAGTCTGAAATCAGCCTCAACTGATGGATTCCCTGAGGGCGCACAAGGAGCACTGTTCACTATAAAGTGATGCGCATGCTTAAGCGCATCCTTCATTAGAGCTGTAGGCATTTCTGAAGTCTAAAAGTATAAGAAAGGATCTGCACTACAGTGAAGGCAAGGCAGCAGCGGTTACCTAGTCGTTTGAGCGGCCGCCTCGCATGCGAGGCGTGCTGGGTTCAGTACCCAGTGTCAGCAGGCGGATGAAAGACCGGCCATCGAAAAATAAAAGATCCTAAGACGATGTATAAAATCTGCGCTCACTGCGACGCAAGCTGCACTAGCGAAACTTAGAATCTGAAAGAAAGCACGAAACTGAGAACGAGGTTGGTAGCCTCGCAAGAGAATGAAACGCGACAGCCCATCATTCCGAAGAGGCAGGCTACAATCAACATCTAAAAAACCACAATATCAGCAAATGAAACCTAAACCGCTCCCAGAGCAGCCTCTCCTTTCCTTATTAACTAGGACGTATCTACACTGTTTACAGAAACGAAGAGCACAATAAGGAAATACACCTTTTTACTGTGCTCTCAGAAAACTATAAAAAATAGCATAAAAGGAAGAGCGGGGGATCCCGGACCAGCAACGCTTTCGTAGGCTTAAAGCCAATTCAAGATAAATGAAATGAGCTGTACGTTTAGCATGCAAAAAAAAAAACGTTTAGTATAACCAGGGAGGTTAACAAAAATAAGTGAACAACGAAGTCCATAGCGCCAGGGCATAAAGCTCCAGGCAAGGCGAGACGGGGAAAGAAGGCATGCGGGAGATCGCCGGTGAATGTAAAAAATAAAAAAAAAGAGAACAGCATCACCAAAACCAGAGGATAGCGGTAACGAACTATACAATCAGCCATCCTTGAACATCGTTTAGAAAGTTGCACCGTTAACTAACACCATAGAACGTGTCTGCCACCCCCTTCACCCCTTGCGCCAAGTTCGAAACTCCGCACTGCTTCTGCAAGCTTCTGCCTGCTCCCTGCCATGCAATTCAACTTCAAGCTTCAAAGTAAGCAGCCCCAACCCCACTGAAGCAGGACCGTGGCCTGCTTGAGTGGAGCCTGCTTCAATGGGTGCGTAGCAAAAATGTCTCACAATTAACAGCACGTTATTCCCAACCAGACAAGCTAATGTGTCGTAATGTTTAGTTTCATTCTACCTCCTAAACACAACCACCACCATCTGCTTTTGTCCACTTTCTTTCTTTATTTCTTTCGGAGGGAAGTAGCGGCAGATACCGGCCACTTGACATGCTTTGCTCATGGACAGGACAAACTCGCACATTTGCTGCAGCAAAAGGAAATTGCATATGCACTTAAAGGCGTTCTCATGCCGCTCTCTTAGAAACACGTTTCTAATACCATCGTATGCGTATCGCCACAATGGAAGCTGAGAATTGCTCCAAAGCGAATAATATTTTCATGTACTCACGATCTTCGTCCGGAGAGTCGCAGGGCATTTTACCTGAACAATATACTTGTGTTTTCTGTTTCTGTAGATATTCTGTGCTCTCTCAGTCTTCGATTTCAAACGGTCTCAACTTCACAAGCAGCAAATATGTCATTATTGTTGGTTTCTGACTGTGGACAACAGCTATTGACCCGACAGTAACCTAACAACGGGGGCTAAACATAATATTGTTCGTCTCTTCATTCATAGGATTTGTACTGGGGGCTGAACTTTTAATCACTGAAATCTACAAAAAGCAGGCAGTCTTTCTGCTCAACAAAAATCAGGTCTGCGGAGAGCAATGGTAGTTCTTGCGACAGATATGCAAAAAATCGTTTAGAGCGCAGCATTGAACACTGCTGACTGTCCCTTCTGAGCTACGTCTAGTATGAATAACACTCATTACAATTGTGAAATTGGTTTTATGCAGTTTGTCGGCGCAAGCGAAACTGGTTCACAGAATTCTTCTTGATATGTAGCTTTTTTCTCGTTGGCCAAGCAAATTGCTGTATCTCTAACGGACAGCTTACATTAGGGTAGCGGAGCAGATGAAACAATACAGAACTGCTTACCTTCCTGCACCAGCATCATCAAACTGATATTTCAGTCTTTTAGCACTTCTTTACTCCAATACAGCCAAATTAAGGTAACAGACCTGCGATAGACAAGGCGTCGAGGCACGGCGCGCTTTTACTCACTCATTTGCTGGACACTGGGCAAGTTCTTTCGCTGCACTATTGCCTGCAGGACACGCAAACAGCAATTTAGGCGTATTCTTGAGATTTGTGCCAACGATCACTTCGTTTCGCTAGCGCAAAATAACGAATGAAGTCCAGTCTTTTCCTCCGTATCTGTGGTCTCTTAGTTTGATAGCAAAGGCATAAATTTTGGTTGCCACTAGCACGGCTTGAAGACCTTTGTCCGTTTTAATACGTGTTTTGTCCGACGCAGCTACATTGGCTCTTGTCTCGGTTTAAGAATTTCTCCCCACGAATAACAGTATTGGGGTGTCGATCATGTCAGAACACAATAGTTTAGTTAGATGCAAGGAGTATTCTTGAAGCAAACTAAGACTCCATAACCAAGCACCGCCGAAGAAGACACCTCAGCTCACTGTAGGCAATACAATCACTTTAGAGCAAGCAACAGCAAACTAGCATAAATACGCTGTGCATCCTGCAAGTGGATGTTGAGGTATTCGTATGACAGCTAGGTAATCCAGTTCCGCCTTGTAAGCATCCACGTCAACATTTTCTCCCACTGTATATACAAAAATATTTATCCATCCTACGCAACTGATGCTTTCGCTCGCTGGACTGAGTGCCATGACGTTATCCAATCTCCCTTTAAAAAGTTTTGCTGCACGTCACCTTTGAACCGCATAATCGACAATCTGGTAGCTTTTAGCGAATGCTAGCTTCGTGATCGCACAACGCTGCAACCAGACAAGGATTATCTATGTATCTCGACTTTCTGTGCATCAATAAATGTGCATTAATGCTAGCCAGAAGAGAAAATATAGCGAACTAATATTTTAAACGTGATGTAGCCTCACTTCGCTTTTAGGAAGTAAACAGTTGCTTGTACAGTGGCTCTTAAGCACCTTATTTTGATTAATATAACAGCTCTTTGGCTACAATTCCAGGAGTTTATCAAGGCTAGGATTAGAAGGCTGGTGAGATTGGAAGCACAGAATTTAAACCTAGCGCACAATAACGAGTGCATGTGTTGCAGCGCATGTGTTATAGACCGCTTCACTGCGAACGCATAAAACGAAGTGTTCGTGAAAGTCGTTTATCCTTTCTTTCCCGTGACCCCCTAGCGGCAAACAGCCTCCTTCGCGCTACCATTCCCAAGCAGAGGGACGAGCCGGTGAAAGTAGGGGTACACCTGGTGTCGCGAGGTGCATCAGCTTCCGCGTGACTTCACAGCTCATTCAATATGCATAACACTAAGGAAACTAAGACAGCAAGGTTAGCACTCGCAGCACCGGCTGCGCCGCTGACTTCCGCATTTTTCCCCGGAGACGCCGCATTCCATTTGTTGAGCCAGTAGTCTGGCAGGGAACTTCGCGAAGCACGTAGAGCGAGGGAATTTTTTCAAGGCCTGTCTGTTCTCTCTACGTGCCCTTCGTGGTGCTCGCCTCCCAGTTTTCTCTTTGCGCGTTGCTCAGGTCTCTTTTCTTCTGACCTTACTGTCGTGGCCTCAAAGTTGCATAGAGTGTCGTGAGCACCGCTGCTGACAGGCTAGTAATGCTCACCAGGCCCTACCTTTTGCATCAAACGTTCTTTTCGGTCGTAGCTATTGTAGCGAGCTGGGTAAATGCACAAGCAGGAAGGGCGCATGTGCATGCATATCTCATGCATTGTCAAGCATTCACAAAAATATCGCACAGGGCGCATCAGCCAACTACGCCTGAAGTTTTTGAATAAGTACTACGTAGAAATAATGAGGACCAGCTCAGAAACTGGCTTTTTGAAACTGAGCGCTACTGTACACAGAAGCGTTTTCTGCATAAAGCTGGAAAAAGACCCTTTAAAAGGCGTGTCTTTGTGCTTCGTGTTTTTTAAGCAACACAAGAACTGCATAATGTGGCAAGGAGATAATGCACTAGTTCTAGTGCTTTTCATCTGTGTAGAAAAGGATATTACAAAACTTGGCCTGGAATTTCTTCCTCTTGTTGAACTTACCATGCAATGCCGGTTTCATGTTTGCCTTCCCGCATCCTCCGCTGCCAACCTATGGAACTTTTACTAGCAGCATATACTTGAAAACAATGTATAGCAAGTGAGCCGGAAACAATTTGGATAGTCAGGTTCGTAAATACGCATAACGGCCGCCATCAGAGGGTTTATTTAGCGATAATATTGGGGGAACCAAAATAAGGCGTTTATTTACTTGAAAAACATCCTGTAAGTTTATTGAATGAATACAGATTTAAGGTATTCTGTCGTGGCCGAACATTGTATGCGCGGATCTATCTTTGTGCCGTGTTTCCCGCATACCTCTTGATTCGATGCAAATGTTATTCTGGCAATGTGATGGGACGATCGCATGCCGCATTTAGTTGATATGACCAAGCTCACTTTATGCAAGTTGGTATGACCAAACTGTGCAGTATTCTCGTAGGAAAGAATATTGCTTAGCTTACAGCATTGTTTCATTCAACGTGGCGTTGAGTTGTGAACGCGCGCTTGGGTTTATTGTGCACAGTAGTTAACACTGCCTATTACAGTGTGAACGATTGCTGGTGAGCTAAGGTTGTCGTGTGTTCACTTTTGCTAAATGTAAAGAAATTAAAGATTCTTCAGGTTTTGTATGGCGTCCGACGGTAAAAGATGAAAGTTGCAAAGCTGGAATCACGGTATCTTATGATACCTTGGTGGAGCTGTAATTGCTGCCCTTTTGCCTAAACACCTTACTGCCACCCTTGGAGCAATGCGCCCATGAAGTGCTAGAAAAGGAGCGGCATTTTCTTTCTTTTTTTTACTGGAAATTGCGACCCGAAATGGTAAAAAAAGTGGTTCTCTGTGTCAACTTCACATGTGAGACCGTGTACATAGCGTCCGACGTTGTGCTGTTTAATTTTTTTTTTTTTGGGGGGGGGGGGGGCATTGTACTTCAAGCACTATAGAGAAAGGCTCAAGATGTTGCTGGCCGCTACATGCCTGGCCAGTACGTTCAAAGCCCTCGCTTGCTCGCAGTCACTAATGGCTCGTATCTGTGAGCACATATTGGCTTCTATTTCCGTTGATACAAGATTACTAGGTGTTGAAAATCATATTCTTTTCTTGCGCTTACGCATTTTACCATCAACAGAACCAGGCCTTATGTCAGAAGTCTGTGTGGCGGCGCAGCCCTACCGCAGCTGCTTAACTGTACGGTAGGGCTCGTAGGTGCTATGACGTCATAGTAGTTCAATAGAGCAAACTGCTGGGATAGTTGGTGCTCTCTGTTGTGTTGTGCCTTTTATCTTGTCCTGCCTCAGTTTCGCTGGTTCAACCATCTGTGGACGTCGTCGTATTCTTCGCCTCGCGGTCGCTGAGCCGGCTCGGCGTGCGCCCATAAAATGTGAAAAATGAAACAGTGTACTGATGTATACGCAGAGTGACTAGTGCACCGCTTTATAAGCCCACGCTGACAGTTAATTTTCAGCGTTTCAGTCTTATAATGATTATAATAATCATAATAATCATAATAATCATAATAATGTGATTATAATAATCACATTAGGATTGGCAATGCGCTGGTTTAAAAATTTGCATATTCCATACCTCGTCATATCTAAGAGATGGTTTTCCATAGCTTTACGCAACCGTAAAATAACAATGATCTGTAAGAGCCTCGAAACACCACGGCTAATTAGACTAACTGAAACCTAACATGCGAAACGTATTACGCCGTCGGAAGAAAGTGCTATGAAGTAAGCACGAGATGGAGACAATTTCTTTTCTAGTTGGAGCATCAAGGCTGCAAAACAGTTCATAGCGGTTTACTCTTGTCTTTGATGGCCATAATGTAATTTATCCTGGTAGAGATTCTGCACCTGATATTATCAGACAATCGAAATCGAATAGGGTACTGAACTCGACATTTTGCGCCAATGTTTCGAATTTATTCTCCGATACATTACTCATATATAAATTTTCGCCAATCTGCGCATAAAAAGCATTTATTTTATGTCATAATGCATCGCTAAAATTTTGAAGGGGAAAACAATACTTCTTTTTTTGGAGATTCTAGTATTACAGCCTATGTACTGAAAATAGCATCGATGTCAGCAAGAAAATTTAGGCAGTAAGTTCTCGCTAAATTCACTTATCACGACGACTGACCCCCCTCCCCCCATTGATGAATTCATAAAACCATTGCTCAGGAATCAAATCCGGTGAACACCATGGAAATATTGCCCAGCGTCTGCCCAGTGTGCTTCTTGCAAAATCACTGGAAGTTTTTTTCTCTGCTAATCAACACACTCTCTTTAAAGTTGGCTTGTGTAAAACTCCACACCGCTTCTTCTTTCATGAGCTCCTTTGTACATACACACGAATTTTCAGAGTGATGCCTTATTCCCACAGTATCAAAGTATTTATATTCCCCAGGACAACTCAATATTTAAAGTGTAACGCTAAGCTTATACTTATTTAAGTTACGAAAAGTCATGTTTTTTTAAAGTACTGTTACCAGTTTGTTTATGCTGTCACTGAAGTTCCTTTCTCCACTCGACTTTTGGTATCCCCCGAGATAGTGCGCAAGGTGCCCTTATCTTCCTGATGGGTAAAAATATTCCATGCGATCAAACCCTGTTCTCACGTTGTAATGTTAGTCCTACTCTTTCTAGAGTATTTCGCAACTACCGTCCCATTACACATACATCTTAGCTCAACGCCCTCAATAACATTCTTTACTGAAGTGTCTCGTTGGTGCAGCACTGGAATCATATTCAATAATGTTTCTGAAACCTGAGTGATTTCTTTACACACTAATTCAAAGTGTAGTTCAGCTAATAAACTGGGCAGTTCACGGTAGATCAGTCATATAGAAGAATTTAGGTGCGCATATTTCCCGTCATATAACCGCATGTAAACGTGATAACATCACGTGTAAGCCTACAAGCACTCTTCAAGGATACTTGTTGGTCAGCATTACTTTAGCATAATATTCTGTCAAGTCACTGGCCTGCACAATTTTTGCTCGACCAAAGTTCGCGTAGCCTAACTCTATCACAATGTTTGTCGGAGTAACCTTATTGATGCAAAACTGGCAGTCGAGAAGTCCAACACCATAGATTTAACGTGCTGAGATTTTCATCCAACCAATCTCATTATTACTACTTAGCCAGTTCATATTCAAGTCACGGTGTTCAGTATGTTCAAGCACTGTCCTCTTATCAGTGTATCGAATTGTAAATTTTACTTCCTGTTATCTATACATCTGTCTCGACCTATAGCAGCTGTTCGCTGCTTATTTCATAATATCTTTTGTGCGTTTCCTCCCGGCCAGTCTTTAATATTGCATAGCGGCACCGCACTTTCCGCCGTAGCCACCCAAACGCAGTTCTCTTAAAAACCATCTCAAGCCATTCCATTTTATCAGTCCTGTTTCCACGCAAGTTGCCCGTGAGTAGTAGAAACTTGCCTGTGAAGGGGCCACATTCATCAATAAAATGTTTTCGAAATCTGCCTTCGAGGAAGAAAGTCTCTTAGTGGAAACAGCTCCTAATTATTGTAAACAACATAGATTACGTATTTTACCGTTGATGCGCACGGCCCTATTGTAATGCACTTTGTACAGAGGCTTGACGTACATCAGATACAATGCGTTTACCGAATAAAGATGGGGCGTTTCTTTAGAAAAAATAACACTGTCTTGTTATGAAGCTGTGTGCAGTCCCTGAATGAACGCAATGGTGAGCAACCGTCAAGCATGCTATATTTTTTCGCATGACAAGTGTGTCCTGCACATGGGTCATTCTATACGGCAAGCAAACCGCAAGCGAGCGCTGGGCGCAAATCTTTAATGCAAACACTTAGGGGACACCGCAATGCTCGTTTCACGGTCCACTAACCTGCATACAAAGTGGTAGAACCAGGAATGCAGACCTGGAACCCTGCTGCCCGGTCTATGTGCTTGTAAATAATTTCACCGGATGAGTCTAGCACAAGCCAAAACAGAGGTAAGAGCGACAGGGGGCAGGCCCAAGTAGCGGGTAGCCTTGGCTGCTTACACAAATGCAGACGAAAAGTAAACCTGGCAGGTTCTGCGCCGGAGACTAGTGCTGAGGCTCCCACCAGCATCTTTGGCATGCAAAAGACGCTTCACTGCTCCTACGCAGGTAAATTCGTGACAGACACAGACCAAGCCGGAAGACCAAGCCAGGAGGGCAGTGTCACAGCTTATTCGCTGCAGCTACGTACTTATGGTAAATGGCTGTGCCACTTCCGCGTTCTTCCAATAGCAGCACGACGCTACTAAAGAATCCATAGCGTGTCGGTGCCGGTACCGGCAAAATAGCAGCCAGCCCATGGGCATTTCCGTCCAGCTTTCGCTACGAAAAGAATGGAAACACGCAGAAGAATGACGTTCGAGAAAGGTATGAATCACTTCAATTTCTGTTTCAGGCCAAGGATCTGACCATGACAACTGATGCGCTTCTTATTTCGCGGACAGGAGATGGACAAGTTGTGGACTAAAATTGTAGTTTGTGCCACCTTTCACGATGCACTAAGAGATATAGGGGAAGAGGGGAAGGAGAGCATGTTTATTTTACGCGTCCATTTGCCACTGACTTTAAGAGGCCGCAGTATTAAGAACTCGAACAAGTATTTTGTACACGGGAACAAGTGTTTTGTACACGGGAATAACGCGGTAAATTCTTTATAAGTAAATATTAGGCGCCACAACTACTCTTGATAAACGCTACTAATACTACTGGTGTCTATCTCTTCGTTCTCCTAACTGCAACTCAGTGGCAGCAACCGAAGGCAACATCCAGGAGGCAAAATGGACTGAAAAGACAATCTTAAATTCCAAACTCATGACGTTTTCTAGCCAAGAACAATAGCCTTTCATGGTATGGCCGAACAAAAAAATTATTTAAAAATTTATAAGTTATAGTAGCCCTTGGCAGTACTCTTAAAGTTATCTGTTGTTGACTTTTCTACAGTAGCTGTAACATCAGTGAGATTTAATTGCCATATTTTAAGAATATTTTCATTTTATAGTTTCTCATTACATTGTAAACGTAGCAGCTTTGTACAGTCCAACTACGTAGTGATAGGTGTTCTGAAATGAGCACGCCTATAAACAACAAGACATTAAAGAAACGCTTGCTGTGAAGAACCAATCAACACCTAATTAATTCTTTAGCATCCCGTTAGGTCTTGACTGAAAAATATTTACCTGCAAACATTTGCAGTGAGGTTATATCTCAGCTAAGCTTTTTAGGAAAGTTGCAAACAGGCCATGGGCGGGGATTTTGGTTTTTCTGTAACGCAACCAAAAGTGCATGCAGTTATCAATTGGTTTCAGCATATGAAAAACAGAGACGACTTGTGAAGTGAACGATAAGAAGATAACTGAAGTTAGAACCGTACAGGGAGCTCCGTATAACTCCTCCGGAGGAGAAAGGAAACAGCAAGAATATTGAACAGAGGGAGAGTATAAAACTACGAAACATGGCTACGTCACCTACATATATATAGGAATATACGCGGCGTAGTAAATGCAAACCACTATTAGGCGCATCACTAAAATGAGTCGCAAAAATTATCTGTGGTCCTCCTGATTTTTCCCATAATTTTTACGGCATTCTGCTTTCAGCGAAGAACCATACATGGTCCCTTAACGTAATGCGCGTCGATGGCCGATCCTTTGGTTTAGGAGCATGCTTCGCTATTTTTCGCGAAAAGAATAACGGGAAGAGAGACAGGATAGTTCAGTAGCCGAGCGTGTGAGCTTTAAACATGCTATATATTTAGACATGCAAGAGAAAACAGTGAAATATCAATAGTTTCGATTGATATTGAGACGCACGCCAGCAAAATTGCTCCGAGTTGTGCACCCATGCTTTCAACATTCGCCACACCTTGGCCAAACTACTTTTGGCGTGGTCTCACATACTATCCGTCTCACCTTGTCATGCCTGTGCAATACTCAAAGCATGCCCACTGCATTCAGTTACCATTACAGAGAAGGTATTTAATTCTGAGTTTAAAGCGCCTTCTTCGATCCGCCTTGGCTTTGCATATGGTGGATGACATTAAAATGGCAAGAAAAGTAAGTGTTATCGCCCCGGTCCTCAGCATTTCTGAATAAATTAGGAGGGAAGAGTATTTACTCCGAGAACCACAGTGGTAGGGTCCTGAACGGCGGAGTCCATGTTTACCCAGGGGCTTGCGCGCAGACCCCTGTCGGTTGTTTTCCATAAGCCTACTGGCCCGCTACTGCAGTCATGGTTGCTATGTTCCGAAGCGTTAACAGCGCTGAAGATTTTTCACTCCGGGCGAGGAAGTAGGGCCAACCTATGTGAAAGTAAACATATTGAACACATGTCAGAAGACGGCGAAAAATTCTATAGCGCAATAAGGAGAAGCTGGCTACAACAAGGAGCTAACAACAACAAAGCCAAAAGCTTCTGACGCTTGTACAATCTAAGCCCTCCCGCCTTTTAAAGGGTTCTGAAGCTCAGTGCAAGACTAACGAATGATGGCACAGGCATTTTTACTGAAACAGGATGCCGTAAATAATGCTGGGATACGTTATGATAGCGTGTCATCTGCCAATTATTTACAAACAAAAGAAACAACACAGTACCTAGAGCTACACTTAGTCGGCTCCCATTCAGGTCCGAAAGCCCTAATAGAGAAGACCGTAGTAGTCAATGTAAGATGAACACAAACATGCTGAAGCTGAAAGGTTCACAGCTAGTTCCCAGGAGAAAAGTGGATTATCTAGTTATGTACTCTGTGTTGTAAATACGGCCGTAATTTAAAGTAGAAAAACTTCCGTGATTTGGACGACACCTGTTAATGCTTGCATAGTAGGGTGCGGAAGTTGATCGAACCTATTTGGAAGATGACCGAGGCGCGGTGGAATAGACGATGCAAATAAAAGGCGAGGCGTTTAGCCACCACTAACACTAATTGAATGCGGTTCGCTTTCACACATTGTTCCAGCCGCCGATGTCTGTAGCTCAGTGTTCCTTCGTTAGAGAAAGCACGAGCTGATGGGCGAGTTTTATTTCGTTAGAGAGCTAACGCTCGAGTCACTGCCTTTATGTGCCCTCGCAATTGGCCAGTATAAATGAAAGGAACAAAGGGCAGAACTGTAAAACAAAGGAACGCTCTCGTGAAGGACAATTTCACATTGCTGCCGAGAAATGCAAATTTTGTATAGGAAAAAAATATTCGCTATAGTTTACTCGGCACGCTAATGAATAAAATCAACCTTGAGTTTTAAACGTAACAAGTGAAAGCGAGTTCACAGTAGATTCTAGATCTGCTGCTTTTAAGTAAATTGAGAAAACTTCGAAATGCTTAAAACAAGCAGAAAATTGTATATTATGTGTGTTTATGGTTCCAATTCCACGCTACACGCTGTTTTCGCGATATTCAATTTCGAAAATCACACAGTAATATGCACTGTAATGTCTCTCTTCATGACACACGTATTTTAAATTCTCTCTACAGCGCAGTGCCTTGATCTTGGAAAGAGTAAACTACGGTTTTTATGTCGCAAGCAGTGTTTTGCTCATCGACGTTTTCCTGTTTTTTTTTTTCATTTCATAACTAAGCAATCGATAGCAGAGCCACCGACGGATATCACTTGCTTCCTGGCGTAAAATCCGACTACGACAGATAGTAAGCAGACAAAAGAGGCTACCTGGGAATATAAATATTGCAAAATGCGGCTCGTGGACGGTTTCAGTGACAGCCCGAATCTACCTAACAGCGCTGTCGCCTCAAAGGTGCAGGATGCCGGAGAAAAAGCAACCAGTGACGCACACGTCACCCGAACGAGGCACCGAACATTGCCGAAAGAACAGAGAAGCCTCCCAAGACATAAACCATCGTTTTGGACTTGCTTTGTGCCCGGATTTTTTTTCGAAAAAGGACGGCAAATGCTAGTCGCAGCAGCCACCTCCTAACAAACAAGAGGCTTCGTCAGCTTCTATCCTTTCATCTGGGACCGATCAGCCGCATCACTCCAGTGCTTTCTCGCGCAAACAACGCCGCCTAGAAGCTGCTGCCTTGTTCGGCTCGTAACGCGGTTTATATATGTCTTGTCCCAGCATCGCGCTGACATCTTCACGACTCTAGAGTCTCACCGAGACGCCGTCCCTCTCCTGAGCTCCCAGAGAGGTTGTTGTTTTCTTCCCTCCTGCGCTCGGTTCGCCTAAAGGGAACCTACCGCGGCGGCGCCTCCATTAGGACCGAGATTCGCGCCTGGAGAGCCGTGCTGCCTATCATGGAGAGGCACAGCCGCGCTGCACGATTCCGTTGCCCGTTCTAGTTCTTACAGATGGTAAGGTACTCGTGCAGCACTCCGTTCGAAACTTTTCTTCAATGGGACGTGCAGCACGACTACGTTTTTTCGTAATTGGTTTTCGTCCTCAACTTTTTAATAAAATTGTTCTGTGCAAATTTCTTTATTCCAGAATACAGGCTTTGCTAGAGCGGACACAGCATACATCGATGCATTCTAGCTCTGCGTAGAAATAAAGCGGACAAACAGAAAACAACAGAAGTACAGAAAGTTAAAGGTTTCAAGTCAAAACCAGCTCTTGTTCAAAGATCATGAGAAATAAGGGCGTCTTTCTACAGCAAATATAGAACTCTGCAACAATTTCTTTTTTGGCACGAACGCAATAGCGGACAAGGCACCTATGACTAATTATTTCCAATAAGAAACTGTAAACATCTATCTACCAGAAAAAATGAACGTGTTCAGAATTCCTGAGAGTACTTATCGTGGCTGAATGGGAGTTTTTTTTATTCTATTAACAAATGCTGCCGGTTGCACTTCAGCATCCTATTCAAATGTACTAGCAAACGGCCAAACAAAACAAGTAATGATGGAAACGAAGCAAGCAATGGTACTTAAAAAAAAGAGCAAATTGATGTAGAAGCTGTAGGCGACGCTGCAATGAAAGCTGTT
Source organism: Amblyomma mixtum (assembly GCF_055824585.1). Lineage (NCBI taxonomy): Eukaryota > Metazoa > Arthropoda > Arachnida > Ixodida > Ixodidae > Amblyomma > Amblyomma mixtum. Next base: position 95,157,147 of record NC_143013.1, on the reverse strand, counting down.
TTCGTTATTTGCGTATTCAAAACAACCAAATAGAGCGTACATACGAACTTCTCGCACTTATTTTAGTGCTGCATTGCAGTTTAGGCAAGCTGTTATAGCTGCTGTACACTTAACGTCGTTGTGAACACCCCGGGGCGTCACGTAATTAGAGAAAATGCTCAGGTGCTTCATGTGAGACCGTTGACGAAGCCCAGTTATGTGCAGTAAAGCTTTAGTTCATTTTTGGTACCCTGTACTCATTTAAATAAAGTAATACTCTAACATGCTTCTTTACAAGAAAAAACTTCTTACCAAATTACTCGAAAAGTCACTGCCAGTGTAGACACAAGAACAGAGATATCTATTGCATTCCTAAACAAAGTTACTCAGAGTGACTGTACTAGGCGGTGGCGTGACAGAGATTTTTTATTTTACAGCGTAATAAAGCGTCGATAAGGATTTAAATTTCAGTGAAACTACAGTATCTTGTTTCAGCATCAGCCAGTGTCACAGTACACGAATATACTGGCGTTGCACGTCATGGCGGAAGTTCCACTATTGCAGACCATTTTAATGAGTGCTGCTATGAATACGAGTAGAATGACTGAAAAGCGTTCTGCAAAGCTTTTTCTAGCGAATTCGGGTTAGGTGTATACCTTTAAAGCTGGATTAGTATGGCCGACACGGTTAGTATTAAAACTATCCTGACAAAATGCATCGCTACGAATTAAATGCTATTCTATCCCTGCTGCTGCTTTTTCGTAAAGGAGCTGTCCATGGCGTCGGCGCAACCAACTGAAGAAGGTAGGTGAACGCCAACGCCTCAAATCCCTCGAGTATGAACCGTTATGAACTATCCGGACTAAATCTCTAGGACGCTCAGAAAGGGACTTAGGCGATTGGGTGCCATGCTTGTCAGCGATCACGTCAGTTCTCTAATAAAAAATAAAAAACTTGAGCTTGACTTTCACCTCCAAAAATGTAGTTTTAATCAGGCGGGCAATAACAGAGCTACCGGCTTCGCTTGAGACTCATGCGCCTTATAGACTGTTGCTCATGCCCATACTTGTGTTTAAAATGCTGTCGTTCTGCATATAAGCAGCTATGGCTGCACACCACACCAAAGGACTGCAAGATCGAACGTGCCACCCAGGCATGAGGAGGGTGAATATATCCGAGTAGGGATGCCCTCATCACTCGGAGGATCGAGATTGCGCTTGCGACTGTCTGTTTTTCAATATATTTTTATTGCCCTTGGTTTTATTATTGATAGATGTGACAGCACCAAAGTTTTAATCCAATCATGGACGTTTGGAGCAGGGACCGTCACTTCATTTTACCAAAATGTGCGCCTCCCAGTGCTTTCTGACGTCTGTTGAGGGCAAGGACCAATTTGAGGTCATCTATTCAAGTAAATAACTGGTTTGAACTGAAGTTTTAGTCTCTCTAAGAGCTACACTGTTCTTGCAGTAATTTCTGTCGTTTGGAGTGTGGTATGGAGTATCATGTTTCATTCATTGAAATGTCATTCAACACCTCCATTCCTGTAACACCTTTCTTTGGGGCCCGTGTATGCGGCCAGGAATTGCAACCACAAGCCTGACATCAGTTGCCAGGTGGTGATACACGTAAAGCATGCGGGCATGCAGGCCAAGAGTTAACATTTATCGTACCTACCTCAGCGAACTGGGTGGTGTGAATGCAATTCGAGAAATAGCGCCTGGTAATTTTCGTTGGCGTAGATCTCTCGAAAAAATAAAAATACCGACCTTTGAGGCCGCACCGCAATCTGCTCGACGCAAAGGAAGACAAGAGCTCAGAATTTCGTGAAGCCGCTTCCTTCCGTTAAATGTGCAAGGAAGACATCTACGTTACCATTCTTGATCGCCCTGTTAGGGACAGATTACGGTGGAAATATTTTGACGTTGAGGATCAAAAAGCATCTGTGGCACCATGCCTCGACGTCATAGGCGTTTATTTGTTACGAGTCAAAAGTCAAAAGGACAACGGTCATGAAAATCGGCTCTCTCTTGGCACCGAATTGTATGTATAAAGCTCCCGTCTCCGCTGAAGAGACCCTGTGAGCTGGCTCTAGGCGCAAGCCCGATCTGCGAGAAACGACCGTGTTCGCCTCCAGAGACCGCATCGATGTGTGTGGCAACACTCGAGCGGAAAAAGAAAAAACTCCGGCCCTGTTTATAAAGGTGGCGTTGTTCAGACGCGCATGCTGACACAACTAGTGGCAAAGCGTTGGAGTCGGATAGCTTGTCACCTGTAGCGGTCGGAGCCTTTTGAAGCAGCATGATCTCTCATGGAGCTTTCGGGACGGAAGAATTGCGGCCTATTCATTTGTCGTGCGTCTCGACGTGAGCTGCCTGCCCTAAGAGTCTCCCCGCTGCGCAAGACTTATCTTAACAGAGTGCAAAGAGGTTCAGGATTTGGGTACGTAGTTTTAGAGCCATTTGTGTTTTTCTTGAACTGTTCTTTGGATTACTTTTCATGAGTCCTTTGCATACTTTGCACCTATTTTTTTTACCACAAGTATGCGGCGTTATAACCACATAAAAGTATTATGCTCCTAAACAGCGAAAGGCCCTACCTGTCATCCAACTTTCAAAACCAACCTTCGGCAGCAAGTGGTGTTTTTCGAACATGTCAACGACAGAGATGTGCCATTTCACGCTCCCCGCAGAGTAAATAGACGGTATTCCGCTTTCGCATATCTGTTTTTTTTCTTGAGACGCGTTTTGGTGCACGCTATAGGGTCCTAGGTGAAGGCTTTCAGCGAAAGCCTCTGTCCAAACATGGATCATCGGCTTCCCAGTTGGAAATGTGAGCGTCTTCGCCAGATGTGCCCAAAACGCAGCGACGCGGATGTCGAAGCAAGAGGTGTCTTGCGGCCCGAGTGGCTGTCTTCGCAAAGAAATGAGGTATCTACAGATAACTTGGGCGAAGCACTGTGAACTGGAGGGGCACAAGCAGGTTCAGTGTGTCGATGCTGAAAGATACTTGCCCTACATCACACTCTATTGGTCTTTCATAGGAGGGCGTTTCTGAATGTACAGAGAGTTCCTTAGCAAATGATGTCTTCGGGGTTCTAATTTCGCTTAGGTTGCACAGTTTTAGACTGAAATAGTCTCCAGATGAAAACGGACTAACGGGCGAGTGCCGCTTCGCCTCAGCTGCCGTGGTTTGTACTTTCTATTTTGCTGTTACTACCTAACGCACAAAGCGCCGCAAAAAGTTGTCTACAGACAAATCACATAAACTGTCTATAGAATGTATAAACATTTAGGCCTTACATTCTGATTAAATTGTTTCGCAAATTTTTCTTCATGTCCGTTTGTTAGACCGTCAGCACAGCATCAACTACATCCATTGAACAATATGACAAAGATCTAATCAAAACATTTCCTCACAGAAATTTTCTCAGTTCTTTATTGTGAAGTTACGCGAAGTAGGAATAAATTAATGTAGGTTATTAAAAAGTTGGTGCAAGTTTCAGTCACTTTTCTCAGAAAATGAGATCCACCCGCTGAATGTTCCTAATCTACCAATGTACAAATGAGGAATTTTTTATTCCTCCGCCTGACAGCATTCTTTCCCTTCGCCGTTACACTGCTGTCGACCACCTTCAGTATGTTGAAGGTGGACTCGGAGGGAAAAATATTCTGTTAGATTCAATTGCAAAACTTAGTCGTGTCCCCTACCCATCGTCTTTACAGCGGTTGTCGCGGCTTAAAAAACCCAAGATTTTTAAAATACGATGTGTCCTAGGCAAGTGAAAGAAATTTAGGGTTTTTGAGAGTAACATGCCTTATTCAAAACTTTATTCTTAATTCTAGAGGCTTAATTAGAGAAAACCAATTAGCAACGCTTTAACATAACGGCTGATTTTAAAGTATTTAACGTCAAAAAGCGACTGGGTTCATGAGCGACGCAATAGCGCAGGGCTTCGGAAAATTTCTACTACCTGGGATCCTTCAACCTGCACTAATATTGAAGGACACACGGGCCGCTGGCATTTTGCCTCCACTCAAATGCGAACGCCGCGGTAGGGATTGAACCCGCCTCTTTCAGGTCTGCATCATGCACCATTATCACTGAGCCAATGCGGCAGCTAAAAAGTATCGGCGTCACGAATAAATTCTTGTTCCGGAACTTGCAGGATCATTTAAACTCATGACCGAAATGTTTGCACCAAGGCACCTTTTACCTAAAGCTGGTTCTTCTCCCGTCTAAAAGAAAATTTGCGAAATACAAAAGCTTCCGCTTGAGAGCGGTGCTGCTTCGCCGTCCCGAAAAGCTCATCAGAGGAAAAAAAATCTCTGCCTCTCCCGTAAACGAGAGTAGAGTAAGCATGAAATTTGGGCCTAATGTCATCTCGGTGGACACCCGAACCGCACCGTACAGGAAGGGAGGAATGCCACCACCCGTTCAGCGCGATGCCTTGCCATTTGAACGCAAGGTTTTTTGAGGAAAGGAAATGGCGCAGTAATTCTCTGCCATCTCGGTGGACACCCGAACCGCACAGTAAAGGAAGGGAGGAACGCCACCACCCGTTCGGCGCGATGCCTTGCCCTTTGAACGCAGCGCTTCTCCCCCGGGCCCCTGTGCGCCTGCGCGGCTTTGCTTCGATGCGCGAAGCCCCTAAGAGATCACGTATGACAACGAAGTGTATCGTGGCATTTATGTGCTTTTTCACGCGTTATTAGAAATCGGAAATTATAATTCCGTGCATTATCAAACGCACAGCGACTGATATCTTGATAAACATTGAGAAGGCACTGGCAGCAGTTGTTTTTTGTGACTCCTTTGGAGACCAACCGGCGCTTGCATGCCGGTCGCGTAGGAGGGCTTACAGAGTCTCGTTAAATCTCGCTAAGTCTCGTACGGTGCCCGGATGTTCTCGTTTCAGAGCCCGGATGACTGGATATCAGTGCCCGGATGACCGGAATTCAGTGCCCGGATGAGTAGATTTCAATGCCCGGATGAGTAGATTTCAATGCCCGGATGAGTAGATTTCAATGCCCGGATGAGTGGATTTCAGTGCCCGGATGATGGCTCTCGGTCTCGGCGTGACGTCACCACACTGCCGACAACGGGGGCTAAAAGCATTTCATGCTTAAAATGCGCTTTATCTGGAGCTCTGTCCACCTCGGGTCTTTGCAGGCTCACTGTACGAGAGGTTTACAATTTCAGCTGTCTGATAGTTGCTTTTTTTGCCGTTTATTAAAGCTACGTAACTGGTGCCTTGGCTCAAACGTTTCAGCCAGCTGCGTCTCAAGACGATCTAAAACTTCTTAACTGAGACTCAGTTCCTGAAGTCAATATTTATAAAGTTCTGAGCTCCCGCAGAACTCTGGGCATAGATTCATGGAATCCCAGATACAGGATAATGAAACGCACAAATGTGGGATGTACATCACCAAATTGGAAAAAATAGCTTGTTAAGCTCTCATTCCTCTCACTCTAATTTAGTCGAAGCCACCGCGGTGGCTCACCGGTTATGGTGCTTGGTTGCTGGTCCTAAAGACCCAGGTTCAATCGCGGCTCTGGCGGTCGCATTTCGATGGAGGCGAAAATCTAGTGTCAAGTGTACAGTGCGATGTCAGCGAGAGTTAAAAAAAAAAACACCAGCTAGTCGAAATTCTCTGGAGCTCTAAACTACGGCGTCCTCCTAAGCCTGAATCGCTTGACGCGATAAAACTAGACCAAGTTAATGAAGTGTGGCAAGTAGCAGCTTGTTACAGTGTGTTAAGAAATTGCATGCACATAAGGTAGAGCGCAGCCTCAAGAGAGAGGAGGAGGAAGAAGAGGAAAGGCAGGGAGGTTAACCCTAGCCAATTCCCTGCCGTGGGTATGTGCCATTAAGCCTGAGGACATCATCATCATCATCAACAACCAGATAAAGACGTTGAAAGGATAAATATGAGTGGTTGCCGGAACGCGGTTATAGCGTCTCCGGAAGAGAGAAACCTTAAAAAGCAGCTCCATACAAAAGAAACAGAGAAAGAGAAACCGGCTTGGAAGTCAAGTCATCGTCATTCGGTATTTTTACAGAAATTTAACATGCTTTAAAGAAACTTCCAAACAAGTATGAAGTTCCCCTGCTGCTTGCCGTAGCACGGAAGTTAGTAAGCCTCTGCCAAAGCTTGGATAAGGAGAATGAAAAGAAGACCAACTCATGAGATATACCACACATTGAAAAATGTTTCGATTGTTTTTTAAGTTACTTTTACAATATTTCCTTTTCTTGAGGCAAGGGTTACGCAGGCCAATCTGGCAGATGCCTGAGTACAAGAATGCGAGAGCCACGCAGTAACCTTGACCGATCACAAAGCCTGCTGCATGTCTGTAACTAGTGCAGTCGTCGCGATTTGCAAGTGTTATGTCTTTAGACATGCCCCGAAAATTTTTAGTAAAAAAAAGAAGCTATTCCTTCTTTGACTTTCAACACTGAAATTTATACACTGTTTTAGAGATGTGCCTTTAATGAAAAATACTCACAATATACGATGTTTTATCAGCAAACCAGTAATTCCAAGCGGTGAGCATTTTCCGCTGCGTGGGAGGAGGCATATTTTGGATCCATGGCTTTCGCTGGTTTGCAGAAAAAGTAGTCTCAGAATATACGAAAGCTCACGTAATCTTTAAAAGTATTTTTTACGCATTAAACGTACATCGGGATCCAAGTGGAAGAAACGTTTTTGCAATGTTGCTTCAACTGAGTGGTACAGTGGCCGCTCGCGCGTACTAATTTTCGAACAAAGCTTGGACATTTGCGCTTGATCGGCGCGAACTTGATTAGTTTTGTCTTTTGTAAATAATGTACAAAGCGCTCCCCAGTCCTTTCTTGCTATCGCTCCCCTATATACTTCTGTTCACTATCGTCTCCCTTTCCCTTTCATTTCCGCCGGCTGCAGCTCGGGTGCTTAAAATATTACACAGCAATTGCCGCGGCCGGTAGCATTCTTTTCCTTACCCTTTTCCATTTTTTTTTAAATAAACCACTACCACCACCACCTGAAACTCAGTCGCTCTAAGTTGGTTTCGGCCACACCAACGTACAATTTCTTTAGTTGATAATGAGAGTTGTCATGCATCCCCTCGAAAGATAAGCGTTCGGTGTGGTCAGCAGCATATATTTTTTAGAGCGCAGCTCTTTGGCGTCCGTTCCTGGGTTTCGCGTCGGCGTCGGCGTCGGCGTCGGCCTCGTAACCAGCTCCGCCCCCAATGTAACGCTTTTCAATTGGTCGAAATGCTCGTGACGTCACAGTGCGCGAATTTCAAATGGGGCCAATTGTACTTTGGCTAGTAACCATGCAACCAATCAAAGGGATCGTATAGTGATGCTGCAACTAAGTTGGACTGAGTTTAGTTAATTGCTTAATTAATCAATTAGCCTAATTAATATAGAGGAGAATGAAGAGGTCAGAAGAAAAGAAAAGAAAAGAAAGACGCGCGCCGCAGCGACAACAGCGTCCAAGGAAGGAGACGCTGCTGAAAAAAACATAAGTACGGAGCCGCGTTCCCTCCACCACCACGCACTTCCCCACTCAGTAAGACGTTGCTCGTTTCATATACGTTGTGTCGAACATCCTAGACAGTTCCAACAATTGACAGGTTAATGACAGAACACGATGGATAGAAATACAAGAATATAAATATGAAATAGCCTAATTAACCTTTCTAGTTAGACCGCATAAATCAATAAAACCGAGAACGAAATTGGTCGAGTTGGGGAATCGAACCAGGGTCTCCGGAGTGCGATACGAGCACGCTAGCCACTCCGTAATGCCAGCTGAATGGTTTGGAATGAACAAAGGCGCGTCTAGCTAATACGGCGTCTTCGTTCACTCCCACCTTCCCCCTTTCCCTTACGGCGAGGTGCAGGTGTCCACCCAGATATGCGAGAGAGATACATTTCCTTTCCTCAAAAAATAAATTTACCGTCCAGCAAGGCGTACAGCCGAATTGGCGATGGCGTTCTGTGGACTCCCTGGCAGCGTTGCAAGACGCTGTCGCGTTCCACTCTTACAGGCGAAGCTTAACATGTTAACCACACATCAGTAACACACGCAGACAGCCAATGGACGCGTCATTCGCTGGCAGCACTTGATTCATCATTCACAACCACATTCTTAACGTACGCTCCCTTGCCGCACATGCCAAGGACGTACACCACGATCACATTCTGCGCCATTCCTCTGTACTTTGCTTTGCTGAAACCTGGATGGATCCCGAAGAGCCTCTCGAAATCATAGATTTCCTATACTGCTGTGGTGCTCGCAGAGACCACAACAGAGCGGCGGGAGTCGCTATTTACTTGCGCACAGGTCTCTCTGCAATACCAGTCGAAATGTTTGGCACGTCACATGAAGTTGCCGAACTGTGCGCCGCAAAGTTGCCCAACGGCTTGCTGGTAGTAGCTGCCTACTTCGCCCCTTCCGCACTCACGAAAGACGTCGTGCACTTCCTGCAACTCGCATTAACCGTCCATCGATCCACACCGATGTTAGTAGTGGGGGACTTTAATGTTGACATAAAGACAAACAGCAATTTCCTAACACTTATGCGGGAGAACATCCCGTTCCTCTCGCTCGTAACGCGTCCCACGGCTGTGACAACCTCGCGAGGCACTTGTATAGATCTCGTCTTTGAGAATCAAGCATTGGTGTACGAAGTCGAACATATATCAGTCTATTTCTCCCACCACAAAGCTTCCTTCATGACTGTCAAGAACTGTTAGTGGAGTCTTTGTTAAAAGAATACGTGTGAAAAAAAAAAAAAAAAAAAAAATCTGTGATAGCGCATACATGTGTTGCTCGATTTCTTTGCCTCAATCTATCGAAAAGGTGAAACAGCTTATTTGCTGCGCTCAAATTTCGCATTAGGAAGTAACGTAATCGTCGGTAATTTTTTGCCTCTCACTCGTCTCAAATTTTCCCGAAGAGGGTTCGTAATGCATAGATGCGTGTGCCACTGGATACCGCGAACAGTTCTTTTAGTGGCCCCACCAGGCGTGCCCTTTTTGCTGTCGCCGAGTGCGAATAACCACTCCATTTTTGGTCCCGGCGCAGATTTGACCACTACAGCGTCGAAGAGCTTCAATTTTTCAATTTCATGTCATTTTTTTCTGTGTCAGCTTCAGTCTTTCTACTAACTGCTGCTTCTCGCTTATGCTGTTTTTGTACCTTCTTGATTGCAAGTCAGCTTGTCTAGGCTTGGTGAGCGGCTTACGTTCATCAAAACACACCTTGTTTTTTTCGCATGCAGACTATCCTCTTAAGTGTAAAATGAGATTTCAAAAAACGACACCCTACGCTCTTAAAGTGTTATACTTGTACCCTTACGTTATTTGGAAACCAGAGTAAACATGACTGTAATTCGCCCAGTAGCCAATTTGTTGAAAGTATCCGAATGAAGGACGCTGAACAATGGGCATGCGTTAATTGGTGCAATAATTAAGTGATGGTGCCACAATGGCACAATTACGTTCACATGCAATCGTTACTTCTTGCGGCTTTCAGTATTTCTACAACAGAAGAAAAGGAGAAATGTTCTTTTCACCTATCTCTTTAAAGTTCACATTAAGGTAGCTTACTTCTAATCTGTAGAAGTGTTGCGCCCTTTCAAACTTCTGAAGACGCATTGGTCAATGTCACTACTCAGCATGAGATGAAGACAAATATGTGGCGTTAGCGAAGTCTTTCAAGAAAGGGAGAATAACCTTATTACGGAGGAGCAATGTTTCCAGACAAGCAAGAATGGCAAAAAAAAAAAATTACAAGTGAATCAACTCAATGAAATTCAATTTTAAATACGAAAGAGCGCTATTCTTCTCGACTGACATTACGCCGGTGAAAATTTTTGTCTTTGAGCCTATCGCAGCACAAGCTAAAGACTACAGATTTTGATGGCTTTTTATGTGGTCGCTTTACTAGTTACACATCAAAGAATGTTGACTATGCCTCAGCAACACAGATTATCGCCTGGAAACAAAGTAGAGAATTAAGCTTACAGTTATTTGATCTTAGGGAGCAGTGTTTGAAGAACAACTTCCCCATATCTGCGAACACAAAGTAAGATCGGTTGAGTGCGGGTGACCGTAGAGCGTTAAAAAAATAATCCCCGTTGGCGATGTAGGAAAAGGTATACCCCGTTCTTGGGAGTTTGTGGTACTGATAATAAATAAATAAATAAAAAGAAATTCATTTTTTTTCTGCGTGTTTCTGGGTTTGTCGCTGTTTACTATCTGCTGTAAAGTTGCTTTCTAATAAACGTTTTTGAGCTTAGATGGGGGGCCTAACAATGGACGTGCTATTCAGTCACGTTTCTTAAGGCCATTTGGCGGCCAAAAGTGTTTACTTCAGGTATTAATTTTTCTTTGGCCTCTCCCGCTGGCATGAACAGCAACGACTGCAACACGCCTGCCTCTCTGAGAAAAGCAGGTCATTTTTATGCCGGCTGTTACTTGAAAGCTCCAGCTGGTGTCCCATGGACACCGCGCGGAAATCAATAACTTCTTGTGGAATAGAACTGTAGCGGGAAATGGGTGTTAAGAACTACCTCGTTTTTTCAGCGTCGCAAATACGTTTTAAGCATCATATTTTGAATTTTCCGTTATTCCATCGTCCATTCCATTTGGGGGCGTAGTTTTGCAAGCTAAGCTGAGAAAAGTGGTTCAGTGTAAAAATACGTACGCGCTGATGGGGCTTTGTTGCCCTTCAGTGCGACCTAAGGAGTTCGAGAATCAGAGAGGACATGCTAATTCATAACGCGGATAAAAGTAAGCAAAAAGATGCTGGGCACCATTATTTTTATTTAACACTGTGGTATCGCAAAACATTGTTGGGTGATGCGAATGAGTACTGTAACAAAAATGAGAAAGAGAGAAGAAAACATTACTGTATGGCAATATTTGGTATTTCCCTTCGAAGGTGATAGGAAGCATCCCCACGACGAACAAGAGCATGAACGTATGTTGGCACAGATATTACATTGTATCGTGGATGTGTTACGGGTTCAGCCTCGCGTAACTTGGACGTATTATTATCAACAATAAAGCAGGTTCACAAAGGCGAAATCAGAACGAAACTTTAGATTCTCATGGCTGCTTTCCTACTCTGATGGTAATTGTTCTGTGTGGCGGTGTGTTATTAAGAAATATGATGCCTATTTCAAAAGTACTGATGCTAGTTCTCCAAACATCTCATGCCAGATCAGCGGAATTAAGTTTCATCTTGATTTTTGTGCGAGGTATAGGAGGAATTATATGCTGGTCTCCGAAATAGCCGAAAATTGTTGCTTTAAAACGGATGGTAGTGGTTAAGATCGCGTGAACTGATGAGATAGTTAATGCGAGATCTTCACAACCTGCATTTTCGTTTCAGAGTAAACACTGGCTTCTAAAAGGGGTTCCTAAAGTATCTCCAATTGCAATTATCAATCATATGGAGACGGTGTGCCCGAAAGTGTGATCGCCACATTCGCTCAAGACTATATTAACTAAGAAATAAATAATGAAAACTAATAAAGTGAGGCCGATATCTAAAAGCCTCACATGACCGAGAGCGCTCATGTTCCGTTCACCTCTGTGACATACTTGTTGGCCAACATGTGAACGCGTGTTTTCTGCCCCTTCAAGCGACCATTTATCTTTATCTTTTTAAGTCCGTGATGAAACTACGGTGGCCTAAGAGGAAATCAATGGTAGAGAAGCAACAGTAACAGTAAAGCAAAGACACTGCTTCGTGCGATACACATCGTTTGCTACGTATTTCCAGAGTACCAACTGCATAGAACAAGGAGTAGTCCACAAATGAGATATACTGCAGCTAAGACTAAATGTGCTAAAGCAACAACTTCATATGGGTCTTCATCTTGATTATTCATGATGCCTTCGGCGCTGCAGTTACGGTTGTGCCGAAAGCATTTCCTGCCTTAACACGGCAGGCAAGAACATAAATCCCTGCAAGTAATGCTGAAGTCAGGAGTCATAAAGCAATGTAGAAGAAAATGCTGTCTCATTTCTCCTGTTTAATGCAGTCACCTTTTTCTCTGGTGCTCAAAGTTCTAGCCATGAAAGAGGCAGCCCGAATAAGCACTCTTTTTGGGCATGTATAATCTGTAGTCTTCTGCCCAAGGCAGACCCCGGGCATAAGGGCCAGGTAAACTAAACGGGACATATTATTCGGTGGCGTTCTTTTACAGATGGGCTACAGATATCGCTGCTGTTCTTTTAATTAGACGGACCAAAAAAGAAGTCCCCGGCAACCTTTACGTATTGTACCAAGGGCATTCACGAAATGAAAGCACTACAGATTTTGTGAACGACCTATGACGCGTCGTTAAGCGCACGGTAATTTAGCCCGCTAAAATTTCCCGATTATTGATATCTACAAAATGCGACCATAGGCTTCCATCTAGCGGTTCCTACATTTAAGCCAATTTGGAATGGAGCAGCCTGCAGGCAGGCACCCGTTCGAAATCCTGGTTTCAGCTACAGTCGATTGAAGGAGTGATAGATCTTCGAAAGACAACAAGGAATCTCAATAGAGCCGTCAAGTAAGCGCCCGCTCGCTTCCGGCACTTTCGAGTGCATGGATTGGTAACGAGCGTGCGTGCCACGGACCCCTCATCTTCTGTATCGCTTCGCGCACAAGGACAATGTTTTTTTATATTTGGTTTGTTGTTGTTAGGGTTTACTTTTCTTGTTTTCTAAGAGAAACACACGGCCTCCCTTTACCAAGTTCCTCAGGGATCGAGGGGCAGCGCGCCTGGCTCACGGCCCAAGCAGCGGCGGTATGAGTCCGGGCTCAACCATTTTTCTTTTCAGCGCAATTGTTCTTCCTTCTTCAGACGGACGACCTAAGGGGGGTAAAATGTCGGCGCCACCCTGTAGACCAAGTTGAAATTGTGTAGTGACATTATCACCCTTGTACTTTGTGTTACTTCTGGGAAGTTTAAACGGCCCACATGGCACAATGTCGTTTTGACGTCACCACCCTCTCTGCCAATCCCGATTTTCTCGATACGCCATCTACGCCCGTCTCTCGGCTGTACGGGAAACGTATCGCTATGGCGTTAAAAGCTCTTCGGTTGGCACTGGCCTGTCACGGCATCTTTCTTCTTGCGCACTTTAGAACTGAAGCAAAGGTTTTTAAGACAAACAATTTGTTTTCTACTGCATGATGCCGTGTGTGATGTGCAGCAAAAGATCACACGTCTTCAGAACGCGTAAGCGAGCGACTAGTTTTGGGGATCGTCAAGATTTAACAATATTTCAATCAAAACCTGGCTTAGACACAAAATTATTGCAAACTAGAGATGTCCTTTGCGATACTCGTGGTCTTCCCGAAAATTTCTCTTGGTAACGTTATAAGCATTTTCATAGTAATTTGCCTATCGTTGAGTAAGCAGTTTGCAACATATCCACGGTAGCTACCAATCTTAGCATGCCTATAAAAACAACTTCAACCAAAAGTGTAAATAATTTAAACTTCCGTTACAATGACTTAACCTCGTAAAGCAAGGATGCATCAAGGCAGCGACGTCCTTGGAGATGGCTGAAAACTATGAAATCAGAGACTGAAGGATGGGCATGTACTTACGAGTTCTAGGTTCTGTTTGCGGAAATAAAGGCTCTCCAAAGAATGGATGTCGGCACCATCAGAATGCTTTTAAGCGTCTGCAGTGATCTATTGCTTAGATGCTTTCCAGCAGGGAACAAAACCTCGCACTACGTATTTCGTGATACATATAGGGTCCTTTCAGTGTCCACTAGCATTTGCCTGCTTTGCTGTCCTTTCTTCCAGCGTATTATTGTTTTGCTGTCATCTCGCCAGTGAATGAACTCGATCATCAAATTCCCCTCCTGTAAGCGAGGTCTCTTGGGCGTGTAAATGGAAAGCTCTATAGATTGATGTGGCGCTGTGCGTGAGAGAATCTGCCGGCGAAAGCGCCATCCCCGTTCCGTGATCAGTGCGGCTTTGTACATAAACAAAGGCTTTTATGCTTTGTTTACTCGTGTCACTGTTACCGGACGTGCTGCCACCTCAGCAGTGCGATCATGCGTGGTCGTATCAAGGCGTGGCGCGCCAAAGTGCCTGCTGATGCCAGGCTTCCTGAGAACGAACTGTCCTTATAGGAAACACGAAAGAAAAGCGATAGCGATGGGATATCTCGGAAGTGGTGAGGTCAAGCGGATAGCCCTGTGTACAAAGTACTGAGGTAGCTTTATGACAAAATACGGCGGCCATACTGTATAACAGATTGCCTCTTGCACTGAGATTTTTTGTTTTCGTTTTCATATGTTGCACCGGGATTCAGGAGTCCTCCGTCTGCATCATGCGTTCTGAGGTGCAGAAGCTTCGGTAAAAAATAAGAAGCGGTACCTGCTCTTTGCTCTGACTGTAAGCGTTCATGAGGCTGTCGGAGCAGGGACTCTCGTTTTCTCATGTTCATGACTTCATTTCTTCCCTGTGCAGAATATCGTGTGCAGCGCAGTCTAACAAGACAAGATGGAAGCTACATGCGTTGCAGATTTTCTCCTGCGTGACCTAATCTACTGCACTAAATATTTCAACATATGCATCAAAGTAATTGTCCAGAGCAAAACCGACTGTTTTGGAAAGATACTTGCAGACGTTCCGTGATCCTCCTGTAATTGGTTTACTACTACTAATTTAAGGCATATATTATTGTTTTGAAAAACTTTATCTCTTCTGCACATGCAATTTTTACAGTTTATCGTACCATCTGCGGGTGACGGATGGGCTTGGGATGAAAATCAAGAGAGCAACTATAATCAACCAAAAAAAATGACTAAAAAGAGGACTCAATGCGTATATGAAACAATTCTTCACGACAGACATTAAGGATGTTAGTTGTTTATTTTGCTGCTTTTCGGAATTTTTTCTTCTTCTTTTGAGTGAATTACATGCTAGTTTAAAGGATTTGAATTTACTTTGCGGAAGCCCTCCTGAGCGGCAAAACAATGTCGCTAATCTAGCACACAGGAAACGCATTTTTCTAATTGGGAACCAATTGCTAAGGCAATTGTGCCTCATTTTAGATCACTGTAGATCACCAGTCTCATTGGAGATCACCTCCGGCGCATTGATTACGCACTGTTTCCTCGAGTACTGAAAGCAGAAAGGTGCACTTCCGATTTCTGCGAAGCGATTTTGTTCGCTTTGCACTCCAACAATATACGCGTCCTTGTTGTAGGTGATTTGAATAAATGAGCGAAACGTTTTAATCTGAATGCAGAAAAGTAAGCATTGTTGCTTAATTAGAACCTCAGCTATAACAATAAGCGTACTGGTAAAATGTTTAGGGGAATCCCCCAAGGTGGAGCAGATTTGTAATAAGGGAGTAATTACTCATTGACGGCTGCGCTTGGGTGGATCTCAGGTTAGGACAAATTTGTCTGTAACTGCGAAGTTTCTGAGAAAGCTGTATAGCTTTCCTTTGCAGCCGTATAGCTGCGCTTGGGTGGATGTCAATTCAATTCAATTCGTTTATTTCACCATATGCATGGTAGGAACTCTTGGGCAAAAAGCTCCTCGAGGCAGCTTGACAGGGCCCAAGAGACCATAACAAGGCAGGCCAGCGTGGCAATACAAACACCAAGGGAGAAAAACAAATATAAAATCGACGCTGACATGTTCATACATGAGGACACGCAATACAAATCAAGTAGGTAGACAAGCAGTTAGTATTGCAATAGTGCAGTCAGTCATCAATGAGCGTATTACATTAGATGTTCAGTGTACATTCTAGATGCAGGAGAGACAACATTTTCAAAGTTCATTATTATACTAATTTCAATACGAAGTCAGACATTTTATAATGTGGCACATAAAGAAAAACATACTGCATGTATAAGTGGAAATAATAAAAAAGAAAAACCAGCTTACACATCTTTAATTTCAAAAGCAACAACTACATTAGACATAACAAAACCAGCATTTTTGAAGTGAGAAACATTCAAGGTAATGTTTAAAACTTTGTCATAATGTGTTAAGAAATTGCTGCCTCAACTGGTTTATCGTAGGCTTAGTAGGAAATATGTATGTGTTTAGAACCGAAGGGAGATTATGTTTAAGTGACTGATGTTTATAATTAGTTCGAAAGCGCGGAATGTACCAGTTATCAATGCTTCTGGTAGAGAGAATATGTTGAGTAATTACTCCCTTATTACAATAAGCGGCCTCCTAATATGGAACTTTCTAATATGAACACGCCTGAGCGTAATTCGGCTCATCGCTAGAAGGCAAAGAGAAAAAAATTACCGCGCTGTTGACGAAAGAAAACAGGGATTTTTTTCACCCATGTGCACATTGCATTAGCTGGCAAACAACGAGCGCCCGGAACAATATGGCTAGTATGAATGGGACAACGTCTCGCTTAGTCAAGTCGAAATCAGATGTCACTTAAAACTTCATTTACTTCAATGTGGTCGCCTTTCTTCTGGAAGCAGACATAGATAGCGGCAAGAGCAAGGCGCCACCGTCGACCCCTCTTTACCCACTATAGCTCCACTTGCACCGCGCCTGTGAAGTGTTGCGCAATGCAAAGAAAATTATTCCAGCCGTTGCCTGAGACAATCTCAAGGTGTCAGTGGCAATTAAATCTCAAACTTATAAACGCGATCGAACAGCGAGACCTGAAAGCGCACGGTGTTTTGCCCATTGTGCTCATTAGACAGTTTCTCAAGATGAGTGACAGATACAAACGGGTAGCACATAATATACCAGCAACACAGCTGTTAGGCGCACTCAGTTGTCAATAACACCAGTGATGCAGTTGAATATTGTATTACTTCTATTGCATCGTGCCTACTGCCCTTCCCTTGTACCTGCAACGCTACTATGCCTGCTCTCTCCTGCGCTAGCTCTCAATCGAAGGCTATGATTGCTCTCTTCTCGGGCATTCTTAATTCTCCTAACACGCCTCTGCCTATCCAATAATTTTGACGTTAAGCCAACTCTATTATGATACAACACGGCAGACCATATAAAAGCCGGCACGCCTACCTGTGGTGACAACCAAATAAGCAGGCAATATTTTATTCTCTAAGCTACACCTAGGTTTTGGATTATCCTTCTTGCTGATTGTCATATGCCAAGCCCTTATCCGAGCTAACTTGGGTATTCAAACATGAGCCTCCCTCGTCCGCGTTCTTGTGTTCTTTCAAATTCCAGCGGCTTAAATCACAAGGACCCCTTTGTTCTGCTGTTTCCTACTATTTCTCGAGATTTTTTTTCTTTGTTGAGCTGATACGCTTCCTTTTGACGTAAAGTATTATTAAAAGACAGGTTCCGCATTGGCTCATCTGCTTTACAAAAAGGCAGGCGATAACACTAGATTGTAAGAGCCCCGAAAAGAGAACAACCTAGCGTTCAGAAGAAGAACAACACATAGCTTGCTGAGCATCTGGTCCAGAGAGGCCTATAGAGGCCTTGTTTAGCGCGGCACTTAAGTTTCTATCTTACTTTGCCGCCATACTGCTGCATTTCCCTTTTTTTTTTCTTCACTGTTTTCTCACGGACAGAAATGAAGGCATCATGAAGGATGACCAAGGCTGAGAAAAAGAAATGCAACCAAGCAATCAATAAACGTCCGTCCTCTATTTTCTTGTACATTGGCAATGTTTCTGAACTATCCCATGAATGATGAAAGTGGTGCAGTAAAAAATAAAGGCTTGCGCCTTAATACTACCCAAAAATGCCATAATATAGGGCTATTTAGTGGCCGATGGAAAGAAAGTAAGTTGGCGTGTAGATGCAAGTAATTACGCCCCTAAATGGGACCGAGTGAAAAAGAAAAACTATGTCCGATTTATGCGGCGGCATCACGATGAGTCGAGAGCAGAGGTACAATTTTAAAAACCTTATGTAATGCCCCATATCGCATGTAATTGTGCGTGACCTAGTGGTGGGTTTCCTGGTACGACCGTTCGGTCAAGAGCAATGAACTGGAGTTAATAGTCTTGATATGGCGGAGAGTAACCATACTTTTATTCTGTACTCCCTACGAACACTCTGTGAAAGGCTGTAGTATGCATTGCCTTACGACCACAACGCGGAGTCCTGCTGCACATCAGTTTGCCAACTGAGGCTCAGGCAATCAAAAGAGTCGTTAGAGGGCTTTTTCGCAAGGCGAAGTGCTCATAACGTCACTGAAGCAATAGATTAAGCGATATTCTGTTACGCACACTAGCACTGATAAGATCATTGCCATTGTTGCCTCTATGAAGCGATTTCAGAATGATTCTTGTTTAGCTGAAACAAAATGAACTCAAAGTGTACAACTGCCGCCGCTTCACGCATTCGTTACCGTGGGCAATGTCGTCTATTTGTACAAACTATCTCTTGAACGCATTATTTTCAGAAACGAAGTTCGATACTTATACGAATTCCTTCCTTATACGAGTTCCTTCCACCCCATCTGCTCACTCGAGCAAGGAGCCATTCTGATGCTTTAATACGTGAATTCTTATTATAAGCGGTTGCATGGGTCTTCTGTTGTCTTTACTATGAGTACTGCTGTTGTAACGTATTTTCTTACTGCGGCAGCTTCATAAATTCAATTCACTTGCTGTACTGCAAGAAACTTCCATAAATTAATTTGTTATGACCAGCGCATCTCAACATCAAACCTCTTCTCTTAAAAGCTTGCTTTTTTCGCCAAACAAGCAACGCATTACGTTCGCCCTGAATATATACTCCATATCTTTAACGACGCTGTTGACTGGCAACGTCGGGCATCGAGGGTCAAAACTTGAGTTCTTCCTTTCGTGTGGCTTTTGTAGAATGCCATCACGGGATTGCCACGAGGAAAGACATTATAAGGCATTATTTGTTAGAAAGCGTGCACTGTATTTCTTCTTTGCACCTGAGACTGGGAGGTTAGTGTTTTCTAGAATTTTGAATTGGAGGAGAGTCGTTGTGAAAGCGTACGCCATCAACCATGTTGCCGGAAAGTGAAGCTTTGTGGAAAAATACGGCCGTCGAAAATCTGAAACCATTACGAGAACAGAAATCTGGTTGACTTGGTGGTTATTTTGAATTTATTCCATCACCTTTGTGGCTCACTCCGCACCAGACGCAACTCGTTTACTAAAATTTCAGTTCTCAGCTCAGCGCTGTGTTCACAACTTCATGTTATTTCATGTTTAATCAGAACTTCATGTTTAATCAGAATAGATTGAGAATCAATTTAGCCAACACAAAAGAACGACGATCAATTCCAGCCAGGAGCGAGAAAGTCAGTGCAATCCTCTATATCGTCGCCATGCGCGCAAGACAGAATTCACTTCCGCGCATAATTTTACGACAGTCAGCTCCTAGAAATACCATGAACGGCATTTGCACGCGAGACAAATTACATAAAACGAGAGAATCAAGTGTGAGTCGAGTGTCAATTAAAGAAAACACGGAAACAATTCCCGCCTAAGGCCCTCGAACGACATTTTTGAGGGTGCCGGGTTAACACATTCAATGGGCAAAGTGTGCCCCATTACGAACTTGCCACCCCAACTGCACGTTTAGATTGGCACGTCGTGCTCATAAACGGCAGCAAAAGTAGGGTGTCGTTTCGCAAGTGAGGCTCACTGTCATCACCATTGCACTGTTTAATGAAATCGTAACACCAAGGCCACTTTAAAGGGCGACTGCAGAAGTTATAAACTTCGATGAGCTTAAAGGGCTCGAATTCGTAAAACTTGTAGGTAAAGCATGTCAAGTCCTTTTGTACTAGCGGTTGAAATGCTAACATAATTGTCGTACAAAATCGCGACTGCCTACAAGCATCTCCGCAGACCATGGCGACGTCCTTTACGGTAGCGGTACATTTCTAAAGCATAAACGCTTGCTTTGAAAGAAGAAAATCAACGCCACCGAAGGTAAAGCCCGCCGAGTGTTGTTTCGCAGCATCCAACTGGTACGGCGTGACGTAATTGGTGGCAGGGGAAATTTGAATTCGTGTCATCCGTGGCGTCACCCTAAGCTTCTCCGCACTCTTTTGGTGCTTTATGGAGTAGTCTAAAATTTGATCTTCGAATATTTCAGCATTTTAAAGTTAGCGCAAAACACCTTCGCTTGCTTTCCCTACAGCCTATGCAGATTTCACTTTTTGAATACAGTAGAAGTCTAAAAAAATGATCCAGTTGCCCCTTAAGGGAATGGGAATAGTGGGACTGGTTTGTTAACAAGCAGACGCGATATAGGTTGGCGAAAGGGTTTTCCTGTGTGCGCAAATGGTGAAGAAAGAATGAAGAGCAATGGGGTAGAAACTAGCGGCAAAAGCAAAATATGTTACACTGAATTTCTCCGCTGCTGTCATGAATTTAGAAAAACTTTTGTCTGCACGACATCGGTAGCAATGTCACTTGCATTCTCTAAAGCGGATCTGGGTGTCGACCAAGAAGTGATTCGTGGTATTTAAGCGTCGTTTCTTTTTCGTGCCGTCTGAGCACTCACCGAGCGCTCCCGTCTTAACATTGATGCTTCGAAAATAGCGCTCCTCCGGCCTAACAAGCCTCCCGCTTCATTCAAACGCTATATATTAGCATACAATATTAGATGAGGTACGAAAGCGATCGGTTTGAAACAATAGTAGAAATAAAAAACAAAAGTACCAAGAAAAAAACGCCTTGAAGAGGAGCTTATGGACCTTACATAGCCGATGGCCCTTTTCTGGTGAAATTAAAAAAAACTTCGGGGCAGGCACTGGAGACAACCTACGCGTTACTTCCTTCACTGACGCAAAAGTCAATCTCTCATTGTTCCCGGAAAAGAAGATTACGTTAATGGGCCGCTGGTTCATCGATTCTCCTTCCGCCTGACTATACTTCAGGAAGAAAATGTAGTTCTTTATTTACTTTTAAACATCTGCATTGAATGCATTTTGGAAAGGTATTGCATGCGCTTATAGACGGCACCCCTCCTCGGGCGATAAAAAAAAGGAAGCAAGTACCAACTCCCCAGATAGTATATCGCAGTTTCAATCAAGAAAACTTAGCTAGGTTTAGATCCATGATGGAAAGCACTGCCTGGAGCGAAGTTTACAATGAGTTAAATCCTAGTATAGCGTACAATATCTTTCTTCAGTTAGTAAAAAGCAAATATGATACCGCATTTCCTTTGACAGTGGGAAAAACTCACAAAAAGTCTCGAAAGCCGTGGGTTACGAGAGAGTTATATCGACGAATTCAAACCCGTGACAGGCTTTTTGACAAATTCATCCAATCAAAAGATCCAGTCATACTTAAGGAATACAAAAAACTTAGAAATAAGTTAGGCTCTGACATTAAAAAAGCTAAGAAACAGTATTATCAGAATAAATTTTCAGCAGTCTCCAATTGCCCTAAGAAAATATGGGATTGTTTGAGCGACCTCATGGGAAGGGCGACAACCCATATTCCCAGCACATTAACATTCAATGGTGTTGAATACAGTGGCGCTGCTTTGGCAGACAAGTTTAATGCTCATTTCCTATCCTCTGGCGAATCATCTCAGAAGCAGGATAGAAATCATGAAATTGCTCAGTATATTGCCTCTCCAATTGGTAGTTCCATATTCTTGAATCCTTGCAGCGAACATGAAGTATTCACATTTCTTAGAAGCCTAGACAAATCCACTGCGGCAGGCACAGATGAAATTAAGGCCGAGCCTATTATTGCTGTTGCCGATCTAATTAGCTTGCCCTTGCAGCATATATGTAACAACGCGTTAGTTCAAGGTATTTTTCCAGATGGTATGAAAATTGCCAGAGTGGTTGTTTTACACAAAGGTGGCCCTTATGACAATATAAACAACTACAGACCTATATCTGTACTCCCTTTGTTTTCTAAACTGCTGGAATATTTGATCAAAATCAGACTGTGTAAGTTCTTTGACGACAGACAAATTTTTGTTAACGAACAGTTCGGATTTCGTGAGAAGAAGTCAACAGAAATGGCATTGCTTAGTATAAAGGAAAAAATATTTTCTAATATGGATGACAAACAATTTACAGTTGGACTTTTTTTAGATTTCAGGAAGGCATTTGATTCAGTTAAACATGATATTTTATTTTATAAGCTACCTTTTTACGGCATTCGAGGAGTTGCCTTAAATCTGATCCGTACTTATCTTTCCGGTCGCGTTCAGTATACATGTTTGAATGGTCATCAATCACAACCTGGTCAATTAATATACGGTGTCCCACAAGGGTCTATTTTGGGTCCAGTATTTTTCATTCTTTATATCAACGATATAATAGCCATCCCTCGAACTCCCACAATAATTTTATATGCAGATGATACCAGTGTATTTTTTTCTGGCATGCATCTTAGTAATATTCAGGCTGAGGCAAATGCATGGTTACAAGAATTGTCTTTATGGTTGAATATAAATAAACTAGAGTTAAATGTAAATAAAACAAAGCTTATTGTATTTAAGGCACGTAACAAGCCTGATAACAGTGAAATTAATCTTACATTCAAAAATAGCGTAATTCAGCGTGTTTCTTCCTACAAATTTTTAGGAATAATCTTTGAAGAACACTTGAGTTGGACCCTGCATATTAATAAGATTCATGCCAGTATATCAAGGTCATTATGTGTATTATATAAACTTCGAGACCTTGTTCCGAAATGGCTGAAGTGGCAGTTATATTATACCCTAATTCAATCACATCTTCATTATTGTTTACTTGTTTGGGGATCTACAACGAAAACTAACCTCACGAGGCTGATAACATTACAGAAAAAAGCAATACGATATGTCGAAAACCTTGCATACAATGATCATACAGGTTTGTACTTCACTAAGCATACTATTCTAAAAGTCAATGAATTATTTGAGTTGAAACTGCTTTCTTATGTGTTTAACGATTTCAAACATCATCCCACTAAATATGTTCAATTAAACTCTAGTAGTGACGCGCCTTATAAATTAAGGCACGTCAGTTACAGAGTACCATTTGTAAGGACTAACTATGGAACCGAAATGCTTTCATATTTAATTCCCAGTCTTCTAAATAAACATACACAGGCTATAGAAATTATTCAGAAATCTGTTTCCCAAAAGTCATTCAATAGAAATGCTAAAGCTTACCTCCTTTCTCGCCCGAATGATTAAAATTCTTGATGTCCCTGTTTTTCCGTCAACTCTTTGAATTCTCGTGTTTTTCTTGTTGTGATGTGTCTTGTAAATATTTACTTTAATTATGTCATTGCAAAAGTATGCACCTTCCTCCTACTTTTACCTTGTATAATTATGTGTTGTTTTTTCTAATGAGAGTGTATGAAGCTCTTGCTTCTTTTGCCGCTTGTCGTGAGCATTGTGTCGGGTGCTTGGGCCCCGTCAGGCAGAGTGCATCTGCCTTTTGCCCCTGCATCCGAGACCTTGTTGTCTAAATAAAGATCTATCTATCTATCTATCTATATGGGAATACCGCTGAACACCGATATCGCTCATTAAGGCATGAAAGATCTCGCCCCCCAAAAAAGCGAACGCTGCTGAAATGGGTATTTTCAGAGCGAACTGCTCTCTTGTGGATGTTTCCTTTCTGTTCCTTTTCATGGTCCCTGTGTAGCCGCTTTCAACAATCGTAAAGAAGGCACGCACCGAAGAAGCTGCAGAAAGGTCATCGATTGAACCTGCAGTTTATATTAACGACGCTCAGGCCACCGATATGTACTTCCAGCGGTTTGGCTTTTGACCTGGAGAGCGGCAATGAGTAGGCTAAATTCCGCGGCACCAGAAAAAAGACATCAGTACATCACAATTTTACTACGACAAAAAATTTAGAGTAAAGTAAAGCATGCCTCCTCCTCACATTTCCCCCCCCCCCCCCCCCGCCCCTCTTTTTTGGAATTGCTGCCAACGGTGAGCTGCTGCCCAAATCTACACTGATATATGCAGTAAAAGAAGGTAAGGCTTGTTACGTCATCTATGAAATGAATGACACAAGTATTTTAATTCTATGCAGCGAAACCTTGCATACGCTGCTAACAATTCCTACAGGGTCTTCTCGAAACAAAGTAAAAACTCAAAGAAGCGATGTGAACAACTAAAAAAGAAACTTTCCTTGCAGCAGTGCAAACACTAGAGGATTACGATGATAGTACGGCCGGAACCAAACTCAGAAAAATTATGTTCAGGTTTTTAGCAGTTTCTTTCTACTTGTTCAATGATGTGGAGTTCTGATAAGAGAGAATATATTATCGGACTGAGAAGAAAAACCGATACGGATGTGTAACATATGCAATGCGCATTAAACTACAGCTTCGTGTCCTCACTTTCGACTACAGGAGCAGTTTAGAGACCTTTGTTTGGACAAAATATGAACGTGTTGCCCGTATCTTGTAATATCAGATGCGCTATAATCACACGTGCTGCGACAAAGCATACAGTTTTGTCCCCGCACTGTAATTTCTAGAAAGAACGGTCAGCTTCCGTATCAAAAAATGTTGCCAAAATATTGTCGCCCTTCGAGAGGAAAATAACACAATTGAGAAGAAAAAAACTCGGGCTCTCCTAGGAAAACCGAATTCTGAATAGCCCATTATCACGGTCTTAGTATCTGTTTGTAAATAATACTTCATGCCAGCAGGCGCACTGTCGCAATAAAGCAAAAGGGATTTAAGGACCGCAACTAAAAGTGCAATTTCAGCATTTTTAGAAGCAATGACTCAAGCGAAACAAAGTAAAGACCATGAAACGGGCTCCAATCATCGGGGGCCCATTTATATGCGCGTTGATATCCCGCCGGTGCGAGACCTGTCACGTCGTACGGCTTAGAACTCCGACCGATCCCAGCACAGTTTTCTGAACAACAGCGTTTACGACCTTCGAGTTTGATCGATGTTTTCATTGTCGCCATCATCGCCGTCCTTGTCCCTGAAACGGCTTCTTCAAAATACGTCCGGAGCCAAACAATTCTTGCAAATTATGCGATAGCAGGAAGCGTGTCTAGGTTACATGGGAGGTAATTTAGATATATGCGGTGAAACCCATTTCCTCGCAGATCAAACGCCTTTTCCATGCTCAATATCCTGTCGACGACACTTCCTACCAATTCATTAATGACAGGAAGGAAGGAGCATTTTTTCACTGGTGGTGCTTTTATGCTCACCCAATTTGAGCCTTTGGATAAATTTTGAAGTCCTTCCGGTGCTACTGAGAGCTGTATGAAAGTTTATTACAACCAATTTTACTCTTATTTCGAGACCTCGAATCATAATCTTCATCAGCCTTACTACGCCCACCTCAGAGAAGAGGCCTCTCGCATGTTTCTCCAATTAAATCTGTCCTTTGCCAGTTGCGGCTACCCTATCCCGGCAAACTTCGAATCTCATTCGACCACCTAACTTTCTCCCGCCCCCTACTACGCTTGCTTTGAGTTGGAATCCACTTTGTTACCCTTAAGGGCCAGGGGTTATCTTGAATTCGCATTACATGCCCTGAAAAAGCCAAGTTCTCCCTCTCAATTTCGACTAGAATGTCATTAACTCGCGCTTGTTGTCCCACTCATTCCTCCCACTTCTGATCTCTTAACGATACACCTATCATTTTTCTTTCATACCTCCCTGCGTTGTCCTTAACTTAAGCCGAATCCACGTCGTTAGCCTCCATTATTCTGCCCCATAGGTGAGTACCGGCAAGATACAGCTGTTTTATACTTTTCTCTTGAGGGATATTGGTAAACTGCCGTTCATGATCTCAGAGTACCTGCTATATGCACTCCACTGTATTCTTATCCTTCTAGTTATTTCCCTCCCATGATCGGGATCATTGGTCACTACCTGCCCTAAATAGACATATTTTCTTACTACTTCCAGCACCTGGCTACCAATTGCGAACTCCTGTTCTCTTGCTAGACTGTTTAACATTACCGCCCTGCTCTGCCTGTCTTACTCGTTGAACATGCCTTGCAGTTCATGTCCTGAGTGATTCAGCAAGGCAATGCCATCAGCGAATCGCAGATTACGTAGGTATTCTCCATAAACTCTTACCCCCAACTGTTCCCAATTGTGACAAACAGGCGGTATTCCAATAGTTGACATTATACTGCGTTTCCGGTCATGCTGATTCCATGATATTGGCTGCAACTTTTCATTCGAGTATTCTGCACTGATCCGTCGTCTGCATCGCATGGGCAGCTATCTCTAACAGGAAAAACTTACGAAAGGTGCCAAAGGGCATCGCATAAGATACACATTACATACACGGCACGCTTCGCATGGTGCGTGTAGCGTTAAGATTTTTTCTTCGAGTTTTTCTAGGAGCCATAACAAGGTACTGGAAAGCGAGAAAAGTCGGCGCCTCGATGATCAGTGTGCTGCTGCAGTAATAGCAAAGATACTAGTGAAAGAGAGGTCGGTCGCAAACAGGACACTGCCTAGCAATAGCTCTGCAAAAAGGCAAAACAAAAAGCAAAAAAAAGCGCAGCTGAAGCGACAGGCAAGGTGGGTCAAACGAATTAAGAGATAGAAATGAGCGGCGAAAGAACAGAATACGCAACAGTGCACGAGGTAGTGGCAGAACCATAAAGAAGGTCAGCTACTTGAACCAGTTTGCGGTAATAAACGCAATAAAGGGCTGCTCTAACCTACAAAAAATAATACCATAGGGAAGCAGCACGTCGCGCATCTGCTGTGTTCAGGTAGCCGAAGGAGCTGCTGCATTGATGGATTATTGAACTTCTCACTAACGCAAGTGATTATGAGGCTAAAAGCGGAGCAAGCGTTGAGGGAATGAAGAAAGAAGTGCTGCTGGACCGGTTCAGATACCCTGTACAAGCCTCGAAGGGGCTATAACGTGTTGCCTGGAGCGTGTTGACCTGTCATTAGATAACATCACCAAAGTGTAGAAAGGGGAAGAAGTGCTGGATGAAAAAATGGAGACACTTAAGCTCCGTTTGAAGGCTGGGATGAGTGCTATGCCAAACCATATATGCAGAAGGCCACGACGACCTTCTGCATATATGGCTATCTATTATATGCATATATTAACCCACCACGTCATGCCCCCGCACTTAAGCTCCATCCGAAACACCAAACTCTGGGAAACACACACGTGCATCAGGATAGTGTGGCCGGATTGGAGGTTATTCCTGCGCAGCATACCCACCCTGCACCTAAGCGCACTGCTCTCGGAAGATGTATCTCAGTGATCGTGGTGTTGATCATACGTGCCGATGATCATTCGCAGATCAAAAGCACCAAAAACTGAAAACTAAAGATTTCGACAGATTGCCTGTCTGGTTGGATTTGATAACTTGTCATCAGCTCTAACGCATCTCCAACCGAACCTCTTTTAACTTGGAACCCAATGTTTCGACGCCGGGTCGGCTCCTTTTTCAGGGGGTGCTGGGGCTGTGCTACCGTCTTTAAGTATACATGGTGGGGGATGAAGAGGCGTACCTACCTCCCACATCCCTCGCATTGCCGTATTCCTTCTTTCAGCACTTTGCCGGCCCACCATGTCTCTTGAAAGGAGACAGGCCGACAGGAGACAAGAAGGGAAGCCGGCTTGGAAACGTTTGGTTTAAAATTAAACAGTTTTGGTTGGGTACGTGTCAAAGTTTATTATAAGTTGCTACAAAAAAGCACCAACTCCGAGGTGGAATAGAGAACACTGCGAACGAGGCTATTGAGGAAAATATTATGTGCTGGCCGGCATCGATCCTTAGCAATATCAGGCAGTTCCTACCACCTGTCAGGAACGAAGTTTCATGTTCTCCAACGTTTTCATGTGAGCTGCGTGAAAGATTCTAAACAATGGCTGCTACGCAGAAAAGACCAGACTGTCAACGTACCATCTCCGCGCGGAACGCGCGTTAAGTGGTCTCCTCATAAAAAGGAAGTGTCAGCCCTTTCTTAAACCGTGCTTTTCACATCCTCGGAACGTGTGCAACCGTTTTCGACAGCAATAAATCAAATCACCCACTTACGCATGGAGGTGCCCAAATTTTATCAGCGAGTATACCTCGCTGAAAAGTCGCTGAAAATGACTGTAGGTACTAAGGAAAGCATAACGCAAACTTTCCGTGGAGCCGACAAGTTTTACTGCGGTCTACGTTCCACATCGATGACGCCGATGACGGTTAGCGCATCTGCTAAAAGTTGAAGGAAAGAAGTAGAGACATTTACATCTCGTGTTCTTGTCACGAGCTCTGTAGCGTTGTTAGAACGGGAAGGCTGTACGTATGGCGCATGAAAGGCATTATTCACGATCCCTTTGTTTCGCCTATATGAGACTCCGTCGCTTTCTTCGTTTGTGGGTCCCGAAGCGTAGGTGTAGACGTGTACGACCTATCGGCTAATAGGTGACTAATCACGGTATTTTAAGTCTGAAATCCTCATCGCTGTTTGCAAAAGACCGTAATAAGTATTCTTTAGGCACGCCATTTGCGCTTAACGTATTCAATGCATATAGATCAGAATATCAATAAACACGCCATGAATTCATACACATAACGTTACCATTCGCATGGTTATGTGCAAAGACTAGTTTTTGTCTTACATCCGCTCCACATAATGAGAGGGTAAGCCTGCTTTTTTACTGTGAGGGAAGGACTACTACTTGCGATCTTATCAATGAAACAGATTTTGCGCAAAATCCGCTTTAAATCATACAGCGCGGACTGCAGTAATAGCTGCTGAGTAGAACGCATCGTTTGCAAAACTGCATAGCGTAAACACTAAAAGCTATGTTTGCGCATGCCCCACTCAACTTAAGCACTTAGGCGAGCATATTTCAAGCGTTTTTGTTGAGTATTCAGCATACGGTGTTTAGTACCCGGTATAGTGCATCCAGTATACAGTATACACCACGCTAAGCAAGCAGTACCCAAGCATTTAAAATGTTAGGATGATGATAACTGTATGCAGCACCAAACGCACTACAGAGGCATAACAACCACACGCTAAAACTGCATTCACCCCTCAGTGATATTCTGCAGTTGCGAAGGGAGCGACGCAGTAATGCAAAGTGAGAGCTCCTTGCTCTAAGATGCATGTAAATTATCTCCATTGACAAGTCTAGCATATGTCTATGCACATGAACACTACGCGCACCAGCGCTGGCGCAGACCTTAACCGCCTGTGACAGGTCACACTGATGCCGACATAAGACAAACCCGACTGCTGAAAGGCTCAGCGCTGAGTGTTGTAGCCTGTAAAGCTTCGGACGTGCGGAAAATGCTTCGCCGTCGAAACGAGTGCAGAATACACATACGCACCCCTACCCTCCTCCATCATCATCATCATCATCATCAGCCTGACTACGCCCACTGCAGAGCAAAGGCCACCCCCCCCCCCCCCCCTGCAAAAATCAGCCTGTGGAACACTTACAACACCGTGCTGGCTTTTTAAGCATTTCCGGATCACGTGGTCGGCGCAGTCTCACTCGCTTGCGTCCTCACGGCTTAGCCTCTTCAAGCCACTCGTCATTCCCTTACAAGCGCTTGAGTGCCATAAATCCACTGTCTGACAGAGTTTCTATGAAAATTGCAGCACAAACCACAAAACGACATTTGATGTGCATCATCAAAATACACTTCGCAGGAAAAAAAAATGCAACTGGCAGAAAGAAAACTCAACTGCACCTACACTTCGCAAACAATAAAATAACCAACACTGAGGAGGAGCTTCCAGCCGCGCTAAAGGCAACGACAGAGTCGCTGAATGCGAAGTGCTAACGACACGAAGGAGGAACGCGCGGTGTCAGTTTTCCTTCTTGCAACCGCAGGTATAACTCCTGAATTCTGAAGTGAAACCATGGACACCGAGGAACTGTTGTGGTTTCTGCTAGTAATTTGTTTTGAATTTGTCTTTCCCTTCTTATGGGAGACACGTTTCCACACTTCGAGCATAGGACTGCGAGGCCGTCACTCTCCCGTAGTCTCATAGAAGCTCATGTTTCCTTCGTCCAAGGATCGCGCTCTCTCTGAACGCCAGCTACAGCAGCTTCATCTCCATTAGGACCGAGGTTCGCGCAGAAGAGGCTACGTTCTCGTTCGGTTGCATTTCGCTGCGTGGCTGCATCTGTCGCTCGTGTTTTTCCCATTGACTTCTATATTCTCACACGTATTGCCATTTCTAGTACGATGGTCCTGTTATAATGCAGGCAGATTTCATTTGTTTTATTCAATAAATTGTCATGCAGTTCTTGTTTCCTTTCATTAGATAGCATTAAAATCCTCATTGGAAAAAAATATTGTCGTTCACTGGAATGTGGCGTCACCAGACTAGAAGTGATGTCAGCTCCGGCAAACACGTCAACAGGTTCTAATGAAATCGAATTGCCTACAGATAATGGAGTTAGAAGTTCCTGCGAATTTTTCAGCTTTCGTTTTCTTGCGCACTTCCTTTGAGTGCTTCGCGTTGGCTTTTGCAGATCTTGTTTTCTTCTTGCAGCATGCGTGGCTGTTAACATTTCGTGCGATGCACGTTTACACGCATTTCTAAGGCCTTCGCAACACGTCTAGTTTGAACAGAAGCGACAGCTTCTTTTCGAAAATACGCAAGCTTTGAAGACGTATAATGCACAAGTGCGAGACAGTAGATGCAAACGCAGCTGAGAAGCTAGATCGTTTATACTATTTCTCAGTCCTTTTAAACACTAGGTGTATTGCTGTATAAAGCCTGACAAGTGATTCACCTCTACTTCTCATGCCCATTATATATTTTTGCTAAAATTTGAAATCCTCATAAGTAACTTACTTTTCAACGCAAATTACCTGCATCAGTCGCACTATCTGTTACCCTTGATATGCTAACTGTCAGATTTCCTTCAGCAGACTCTTCAGTGGAGCGTCATGACTTTGGGAGGATACGCTTTCTAAAATCACCGCAATAAGAGCAAGTGGGCGAGTGTCTTGCGGCAGAAAACAAACGACGTTTCACAAGACCGAAACAGAAAAGTAGGGACCGGCTCATCAAATAATGGCGAAGTAAAGACCTCCAGGCAGAATCGATTGTAGGGCGAGTTCGTTAAGTATTGTTCAAATCCAGCGCTAGAAGATACTGACCGAAATGACGAGACGCGCACATATTGTGTTGAACTTACAAATTCATTTTAATCATGTGGCCTTCCTTTATGCAGAAAGCAGATGGCAAAACCGTCTATAATAAGTCCGTGGACATGTCGCTTTTCTTCACCTTATTCCTTTCAAAAATGCGTAAGAAAAGCAATTGGATGCAAAAATAAACAACAAGTCCCCATCGTCGCATGCGCAGTAGACGTTGCGTACAAATTTCGGAAAAATGTGCAAAGGTAAAGCAGGCGTTGGTCAAATGATCGGCTCAGTCGGCCCAAAAAGATCTCAGAAGGGGGCTTGTAATCTTATCATTAACTGCTGGGACCGCGAGTTTCAACTGTGAATTGAAAGAACAGTGCTAGCTGGCCGGAGCCGCATGTAAACGGCGCTGGAAATCATCGACGCTAAGAATATCGCTGATTGTGAAGCAACATGCGTGGGCAGCATGTCCTTCCAAAAACTGCCGTTTCCTTCCAGCGCGAAGACGGTTTATTTGGGAATAGAGTAGAAGAAGAAAAAAAATCGAAATGCCACAGTACTCGTTGTGGACTCCTCTTTATATAACGACGGTCGGCGTCTTCAAGCGCTGGTTTAGGAAAATTGATGTTTCTGTGCATACCGAAGGCGGAAAAGTACTTCACCTATTCATGAATGGGCACAGTACACTAACAAGGCACCGTGTGTTGCTGCGGATTTAGGATTCACCAACAGCTGCAATTGCGCTCGGAAAGCCAACCACTGGAGAGCTACGAAACAAAAGTTGTCTTCAATATGAAGACAAATGGATCAAAAGGGAATGATTTTTTCTGTGTGCATAAAAACAGCTCGCTCAAGCAAACAATTTAGCGTAATAAGTAGTTGCGTGAACTTGCAATGAAAACAAAGGTGACACAAAATCTGCACCAAAAGGGCACGAGCGGTTATTTTCAAGTAAATTTCGTCAAAAGCATCCATATTGCTCCAGAAAGACAATTGGTATTATCAAAAATATTTCACGGAATGTGAGCTATATGGGACCCTTTTTGGCATGCCCAATCCCATTACGATGAATACAAGAAGACTAGAGGAGTACTTCAGACGATCACCCTGATACATATGGCAAAAAAGCGCAACATTTACGTCATGCAAAGGATGCAAAGCAGCATGACCAGAATTTAACGGCAGGGCAGTTCAAAAGGGCGATGCCAGGCACCACGTTCTCTAGAAAACGCATCTGCAAACGCGTGGTTCGTTATCGCAGACATGAGTGAAGTGATCGCGTTTCGACGATGTATACCAGCGTTATTTTGGTTCTTGCTTGACCTTTGGTTTCTCTGCCAGCAAAGAGTGGTGTAGCTTTTGAGCTTCATTTGCAATAGCTTAGATTCCTTGTATCGGGAAGTGCCAAATGAGTCTCAGGGGTATCGACCATCCATTCATAGAGCTAGTGGGCGAATGCTGGGGCACTGACACTATAACTGTAGTTCCATCTAGGATTTCACGTTGATACATTCTTTTTAGTCATCATTACTCCATATCTTAGAGCAAATAATATTGATATTCGAAAACAGCAAACAAAGTGCATAACACATTTGTATGATAATCAGTGACGCCATACTTTTTGCAACAGCTTCCACGTGCACGAACGCACATAATAAAAGTTGGCAATATGGTATTGTTCTGCAAAAACATTTTTTATCTATATGCCAATTTGGGTACGCCTGTTCTACTAGCGGTGCTCCTGTAGCGTTGTAAATACCAGATAACCGCCTTACAAGTACGTACCGTTGAGAAAACGTACATTCAGTTTGAATTGAGGGCTTATTGAACCCGGGCATAACCTATATTATTTCAATAAAAACCCATACTTTACTGAGCTCATTCTTTAAGATGTCAAAACAGTCTGTATTGATTCAATAAGCATAACCCTGCTGAAAAAAAGTTGTATGATGCAATAACCTCATAGATCATTCATCATAGAATATCATACAATCTGTATGACATATCATACACTCCGTATGATATATCATACAATTCGTATGATATATCATACAGATCGTATGATATGTCATAAAGACTGTATGATATTCTATGATGAATGATCTATGAGGTTATTGCATCATACAACTTTTTTTCAGCAGGGAAAGCCAATTGTTTACACGTCAGTTGAGTCTCCAATTGCGTTAACAGCTTCGTTCCTAGAAAATTTGTTTTTGGCGTGGTTGGCGTCGGTATTGCGTGCGAAAAATCACGAGCATGGCTCTGGCAGATGGTCCACAAAGTGCGACTTGGGAGGCAGGCGAGCCACCTAGGTCACGTGACCTTGTGGACTCATCACAGTCTGCCCAACGGATAAAAAGCAAACTCCCCACCGTGCCAGGCGGCAGTTAAACCAATGGTTGGTCGTTCGGGAAGAGGAAGGTATGGGGCCTCCCAGGGATCTATGAACGTAAACTAACGAATGACTTTTTGCACATATGGGAGTTAACCCACAACGCTATCGCGTCAAACCCTTAAGGCGGAGCTTGTGCCCCTCCATTTTTTTTTTTTTTGAATTTCAGTCAAGAGGCAGCCAATAGGCTTAGGGGTAATTTGACATGTTGCTTTGGTTCGGCGATAACTTCCATAGATCTAAATTTTTGCTATGCAGCGCTCAACAAAAAGCTGATCTGTAGCGTTAAAAGTAGAAAGTTTCAGCGCTATTTATGAATCACTGAATTTAATCATTTAAGCGAAGGGGAAAAAACGCTCCAGACAAGTGGAAGTACGTGTGAAGCATCTATCTGAAGAACTCGTTTATACTTCTTCGCTGAGTTTGCACTGAGGACCTACTTAAACTAACATAACTTCGCTGTTGTACATCTTTAATTTTTATCACCCAGAGATTTCAAATTGTGAGGTTATTAACAACCCATCAATATTATTAGATGGCACACTCTAGGTAGCGAGTATATGAGCATGAGCAGGTAGGTTTGAGGCAGGATGATGTGTAGGTGTGCCATGTTTGTACCGTATATACACTGTGGAAGAACGAGATTGCGCATCTAGAGTGCAGGAATTGGGGGTATTTCCTGAAAATTTTGTTGGTTCTGCTTAGAAAATGTGGCTTCAGCAAAAGCGGCCCGCACGTTATTGTTTCGTGGAACTTTAGAAGCGTGTTGTTGGAGTGTTGCGACACGTTGCAGAAAGGTTGCAATATATGGCGGATGGGATACCTTATGACTTTCTGCCTAATAAAATTTTTAGAATGCTCTAGTAAAGACTTTTTCCTAGGATGTGGGCAGTTACGATATCGTCACGACTCAGAATAGTCTGCAATGACACTGAATATGCAATGAATTTCTGCTCAGTTGACGTTCAATTTCCTCTTGAAGAAACATATTGAGTGATTTCAATTGCGACCTGAGAGCAATCTGCATTGTGTTACAATTTCAAAGCGATGTTGGAAACGGAAAGTTGAACTAGTTGGTAGGTCATTTCGTAGAAATAGCGCAATAAGAGAAGGGACGAGCAAGAAAACGCAACAAAAACCTCAATACGGAGTCATTTTTTATCACTGGTTCTACTGAGCAGATTAAACGTGAATTTAAAGTTATTAAATTGGCGCATACATGTCACAAAGCAACGATTACTGCCCTTCAGAACAGTCAAAATCTCGCGGACTTTGAACGTTTCTTTCCTAAGTAGCCACTCTAAACAGTGCCTGCACGCGTCTGCAGTGAAACATCAATGCTGAGTTTTCTCTTATTTCTCTTGTTGTAGTCAGCCTTCTCAGATAAAATTCCAGAGGCGATAGTAAATTAATGGCAGCCTATTTTTTAGGAACCAACGCGACTAGATGCCCCTATTTAGAGTAAGCCGCCTTTAGGTATCATCGCTATAGCGCTAAAGCAAAAGCAATACATCTGTGTTACTTGGTCGGTACAGGAGTTTCTGGACACCAGGGTAATAATAGTTATTCGCGCTGGTCAAGCCAACAACGCATCTGCGAAGCGTACACTGCTACTTGACTGATTCTGTTCAGTCCTTGAATTTCATGTAATGAAGAGGCTGTTCATGGAGCCGAAGAGTTTTGTTTTCAGGTTCCGCTTTTAACGTACCATTTACTTAGTATCGCAGGCGCAATGATGGGGGCGTGTTGCCGAAGCGCTCAACTGAAATTTCTCGCTGTTAGGGCTTCTAAATTCAAGTGAAGGCCAGCAGAGAAGTTTGACAGCAGTACTCAATACTAAGATTGAGCGACTGACGAAGAAATGCATGTCGAAATTAGCGCCGAGACCATTTACGTACAATTCCAGCTCCCAAGCAGCCCTCTACTTTTGAAGCACTTTATAGCAATGCAGCAATTTGCAAATACATAAAATTTATGTTTTGAACTGTGTAGGTTAGGTTGTCTACTCAGTTAACAAAAGCAGCACTCGAAATACGTGGACGCCTTCGGTAAGGTTCACATAACAGCGAATGCTCTTCTCTGTGGGACCGGAGTTTAGGTTCTAACTGGCTTTTCCGGTCAACCGGCTCAATCAGCCTCAGTTCAGCCAAGGTGTCTTCACTGCAAAGTCCAAAATTTCTTGTCCGCTGTCGTCATGCCAGAAAAGCACAAAGAAAGAAAACAATGCGAAAAAAATTGGCGAACGTTGAGTACGGCGAAAATTCTTTGTCTGCGACGTTCACGCAAGAAGGGTAACCAGCCTTCTTAGAGCGCGCCGTGTTTTCTTACACCAAAAGCGAAGACCAGGTGCTTTAGATGTGGAGCCATATTGCAAAGAACCGCGTGTGCCACGCTTTATTCCAAGATACGAAATTAACATGCTTGATTGAAACCCTCCGAGTAGCCAGTGATGCAAACAGAAGCAGTAGGCTGTGTCGTAGGCATGAGCGACGGTCTAGGGAGATGACAGAGGCAGTATTTATTTCAATCCTGGCAGTCTCAGCATTGCGGTGCCAGTGCTGTTGACGTTGTGAGAATTGGACCAACCTCGTAAGCTGCCACAATGCCTCATCTTACTCAGGCATGAGTAAGACTGTGTAACACTGCTTGTCTTTCCCGCTAGCCTTGAATTCCATGCCGCCAATCTGAAGCCCAAATCTCGTGGGACAGAGGAAGAGAAAGGTAAAAAAGCGAATTGGTTTCTAAAATCAATAAAATTTTACTTGAGGTAGTGTCCCTGGCGGGCGAAATTCTGATGAAGTTTTATTTATTTATTTGTGATACCCTCAGGGTACAGAGTACATTTCAGAGGGGAAGGGCAGTTGATCACAAGAAAAGTAAAAAAAGCACAATTCATACAAAACTATAGAACAACTGAGGCAGGATAAAATGAAGTGAGCAAAATTAAGACGGAACAGATTAATAAAATAGTTTAAGAAC
Organism: Amblyomma mixtum; assembly: GCF_055824585.1. NCBI lineage: Eukaryota > Metazoa > Arthropoda > Arachnida > Ixodida > Ixodidae > Amblyomma > Amblyomma mixtum. The sequence continues at coordinate 95,120,774 of NC_143013.1, read as the reverse complement.
AATACTAGTACGTGGAGAACACAACACTACAATAAAATACAAAAGCGATCATTATGTAATCAGAGTGGTCAGTATTCTTCTAAATTGAGTTGAATCAGTGATGCTAGTTAATGATGTGGGTAGGGAATTCCATTCTTTAGAGGTTAGCGGAAAATATGATTGCGCACATGTCACTGTGTTACAATGAGGCACTGTGACCTTGTGTTGATGATCACGACGGTGAGAAATGAACGGTTCTGGTTGAATCCATCGAGAGCGAAGTTGAAAATTGGAGTAGAAAATCTTATGGAATAGGCAGATGCGGAAGTGCTTACGGCGGGTAGCTAGGGGCAGGAGGTTTAAAGACCTTTTCATTTGGGTGACGCTAGATGTACGATGGTAATTGCCTAAAATGAATCTAGTTGCATGATTCTGGACAGTTTCCAGAACCTGTGTCAGTGAGACCTGTTCAGGGTCCCATATGGATGAAGCGTATTCCATTTGCGGTCGTACGTAGGTCGTGTATAATAATGATTTTAACGAAGATGGAGCAAGTGTAAAATTTCTTCGAAGATAACCAAGCGTTTTGTTTGCTTTAGATGCTATATGTTCTATATGAAGTTTCCAGGACAGGGTGTTAGTTATATGTATGCCAAGATACCGGTACGATCTTACGCTTTCAAGGGGATGACTGTGAAGAAAATAAGGAGGACAAGTAGTATTTGAACGTGAAACTCTCATAGATTTACATTTTTTAATATTTAGTTCCATTTTCCAATTATGACACCAGTCTAGTATGTTATTAAGATCGACCTGGAGAGAGCGAATATCGGAATCGTTAGTTATTTTACGGTAAATCACGCAGTCGTCGGCAAACAAACAAATCCTAGAGTTAACAGTAGCACGCAGATCATTAATATAAATCAGGAACAGTAAAGGGCCAAGGACAGATCCTTGAGGAACCCCAGAACCAACTGGCACGGTAGAAGAATTAGTGTCATTAGCATGCACAAACTGAAGGCGAGAAAAAAGAAACGCGCGAATCCAGTTCAGAACAGAAGGGTCAATATTTAGAATGCTGAGTTTATATAGAAGTAATGAATGGTTAACTTTATCGAATGCCTTAGCGAAGTCGGGAAATATGCAGTCTGTGGAAAACGCCGAGTCTAAGTAGAGGTGCAGATCATTAGTAAAGGAAAGTAATTGAGTTTCACAGGAGAAACCTTTCCGAAAGCCATGCTGAGTTAGAGAAAAGAAGCTATTATCTTCAAGAAAATTAGCAAGGTGAGTGAAAATTATATGTTCCATTATTTTGCACGGTATTGATGTGAGAGAGATGGGTCGATAGTTAGACGGGTTCTGTTTGTCACCGGCTTTATGTACAGGAATGACCTTAGCAGTTTTCCAGTCCTCGGGTAGTACGCCATCATGGTACGACTGTGAGAATATGCTTTCCAAAATGATAGAGGTATATTCAACAGTATTCCGAAGAAATTTCCTATTAATGCCATCGATTCCGCTAGAAGATGTTTGTTTCAAATTATTAATGATTGGTATAATGCCATGAGAGTCAAACACAATTGGATCCATACAGTAGAAGTTACACGATTGGAGTTTGAGATGGTGGCGATCAACGGATGAGGAAGAAAATGACTGGACAAAAGAGTCATTTAGTGAAGTGGCACAAAGATGGTCCGGAATGGGATTTCCAGTTGCTGAAAGTAATGACACTTTGTCGTTAGTGCTAGGTTTTATTATGCTCCAGAAGCGTTTAGGATTAGACTTTAAGATGTTCGGGAGGGTTACATTAAAAAAAGAAAATTTAGTAGTCTTTAGTGCACGGGAATAGGCTAAGGCAGCTGATTTATATGCAGTCCATCGCTCAGGTTTTAATGAATACCTAGCAATACGAAAAAGTCTTTTCTTTTTGTTAGAAAGGCGGTTTAAATATCGATTATACCATGGAGCTTGGTTATTCGAGTAGACGCGCCGAAGAGGAATATGTCAGTTAATCAATTCAGATACCTTATTTCGGAACATGCACCAGTTAGTTCCCACCGAGCGCTCGAGGTGATTAGGTAAGAATATGTCTAGAAAAGAGCTCAGTTCGTCATTAATAGCAAGAAAATTAGCCTTGTTGTAGTCTCTAATACTTTTGGAGCGGTTTGATGAAGGTGCGTGTTCATGAGTTAACGTGAAATGTAATACATGGTGGTCGCTCAGGCCAGGCATATGTATTACAGGTGACGTGCAATCTTCTGCAGTCGTTAATACAAGATCAAGAAGAGAAGATGAATTTTGAGTAACACGTGTGGGTGAAGTGACGATTTGTGTCAAGCCAAAGTCTGCGCAGATGTTGATAAATTGGTTAGTTTCTGCGCTCGGTGGGTTAGAAAAAGGGAACGTGTGTGACCAGATAATGTTGGGATAGTTGAAGTTCCCCAAAAGTAGAATTTGTGCGCTGGGATATCGAACAGTGATTCGATTCAGGCTGTCATGCAAGCTATCACAGAATGACATATCGCTGGAAGGGGAGCGATAGCAAACGCCGATGATCACTTTTCTTAAACCTAAATTCACGCAGCACCACACAGATTCAATATCAGAAACAATTGATATGCAGTGATAATCAAACTGCTCGTCAATTGCGAGCAAAACACGACCACCTGTTTGAGTGCGGTCACTGCGGTAGACAACATATTTTTTATCGCAATGAAACAATTCAGAATTGGATATTTTGCTGCTGAGCCACGTTTCAGTTAATGCAATAACATCTGCTTTGAGGTCGTTAATCAAGGTGCATAATTCATCCTTCTTACGAAAAATACTTCGAATGTTAGTATAACCAACACAAAATTCTGATTTCGATGATGTGCCATCTCTTCCCCTCGCGCATTCCTATTTCGTATCCTTATCGGGCAGTAATTGGCGTCCAGAACGAAGAAATCTAGGTGATGCAGAAGCAATAATCGGTGCAGTATTCGAAGATTCGATTTCAAAAACAATGTCATGTACTTCATTATAACTGTAACATTTTCCATTCACATGCAGTTTCTTATACCCAAGTTTATATGGTTTATGCAGGCTTTTACCGTATTCTCTTAGCTTTTTTTGAATGTTGCGTGTGGCAACGCATAAGTCCTCACTGAGAGCAAAACCAGTGTCTTTCAACATGGTACATTTTGCGAAAACTGATTCTCTGTGCTTATAGGTAGCAAATTTGACAATAACCGGCCTTGTTTTTCCTTCTACAAACCGACCGATCCTGTGCGCACGTAAATTGCTTTCACTTGTTAAGCTAAGGTTTAGTTTATCGGCAATGGCCCCTAAAACTTTCGCTTCAGAATCAGCATACGGTTCACTTTCATCGTCTTTTATTCCGTAAAAAAGCAGATTGTCGCGTCGAGAACGGTCCTCTGCGTCGTGTAATCGGTGGCGCATTGCGCAGGCTTCCAGTTCAAGACGGTTAACTTTATCGCTTAGCTCATTAAAATCGGCCTGCCAATGCTGGAGCATTGAAGTCTGGCCTTCCACAACGTCTAACCGGGTCTTCATGTCGGAAATAGCTTGAAAAGCGATTCTCTGCTGGTCTTTCAGTTCAGTCACCGTCTCGGCTACCGATTTTTGCACTGTTTCTGTCCTGATTGAGCGCTCGCTTAAATCTTTGAGTGTATTAAGAATTTCCGCAAGAGCCTGTTTGTCAGGACCCGGATTGCACTCTACGTACCCACACAAAATCAATAAAAGTGAACAGAAAGGCTCAAACAAGGCTACAGGGCATGGAAGCACGACTATAAAGGCATCATCAGACTTAAAGCAGTGGTAAGGTAGTTTGAACTGGTAACTGACCTGCATGACGAAGAAGAGCGCGCGTGAGCCTCCCATTCTTTCGGTGCTTCCATGCCCTATGAGCGGCGACTGCGCAGCACATGCTTTTATATGGTGTACAGTGGGGACTGTCGATGATCCTGCGGCTGCGATAGACTGTGGCAGGACGTGATGAGGCAGGAAATGTTGAAGCTGTTCATGGCGGCAAGTTGTCGACCAGTCGCATCCTGGTGGAGCGGCAATACTGGATGCCCCTGAAGCAGAGGCGTTGATGGCAAGCGCGCTCAAAGGATGCACTTGGCCATGGTCCACCCAGGCGGCAGCCGGAAAGAAGAGCAACTGCATGACGAAGAAGAGCGCGCGTGAGCCTCCCATTCTTTCGGTGCTCCCATGCCCTATGTGCCCGTGCACTATCTCCATGTTCTGGGAACAGCGCCAATAGTGTAATCCTCTGCACTGCAGTGCTGGTGGGTCACGCCACTCGAATAACGAATCTAAAAGAAATGGCACATCAGAGAGGTGAATACGAAATTATGAAGGCAAGAGGCGGCCATGTGGTCATGTGTGATGGCGTTATATGAGAGCGCATTAAGCATGGAACAATTAATTATTTTCCTACCGAACAAATTGGCACCTCCGCATTTACTCGCAATTTTTAGAAGAGAGAGACCGAGCATGCATAGAATGTCTATTTATCGCTGTTATAAAATGACGCATTATCCCTCAATTCCATTTAAAAATAGTCCTTAAATCAGCTTTTCTGGATATCCACGCTACTGTAGCAGAACAAGGTATTATATCACAATGTGCACGTACTTTCAATGCCATTTTTTTTGCGCAGAACATTGTACCAGGGCAAATATTGATATCGATCCGAAGAAAACAACTTTTATAGACCTTCCATCATAGAGGCGAACTACACAGCTGTGTTATTTCATCACCAGATTGTTTCTGCTACTAGAAGAGAAAAAAAAGTTTTCCCGCATACAGAAAGGGAACAGATTGCTGCGCCTTCCGATGTCTGAAACGTGTTCAATTTTTTTCGACCGAATAAAACTGCCTAATCTTCGCCCGGGGCCAGATTAAAGCGGGTTTCCGCTGCACTGCTCGCAGTGCTTCTGAAGTGCACTTTCAAATCTCCTTAACGTTCAATACGCCTTGCTTATACGCCAGCTTTACTCAGGCCAGTGTTTATTTTTTCTTTTACCCTCCTCTAATTATTTCTAAAGGCACTTTTTTTCATAATTCTTTGTAGGCATTACGCAGGAGCCATCTACGCTAACAAGCTTGATCAATCATCGGGGTCGCAAAACTCCCCTGGCCCAAGCGCGCACAATGTCTGTGATGTTATCCCACGTCTCTGCTACTGGTATCAGGCCTTATTCTTGAAAACAAAAGCCTACAGCTGAGTCGATGAACAGGCGCATTGGGGCTTAATGCATTAAGGAATTGATAAGCTATGTGCGCTCGCTAACGACGTGATTTTTGATCTTTTCAAGCCACTTACCACTTTGTAACAATGCAGAAATCGCGGAGTAGGAGCTCAAGTGTTATGGCAGGTTATCTTTTTCGCCCCTTTGCTGCTTCTTTCAGATAAAGTTTGTGCTTCCTAAACAATGACCCGTTTCCGCCTGCGTACCTTCTTTACGACGAGATCTAAGTTTGAAACGAAGAAGCGCAGCCCCTCATTTGCACCGAATAAGGCCTCAAAAGAAATATGGTGCAACACGAAGATAATCGAGGAAAAGACTTAACTTAGACAATGCAGTAAATCTATCATCATTGCTGCAGTCTGGAGACTTGGCACTCTGAGATATCGTGTTCAAAGTGCACAGAATATTTTTATGACCTCTTGTTCAAGGGTATTTATACCGGCAGAAATAGTGGCTAATGAAGCCCACAAAGAAAGTCTTTAATATCAGAACATACTTTGCCCTAACTCACGGAAAGCCAGCAAAATGCTTCGATATATGGCAATGACGATACGCAAACACTCTGACGACTATCTTCAGCAAACTAGGAGAATTCAATTATATTTTATGCATAATTTATGTATTTAGAAACCGAGTCCTTAACGCAGCGCATGTCTAAGTTCATGCGCCGACTATCACAAAATGAAATCGACTAGTATCTTCTCGATGTCGCCAGTGACATTTTTCCTCTTGTTAAATAGAGTAGGTGTTCTTTCAATGCAGCTGTATTCGAAGCATTGCGTAAAAAAAATAATACATTAAATGTACTGGCACATTCCAGTAACAAGAAAAAAAATATTTCATACCAAAACAAGGAAACCTCGGACTATAACGCATTTTTCTTCAGCTGCACAGATTTCGAAACTTCTCTGCCTTTTTTTATGCCTCTGACTGAGAGAGCGTTCTTAGCAATCATTCCTTTGTAGAACTTACTCCGTGAAGGCTGTGCAGAATGCCTGCAGTTTGGCAAAACTCGGGATCTCTGCGAGCTCTGGCGGCAGCCTCAGATAAGTGAAGCAATGTTATCAAGTTATGAAATTCATTCCTTGGCGCGCCTCAAGTCTCACTCGGTTACCTGGAGTTGGTCTGGGTTTATTACCACATGAGCGCTACCAGTTGTGTTTCGCCGGCGGTGGACAAAGTACGACTCACGTGACCACACTATCGGTGCCGTCTTTCATTTGGTTATCGTTTTGCCGAATGCATTATCTGTGCAAGTAAGTTAAGAAAACAACGTTCTTAGTGAATTTGTATTAAGCACTTTAAGGCACTTCATAAGCATTTTTTTACTTTTGCAGTATTGCCACCAAACGCGCTTTGGAATAATTTCCAGGGAGATTTTGTGGATCATGAGATTTTGTGGATTGGACTTCCCAGAAAAATTGCACGGGGAGCGGAGCTTTCTCTTACAACGGGACCTGGCAGATGCCACAGATGTCCTGCAGGAGCTGTTCGAAGGATTCTCCTCGAAAGTGAAAGCGTGTGCTATGAAGCTATCTTTCACTGATGTCTTTTTCCTGCTCGGCGCACTACGCCTCTAACTTGGTGACGACCGAGTCGTAGTCCTCTTTGCTTACAAACGTGGTAAAAATAAAACTTTTGAATACCTCTCACGACCCTTCACTTGCAATACTGAGAAGCTGCGTTGTTTTCCCTGCGCCTGATCTTGGCCTTTCGGTGTCTGACTTTGCTTCCTGAACATATTCAATAATTTGTTTGAAGAGGCTCCAGCTTTTACCGTCGTCTCCGGCGAAGCGCAGTTGTCCGGTATTCTAATGCTCTCCATTCTTGCTGCAAAAATTAGCTACCGCCTTGCTTGCTATCGCACTAAACCATGACCATCCCACTTCTGACACTATGTATCGAGTGGCGAAGAGATCGGGGAATGGCATAAAAACGAGGTATAGTAAACCGCTGGTTTATTGCGGTCTGTACGCTAATAAGGCCATGGGGAGAGAACGTTAGTGTAAAGTAGAGAGAGGAAGAGGGGAAAGAAGTTTTACTATCCAACAGAACTGGCGATCCCCCACCCCATCGGCACTAGGTCAGGGAATTAGGAGGCATCGCTTTAGATGCTGGCCGGGATGTCTTCTGCCCCGGCGTCCTCTTCAGCTAGTCAAACAAGGTGGAGCAGGAGCTCAGGGTGCGAACTACGCAGCAGGGTCTCCCAGGATTCTTTACAATCCACATTTAGCGCCCCCAAGGAGAATTTCGGCATTCCCAGGTTATATGATCGAAAGACCGCCTCAGCAAGCGGAAGAATATATAGCACGCTGCGCATGAGGGGCTGTTGATAACAGGCACGTGCCGGCACTAATATGATACACAGGATAATAATTAGCAGCAAACAATCCTGTAGTATTTTGTGATATCCAGACCTCTAAATATGCAAAATTCCTTCTCTCTATTCATGCCCCTCTTTTTCCAACTCCGCAAACGCAGCATCTTACGCTTCTTGAGAGGTTTGCTCTTCCTTGGATTGCCACCAACCCGTTTTCAGGTGCATGACGACTGTCAAGCACCACATTGACACCGGCGCCCATGCCCCTCTGCGACAGTCCCCATACCGCGTTTCCGCCACTGAACGGCAAGTTATTGAATAACAGGTGGACAACATTCTTGAAAGTGGAGCTGTTCAGCCGTCCAACTGCCCATGGGCATCCCCTGTTTTCCTCGTAAAGAAGGATAGTTCCATTTCAGTTTGCGTCGATTATCGCTGCATTAACAAATCCCGTGCGAAGATATTTGCCCTCTGCCCCGTATTGATGTCGTTCTGGACTGTCTTCAAGACGCGGAGCACTTTTCTTCGCTTTATTTGCTCTCTTGTTGTCAGGACCCAGTGGCAGCTGCAGATTGTGCTAAAACCGCATTGTTTACCTCCGACGCCCTCTACGAGTTTACCATCATGCTTTCGGCCTATGTATCACTCATGCTACTTTCGAGTGAATGATAGATACAGCTTTACGTGTCCTCAGGTGGAAGAGGTGCCTGTGCTACCTGTATGATACCGTCATCTTTCCGCTCGACCTTGAGTCACATCTGTGTCGTCTGAAGCATGTATTTACATGCCTCACAAACGCCGGCGTCCTGCTGAACTTAAAAAAAATGAACTCTTGCTGCCCGTGAACTCACATTTTTAGGTCATGTTGTTTAGAAAGATCGTTCCAAAACTTCATGCCGTGGCTGCGTTTCCAAAACCTTCCGCCATTAAGAAACTCCGCAGCTTCCTAGTGCTCTGCGCTTACAAATATTGCCCCTTCTACTCAGCTGTTCGTCAGCAATGTAATTTTTGCAGGTTGGTAACCCGCATGCGCCGATGCCTACAACACCTTGCGCCGTCACCTCATGGCACCACCCACCCATCTTCCGTTATTTCAAATCGGCGGACCCGACTTAAGTCCACACGGATACGAGTATCGGTCTCGGTGTAGTGCTCCCCCAGCGCGAGTGTGGATTCGAGGAATATGTCGTTGCACATGCCTGCCGCACACCTACCAAGGCTGAGTCCAACTGCTGTGTGACTCAAAAAGACTGTCTCGTCATTGTGTGGCTCCTAGGCCAGTTTCGCCCTTACGTGTACGGCAGTCTTATCAGCTTGTTACACTAACATGCTGCCTACGTACGTCGGTTCTAAATACATGAACAGGTACCTAATTCTCCTCTATATGCCACGTATTGCTCTATATTTGTTCAAGTGCAATGCTGCTACACAGCTTAAATAAGAGTTTTCTTTTTATTTCCTTCTTTATGGCCGACATCCCTCCGCTCTCATCGATACCGTTGTCCCCTGCCAACCTGACATATCTGAGTGCACCACTGTTTCCTAAGCCGCCAGGCACGCAGAAGATTGCAACCTGATCGCCTGGTCGCTGACGACAGCTGCCCAATCCCTCCAGAAAACCCGCCACAAAGATCCTTAAAAGCATCTCCCTCCCGGCTTTCTAGTTGGTTGTGGGTACCTCCCCGTGCTTCGGGCCTCTCCCGGAACCTGCTCGCTAAATGCCAAGGCTCCTGTCGCGTTTTGAAGCCAACAACTCTTGTCAACTGTATTTTTAAGCCACTCATGTCGTCTCCTGACCTCCTACGCCGTGGTCACGAGACTGTACACATCCAGCGCCTCAAGAGCTACTATTACCGGGCTGTCTTGTCCGCCCCTTAGGTCACCCGGATGGCTCCTCCTCTACCGGGGGGGGGGGGGGGGGGGGGGGGGCATTGTAAAAAAGAAGACGAGCATACGTGCGAGTCGCATGGCCATCGCCTGGTGCACATTTCTGGCTGGACTGCCTGATTTCGAACTGCTGTTGGCCCCGCTGCCGTTCCGAAGCTTCTTCAAATAAACCCCACCTTACAGAAGCAACAATTGCAATAAGAACCGGCAATATTTACAAAGCTGGAATGGCTAATTACGCTTCCTCTGTTATTACCACAGTTGACGCAAAAAGTGAGAGCTGCACTACTTTAAAAGAAGTACTCACACTCTAAAATGCAAAAACCTATAAATTCCCTGGCCACACAGGCTGCCTCCAGTGCCGGGATACTTTCTGACTAGTCTCTCTCCCCCATCCCGTGACGGGAAAGTTTTCTTGCAATCCCAAAATATTTTCCCCATTATCTGCCGCAACTTTGCGAAGTATAGTTTCTCAAGTCCAAAATATTCCCCTCTCTGCCTATGTTCATGTTTACACGGCCTGCTTTAATAAGTGGCGCCGCAGCTTCATTGCTTCCTTTCCGCCATATTTTTTAAATATATTGTTATACTCGAAGACTACAGTAAGCAAAAAAGTTTTTATTGGCGCCATCTACGCCGCATTAAGTTCTGTCATTTGCTTCTATGTGAAGTATCTTACAGCATAACACCCAAAGCGATATTTCCGCTTATTTTGCGCATGACGTCGGAATTTCAGATGTCAGTCTCTGCGGCTATATTAACTTACTCATTGTTAGCCTTCTACAGAAGAGGAACTACGGTCATCGTTTAATTGATCGCTTTTCTTCCATTATAGCACAGTCCGCGGCGGAAACAGATTATCTCCTGTGAAGAAGATAATTCTTAAAGAGCAAAAAAATTAATTGTTTGAAGGAAACACATTCTCCTCTTTTTGATTTCTGCCTTCCACTCATTCTGTTCCCAATTTCAAGTGGGTAAAAAAGTACCAGAGATGCAGCAAAACGTTACTATCCGGCTTTTCGTTATCGAACGAACGTCTTGCTCACTCTCGGGGATCCGGCAGAACCCCGCTTTTTCGGCGGAACGCATGCAAGAGATGAGGGTAGCGGACCGTCGCCGGAAGGCATATCCAAAGTCATCAGTTTTTTTTGCACACCCTCTAGATTGTTGGTTTGAGGGCGCAAATTACAGTTATCATAATACGTAGTTAAATCTGAAAGGAGTGAATGAAAAGCCTTGGTCATTTTGAACAGGCGGCAGCGCATGGAACACATATAATGAAAAACCGCGCATACGAGGCATGCATTTCCCTCCCGTTCAGGAGACAATAATGGGCTCGATGCGAAGTCTAATGACGGCCCGCCCTTCACCGGTCGGAGACAGCGGGAATGCGTCCAGAGAGCAGGTCGACTCCCTAATTCCCGGCAAGATGGACCGGAGTTCTGTTCTGGGAAGGACTGGGATTGCCCTAATTGAGGATGAGGTGAGCCCGAAATTTCACGAAGCCTTAACTGAAGATTGGACCTCAGGTATGAGTCCAACTTAGTCCGTGCCTTGCTGTTCCTATCGGCCACAAGGGCTTTGTCAGCCGCCCAAATGTTCGTAGTAATGCCAAGGCATAGTTTGAAATGAAGCGTTAGTTACGGTACCGCTGCGGTAACGCCGCTTCTCCCATTCAAAGTGGATCTCTTGGCATCCGCTGCGGTTGCTTACTGACGGTGGCGTTCAGCTACTGAGCTGAAAGCTGCGAGATCAAATCTGATGCGGCAGCCACATTTCGAAAGTTGTGAAATAAAAACACGCCCGAGGATGCCCGGTCTAATTGCGCGTTAAAACACCCTAGGTAGCATAAATTATTCGGGTTCCTTCTGCTAGGCTCCTATCAAAACAAGTGCGTCTCTTTGATATATTAAACCTCACGTAACAGGCAACGTTCAAAGGCCCAGGCAATATTACGCCCTCTCCTCGAGACTAGCAAAGTTTGAAGTTGAACAAGTAATCCCGCTCATCAAGTCTCGTAGGTCGCGATGTGAATTCCGCATGCTCCCGTACGTCCGATGCGATCGTCCCAAAGTCTCCAAAAAAGTGGAAATTCAATGATTTGAATATGCTTTGCTTAGATTACCCGCAGAATTTAGTCGAACAATTGCAATGTTGCTAAATTCATTTTTTTTTTTCAGAGCATTTAACACTCTAGGCATATAACTTGAGCTGAAGCACCTCACAACACGCTGCCATTTCCGGCGGAACATTCACACGAAGTATATTTCTGCTGTCGTGAACTGTATGTGTTGTTTAATCATTTGGCGCTTCTTTCTTCTCCAAATAACGTATTGCTGGCTAATAATTTTACATTATGCAGATGACTTAATCAGTGCTGATCAGTGTAAAATTGTTCTGAAGAAATGACTGCGAAAAAGGGCAAAACATTTTGCTAGCACGCAAGGTGTTACCTCAGGCTGAAAATTGCTTGCGCAGACTTATTACGCTAAAGAAAAAAACTACATCACGCCGTTTCTCGAGAGAATGAATGGAGTTCGAAGTCGTGCAAGCTAGTAAATTTCGAAGTTGCTGCTTCCGCAGTTTTCACAACGTCAAATGCTACAAGTGTACCAAAAAGTGGTAGAGTTTTCACTTTGTTAAACCCAATAGACGTGCCTCTTGTTTCTGGCACCTGCATGGGGACGCAAACGTATTTGTCGCTGTTTATCGTCACACCGTCTCTCCATTCAGGGCAGCTCGCACGCCCTGCTCCTATTGGCTGCAGCTGGCGCGACGCTCCTCCGAACTAAGCCGAGCTTACCCGAGTTACTCCGATGCTTCACTCAAAGACAAGATTCTTGCTCGGCGTTGGTACGTCTGGAGTGGTGCTTTCGCACTGATATGGTGTATTTTCGCCTGTAAGCAGTACCAGAGGATTTTCGAAAATGCGCGACGAATTGAAACTTGCAGTGCGCCGGAATTCATTAAACTGTAACTGACTTGCATTCTGTAAAGTGGTGCCTGGTCGGCAATTTTGGAAGGCTTCGTTTATATAGAAACATTTTACACTGACGCTCGTTGAGGGGCATTAGACTGCTGAATTTTCGCCTAGTGTCAAGTTTTTTTAGAACATGTGAGTTGGGCGCACGCCCCTCGTGCGCAGAAAAAAATCAAGCTTGATGATTTGGTAGATTGAAAGTAAAAAAAAATTAAGTACAGCGACCATGTATCTTAAACGGTGCTTGAGAAATCGTGCGCTCAGTAAAGGCCAGGTTAGATAACCAACTGGCGAAAATTTTGCCTATGTGCTACCCTTCGATAGTTGTGTCGGCTGTTGATTAAACCCTTTCGAAAAAAATAAAAACATAAACAGCGACCCTGAAGACGAGGGAAAGTGATCGTCGGGCCGGAAGTGTTCTCTTACCTGCACTGAGGGTCGCATAACAAAAACAAAGTTGTGAACAGTTTTTCGGCCCTGCGATAAAACTCGCTACAATAAGCATGTCCTCAAGCAGAACAAATGGATGAGGAAAAAGCGTCGCAGGCAATATGAGTAATATTTATAAGGATTTCAGTATGAAACGACTGTTGAAAGGGAAAGCTTATGCTCGACAAACTGATCGATGGGCTAACACCAGGGGGGGGGGGGGGGGGGGGGGCTATTAACAAAATTTAAAAATTGAAGGTGTGTAGAGTTCACTGGACACTGAGCTGGTGTTCAGTGCATATTTCTCTAATATGTTTACTGCTAAATAGTTACGTAATTTCTGCTGTCGCCTACATTATATGTTTTAGCTTTCAGTGGCTGAGAACATTCAACAGTTTTTCTTGGGAAGTTATGTGCTCGTATTTCCTGATTGATGTTAAATAAACAGAGGTTCCAACTTTCAAATAAGGAATAGTAAATACTAAACCACATGTGAACTGCTCGAAGATTGTCATATAAGAAAAAGGTGCACTGACTCTGTAAGCGGTGCGTCACTTTTCTTGTACACATTGGAATACGATCTTTTCTCTGCCACAATATAAAATCTTTTCTACGCTATACGCTGGCTCTAGGTCTGGCTTTAGAGCCCGTATATCTTAGTGTATTTTATGAGCGTATTCGCGATGTAGCCCTTCTATTTAGAATGTCTTGTTTTAATACAACTTGTGAATGCAGCGTTCATCCGTAATTGTGTGTTTCTTTCTAATGTGAAGGCGGTTCTTGCGCTGAAGTTATGTCTCAAGAATGCAACCAACTCTTCAAAAACTTTTTTTACTGTACTCTGCTAGTTAAACCCAAAAACACGGTATAGCAAAGCAGTTAACGTTTGAACTACAGCTCGTGCCTTTCACATTTCACTTTCATAATCAGTATGTAAATTGGGCACAGTGTACATATTTTGAAGTTGCGGCACGAAATGTCTCGGGATGTCTCTTTTCTTTTTTCAATAATTTAATGCTTCCTAAGCGAACTGCTTATGAATGGCACGCAGGCAAGGAAATACGACCTTATATTACCTTCTTTCATTTTTCAATACTGAATTTGTCACGCTTACGGTTGTTGTTAATTCCACATAATAGTGCTCTGCGCCGTAAACTGTCTTTTTCTTGTGGCCAAGAACCCAGTTCTTGTGGCTGTTGGCTTCTCTCATTTTTTGAGATTGGTGAGTCATGTTTGCTATATACGCTCGACGCTTTTGCCGATTGTTCGCGATTTAGATGCAAACAGGATAATCCTCTCTTTAATTAAATCGGCCAACCTTTTCTAATTCATTTACCCCGAACCCAGTGTTTTTGCCTTAACAGCTCCCTTTACGCCTATAGGATACAAGCAAGGTTAAAAATATTGGCATTCATATTGGTTGAAAGAAAATCTGCATGAGTTGCTTCAACGATTAGGTGATTAAATAGTAAAAACAACAGGTACCCATGTAAGAATAAAATATCCAGATCTAGCGCTTATCAGCTAAGTGTCAAGCCACTTTGACAATTCAAAACTTTGTTGTCTGTCTTCAATAAGCGCATTTAATAGTGTTCAGTATGAAAAGTGCTGGGAAAAACTTCGCCTGTGAAGGGTGATGAGTTATGCAACTCCTTCGGCTCCGTTACTATCACGCCCCACCAACTTTGAGAAACCGGTTCGAGCATTACCGCGAAGTCTCTAAGCCCCAGTGAAGGCAAGACAGTCTAGCTGCGCCTAACGTTTCCATTATTGATCGATGGCAGCAGGCAGCCTCGCGGTAGCGCCAACGAAGCTCCGACGAGCCGTACATTGTTTTCAAGAGGCCTAGTTTTACTCCCATTCCTCGCATGCTTGTTATTATTTGTCACAACATTTTTCCAAACTCTCTCTAGCGTTTTCTTTCGTTAAATATTTTTTGCACAGAGTGGTGAACTACATTCTTGCAAATATAGCTTGCCTCTGAAGCATAGAAGTACAAGCTCAAGTTAGCTTTTTCTCTTTTCCTTTCCCGGCTTTTATAAAACATCTTATTAAAATTTTGAATCGGCATGTTTATTTTTTCTGCGCCCAAACTTCTTCTCCTACACGTTTCCTTTGATGGTTACCTCCAAGCCAGCTATCTCACTTCATGGGCCTCCATCAATGTGAATCCTTCCCATGCTCCATTAACATGCGGCGTAGAGCGCGTTCAGTCCGTTCACACGTGTAAAGCAGTAGAGCAACAAAACTGCATTTGTTTCTGTCATTCCTTCAGGCCTTACACTCCTTGTCTTCCAGTCAGACTTCTGAAAAAGCCCCAGACACTGTTGGACGCTCTTCGGCTAGTTCGCTTATCAGGCGGTGTCTCACTGTGACTAAACCAAGCGAGGAACCAGACGACATATGAACAGTACGCCTCGTGGGCTTGGAAAAGCGCCAGATGGTTCATAATGCGGCTGTCGGAAAGAAAAAGGAACAGAACCCCAGTAGCACAGATGGGGATTTTATTGCGTGGCCTTGTGGACCCCACACGGGCTGCTCATGGCGGCTCGACCTGGGATATCTGCTGCATGCCCAACTCGGTGTCGGGCGGGACACACAAAGGTAGCCGTGTGTGCTTGCTATATAGCACCACCAGATTACCTCTATGATATGCATCCATAAAACCGATCTAGGGGGCTTTCCACGGTCTCTTGTGGGACCCAGATTGGCAGTAATGGGCTTCTCAGAGGTTATCTCCAGAAGGCCTAAGATGGCAGTGCAGCGAGCATCTCAGAGTGGAGGCCATGCTGGACCCGCGTGGCTACCACGCGGAGGAGGAAATGGACTTGGGCAGGGCATGTACTGCGAAGGCAAGATAACCGCTTGTCCTTAAGGACAACGCAGTGGATTTCAAAAAGCGGCAAGCGTAGCAGGGGGCGGCAGAGAGTTCGTGGTAGGATGAGATTACGAAGTTTGCGCGCATTGGCCGCAGCTGTCAAAGGGCAGGGTTAATTGCAGAACCATGGGAGAGAGGTCTTTCCCTTCAAGTGGGAGTAGTCAGGATGCTGCTGCTGATGATGATAGTTCTGTACAGCAACTTTCTGTGGAGCGGTTCGCCCGCGAACGGTCTGAAATGGAAATATATTAACCGGCGAAGGCTATCCGAATGCCACAGCACAGAGGACACTCCAAAGTACATATAGACTTAGAGCAAAACTATATGTCGTATTTTTCTGTGCACATAATTCTGTGCAAAAACGAAAGGTGCGAAAGAAAAGCTCTCGCTCAGATATCCGTCGATGTGACGTCGTAGAACTTGTGTGACTCCCTGCTGCGTCAATGCTTTGACTATAGCCGTCCTTCGTCCATCAATAGGAATGATGCCCCATTGAAATGCCGTTGACTTAGACGACACGTGAATGCTCGGCAAAAAACTCGGATGCCAACGTAGAGGATTAGGAGGTCGTCTATGTCGAAAGGAAGGGCGTAAAGGTTTTGGTTCGGATTTTTCCCTATTTCAGGGCCGCGCATGGCTGTAGTATTGATCAGAGACTAAGTCCCTTGGAGCTCGATGTAAGCACTGCGCTTTTTGTTTAAAACGGGGCCCGATGTAAGCACTGCGCTTTTTGTTTAAAACGGGGCCGATGTAAGCACTGCGCTTTTTGTTTAAAACGGCGCCCGATGTAAGCATTGCGCTTTTTGTTTAAAACGGGGCCCGATGTAAGCACTCCGCTTTTTGTTTAAAACGACGAAGCTCTGGTCAAGGGTTTAATACTTTCTACAGAAATTTTCTAAAAGCCGTTTTTCGAAAGCAATTCGTTTTGATAGCAATTTCCTTAGAATAAAATATTGCCTGTCCCACATCACTTTTGAGTGGACTAGAATCTTCGATGTCTCAATAGTGCAGTCGGTGTTTATAAGGTGAGGAGAAATTTTAAAGGTGGGTAATTTGGATCACTTGGTTCAGAAACTTGCTGACTGGAGGTCTATACGGCCCAACATCATAGCCCTCTTAATTTGAGCAGTCAAACGATATGATTTCTATTAGCTGCGCTATCGGCGGCTGCTTTTGTTCCCCAAAAAAAAGAAACAAGACGGAGGTTTTTCCTGAAAATCGGCGCGTGCCATGCTGGACACAGACAAAGTGCTCAAACCGTGCAGAAAGTTATCAGTGGCGGTGCTTCCGACACAGAATGACATGAAACATATGAAGAGAGAACACATCAGTGAGTGGAACACTAGGCGCATTTACAAGTTTAATACCGATCACTCAACCGTGCCGGCCGTGTCCGCCCTTCAAATAGAACTTTACAAGCGGGAAGATATATCGGCTGCCAGCGCGCAGCCTTGCGGAACTGACAGTGACGCTGAGTGGTGTGGTTACGGCAGGGTTCTTTTATATACGTATGGAACAAGAAAAAAGTGCTGTGCAAAGGTTTCCGGGAAGTGATAGATTTTTGTTTGGCCTTGTCGGAAGATAGTTTTTTTAAGGGTCTGGAACAATGGTATTGGTACAGCTGACAGTCACCAAGACTGTACACACCACCTACAGAAAAATAACACGACTGCCACATGCATAGGAGCTGCTCCTGTTCGGTTGTTGCTTGGTTTTATGCGATTCTTTTACTGGCCTGTAGAGCTTGAGGAAAGCCATGTAACTGGGTCTGGAAAAAGATGACGTCCAAGTACGAAACTCCAATAAATTTGTCCGCGCAAGCAGACAACCCAGAAACAGAAATGCAGAATTTATCTTATGTTTTAATATCTCTCTGGCCGAGGGTGACAGAGGATCAGGCAATGATGCGATCTGAAACTTATCACTTGTTTAAAGCAAAAAAAAAAAACCGAAGAAAACCTAAAAAATTGAATCTCGACACGGAGCTCCGATACGCTCCGACTACGAGAAAAACACGATGAACTGCGAACACACAAAACGAAGAGAAACGGGTTTGTCGAAACAAGAACGTGTGGCGCGTTTAAGCCTGTCCGGCCGAGGCGCTGACACCGTCGGGCTCCATGTCAGCGATCAATAATGCAGAGAAGAGACGCAACTCGTCTGCAGTTTACTCCAGAGGGTGGGAAACATGCAGGGACCGGCTGAGCAGGGATCCCAAAAGCTCATAACGGTGGAGGAACCGGGCACCAAATTGGTATTTAGTGCTGTTTTCTGCGTTCGCGCAGAGCACCTTCCTCCATGAAAGAGTTAAAATTGCATGAAGAGAAAGGAGAAATGCTGTTGAGAAAGACATACTTGAGTGGAAGTTATAGCGTCTGGTAGACAACAAAAAGTATGCCTGTTCGGGTGTTCATGTTACAATATTCTGAACGTATGAAGGAAGTAAACAGTTAACGTAATCATGAGAAGCATAGGGAGATTTCTTTTCTATTTTTCTAATTTGTGGTATTGAATAATGGCAATTTGTAATCAAGCTATGGCTTCAAGCAAATTTATTAGGAAGTCGAATATAAAATATCCACAAGCCGTGGGTTAAATAGCTTCCAACGCTACGGTACATTTGTTATAATTTGAATTTCCCGCTGATAAACAGTACAAATTCTGAAAAATTGAGAGCTATTTGCGTAGTTAGGCCAAACGCGAATTAGGCGCGCCAGCACTTCGCATTTCACTTCCTTTCAGATAGAAACAACGGTTTAATGCCCAAATATCCAGAACTGGCCATTCCTGCTTTGAATTTATAGATCCCAGCTGGAAGCCCTCGTACGACTCCTGGCGCACTGGTGCAGCGATTAAGCGATGCGCTATTTCCTTGCTATGGTTCTGGGTGCCACCTATGGTGCTTGTGAGACCCAAAAGAGTCTTGCTCAGCAACCTCTAGCGACCAATGATTAATTGAACTGCCACCATATACACCTGCAGGTTGCCCAGCACCCGGTAAGAACACACTAAGGCTAAATGTGGCGAATTCGCAGAATGCGCAGTAAAAAAAAGAACATTATTTCTTGTTTTCCAGGGTTTCACTCACTGATGGCTTGTTTCATATCCTCTTATTTCACTGCCCTTGTACGCTTAATATATTCAGTCGTGTTTTCAAACGTAAATACTAAAGACCTTTCTTCTCCTTGCATGGCAACTCATGTTGAAAGTCGAGCAATCTTTCCTTCTTTATTGCATGCCTTGTCGCGCCATCAGCTTTAAAGAACGTGCATTCGAAATCTCCGATGACCTAGCTATCTGTTCGGCAAATAAAAACCTTCCTTTAGTCTTCTGGGTGCCGCTGCGTAATAAAAGCCCGTAACAGGAAATATTAACTGAAAAAAGGCAGAGGCTTATATTCTTAAATGATCAACCGCAGGGGCACACGAAATTTCAATGAAGCTGATCAATGAACGTGGTCGAAGAAGCAAAGAAGTGTAGTTGAAAGGATTGGAAACAGCCATAACCAGCAGCCGGTCCTTTTGACTTTTGAAACGTACATAAAGACTTTTCAAACGTACGGAAAGTCATTCAGACCGATAACAGTGTGACTCAATGCGCGCGTTCCCCTCTACGTACCTCTTCCTAACAAACTGGACATCTGGGAACCGAGAGCTTAATCGGGAACCAGGCATGTACAAACCCCAGAACGCCTCGACGAGCAGGCTTCTAATGAGATACCAGCAAGCATTCCAACTGCACTGCAAGCATACGTCCGGACATTTAAGCTCCCGACGGGTGATGTAGGTGCATGGGCGGGATTCGAATTTCTCTCATTAGGGCTGTAACACGAAATCGATTCGCTCAAACCAGGCAGCTTTCGCCCCTAAAGTGTTCTACGCAGCTTTCATGTGGCATGCAGGTTTGCATAGTTGAAAATTAATAGCATGCAGCACACCAACAAACATTATTCTCGTTCTCTGTGGAACAACAATGCTAGCACAGGCTTGCATATAGTGCACCTATAACCAATTTTGGGTGGTCCCTTATAAAAATGGTCTATAGACAGTGTATAGACTTCTTATTGACTCTATTGACTTCCTATAGATATTGCTTTTTGTCTATTCATAGTCTATAGACTGTCTATAGATAAAAGTCTACTAAACGTGTTTGGCCACAAATCTATAGATTGTCCATAGCCTGCCTATAGCGTTTGTATTGCCTATAGACTGTTCTCTAGGATTTGTCTATAGACAATCGATAAACTTCATAGACAGAACTCTATAGACACTCTATAGACTGTCTAAAACTTTTTTATCTAGGGGTAGCGTCGCATGTCAGGCTTGCTGCTATTAAGTAGAGTTAATGAAGAAATACAAAGAAAGCTTTTGCGAAAAAGTGCCAATGACACCTCGTTAAAAAATAATAATCAACTGTTGGGTCTAGCGACCTGAAGTGAAACATAGAATATCAGAGACTGCGTTAAGACGTTTTGGCCGGCTAGCTAATTATGAAGCATCACGAAGCGAACGCGGCGGTATGTGATAAACACAGCAGGACATACACAACGCACACAAACAATGCGTTCGTCTCGCTGTTCGTCCTACTGTGTGTGTCACGCACCGCGCTATACGCTTCACGATGCTATGAACGGCATTGATGTGGCTGGCTCCGGATTATTTTCACAACCTTGCGCTTCGGTAAAGTAAGCTATAATAGCACATTAAAAAGGGTGTTTTTCCATTTAACCTGCACCTAAATGCGGCAGCATCAGGTGAGATTTCACTCCGGAATCTTGGGATCTAGCCTAACGTCAGAAACAGTGACCTACTACGGTGGGTATTTAAGCAAGTTATTTTTTGAAGTAACAAGGTGCGAAAAGTGAACAAACACGGCGAAGAAAAAAAAAACGATATAGAAACTGCAAGCACAAATGTTAATCTGTAGCTCAATCCGAAGAAGAAAACCGCTTGAGCCATGAACTAAAAGCGATCATTGCATGGTGTTAGCACATCAGAAAAAGACCAGGACGCAGCTGCTTGTATAAGTCATCAATACCCTTTAGTACCTCAGTAGACTTCGGAGAGCCCTCCTAAGCACTATATGGCAGAGAACTCTGTCAATACTATTAAAGTGCAGCTACTTGTACGCACCAGCTCTTTGATGTAGTGAAAATAAGTAGAATTCCATTTTTAATCCACTGAGTGTGACTTGTGTTAAAATGCATCGTTTTCTGCATGTCTAATTGAGATTTACCAAAGTTTAAGCAACATTTCGCACCAGAAACACATTCAGCTGTCATTTTCTGAGACATTCATTGCTAACATTGTCCTTTGACTGAAACCTCTGAGTTGTTTCACAAACGCCCTATTGCGTACACCTACTTCGCGGCCTCGGCCTGTGAGATTGTGTCCATTAGTTTCAATATTCTTTCTTCTCTAAGACCTCTGCGGAAAGCCTAGTCCTCCGTTTACGTCACCCTAGACGTCCGTGGTTTACCAACTAGCCGCCTTTTGACGTCTGTCTCCGCCATTGTGAAGCACCCCTTTCGACGAAGGCAATGAAATAGACTTTCCCTCTCATTTCCATGGTGTCTTCAGCTTTAAGGGGCTTCATAATACGGTCTGCGGCTGCCGCCGACCGGTCCACGGTCATCAAGCACAACGAGCCAATTCCGCTATCAGGTCTCCGAGTGCCAGACAATATTACCAAATGTGCAGCAAAGGATGCGGTAAATGTATTAAGGCGAAAGCCTTTAATGCCTCATCTTTGTCGACAGAAGGTTCTCAGCAGAGGCGTCACGCTTTTGTCGGATGTCCACCGAGATATTTGAGACAGTTACTGCGTAATTTCCTGTCCGCAAATACAATTTTCATTTTCTTTATTACGGCCCCTCTTTCTCTTCCTTCTTTCACTCCCACTTCCTCCCTTCCTGTACGGTGCGGTTCAGGTGTCCACCGAGATGACCTAGAATTACTGCGCCATTTACTTTCCTCAAAAAGCGTCGCGTTCAAAGGGCAACGCATCACACTGAACGGTGGTGGCATTCCCTGCACTCCCTGGCAGCGCTACAACATGCTGTCGCGTTCCACTCCTAAAGGCGAAGCTTAAGCGTCATTAATTAGCAGTGAATTGGTATTTAGTCATTTATCAGTTGTTAGCCATTAATTACTAATTTACAATTACTTAATAATGAATCATTAATTATGCGTGACATCCACCATTGGTGGCGTCACCAGTGGCCCAGAGGCAGTCAAAGTGGCGCGGAAAACGCTTTCGCCTCCATGCACTTTAGACAGTCAAAGTGCCCACTGAAGCTTTTGGTGGTAACTGACCTACCGCAGCGGCCCCTCCTCGTAGCACTGGGATGCCTCTTCTGCTAAAACTCGATTCCCTAGCTATTTCTAACAAACAAAGCAAAGCTGTAGACTACGGCTGTTCTGCGAGAATACCCAAAATTAGCAAGATTTCCAAGTAGAATAACCCTTTCCCATCCATACCTTTGCGGACACTTTCGTCGGATAACAAAGATTTGCGCAACATGAAGCTGTAATTACGACAAATTTAGAGATCTAAGCTGGAAAAATCATGTACTAAAAATCTGTTCAGCCGCTGAAAAGAAACTCTGGTTTTTGCGCCGAAGATTGAAACTGGCCTCACAGTCTGCCAAGCTAGCTGCCTATTTAACTTATGTACGACCAACATTAGAATATGCCTGCATTATATGGGATCCTGTAGAAAGCGGCTTGATAAAAAAACTTGAAAGTGTGCAAAGAAGAGCAGCTCGATTCATACTGTCCAGATATGCACGTACTGATTCTGTAACAGAGATGTTGTGTGTTCTCAATTTACCACCTCTAGCCGAACGTCGCCGAGTAACCAGACTAAAATTTTTATTTCAGCTCTCAAGAAATTCCTTCAATATCAATAGCTCCCATTACTTGGTCCCAAAACAACTTACACATCTCAGAGCAAGCAATGAATACTGTTACCAAACCCCGACCCCACGCATTAATGTGTATGCTAATTCTTATTTTCCGAAGACGATAGCAGAATGGAATAATTTACCAGCATCTCTCTTACAGTCCAGTACATTAACAACTTTCGAAAAAGCTATCTCAACTTCGCACTAAAAAGTTTTTTTTTTCTTCTTTTTTTGTGTGTGTGTGTCATACGCCTAATCAACTCACCTAAGGTGAAGGCCGGGAATGTAGAAATTTTTGTTGTTATTTTTTTTCCTTTTCCGTGTGAAATAACTGTTTTTCAAGTTAATATTTATTAACACTGCTTCTGTATAAAAAGTGAAACATTATGCGGTAACAAATGATTGTATAGATGAAGATTCACTTTGTATTTTTGTATAATCGCCGAAACCTTTTTGCTTTCCAAGTGTCACGCCCCACCACTGTAACGGCCTCACGGCCAACAGTATTTTCAAATAAAAATAATAATTTACATTTACTACCATCCACAAATTTTTTTCCTGACAATAAGCATACGCCGATTGTAGCCCTTGCCCTGAAACAAGTACAACTCTATGCATGGCACAGGCCAGAAGTATTCCCGCCCCACATCAATTGAGGCACCGCTCGCTCCTCATTACAGCCTGGGAACATTTCGAAGCTCATAAAGAGAAGGGTTCACTTTTGCTTGCGCCCGGTTCATTCATTAACGGGACTCTGGGCCCACGACGTGCAATAAGGCACCCTCATCTGTTCTCATTTCTCGTACTGAGCACCACCCCCTATAGGGTTAGAAGGGCATAGCCTGAAAGCAAGAGACAGCTTGGTGGCACGTCATTTACGCTCACTATATATCTGTTTCCTTCTATCATTTTTTCGTCGTTGCAGTACCAAAAGGACGTCGTCCACTGGTTAATGACAATATCAAGAAAAGGGTTGGACAATTTCGCGCAGAGTTTTCGCATACTAAAAACGCAAAGAAAGTGTCCAACGACACTTATATCCATCAGGCACTGAACATAGCGCTCTTTTTAATACACGAAGCACCGACATGCTACTGCAAGTCAAGTTTGTCGTCCATATTAAATAGGTATTATTAGGCGTCAGTTCTGGCTTAAAAGCAACGCTACTGCGAAAACCACACGCGAAATGAATATGGCTGCGTATAATGTACAAATGAAATTCAGACGCAAAGTGCCTTTGCGCTGCAGGCAATGATTTCTGCCTAAGGTACAGTCATCAACAAAAATTTTGCAGGGTGCAGATTTGCGAAAAAAAAATATTTCTGCTTTGCCTCACTACACAGGCTGATTGTATATTTGCAACACATGGAGCACGAATGTCTCCTTATGTTCCCATGCATTTCGTGGATGTACATTCGCCGTCAAAAGTAAATGGAAGGCGATTTTGTCAAAAAAATTTAATTTCTGTAAATCTAACGCATAATGGTCCACGCTTGTTGGTGGATCACATAGTTAGGCTGCACGCCAAATCACAATTAGGCTGCAGATATGTATTCAAGGATGCATGAATTGGGGGGCAATGATTAAATTTTTTCGTGAATAGTGCCTTCCATTTGCTTTTGACGGTACCTGTACACTGCCTGACCTTGCAGCAACCAATTTTTTTCCGCGAACTTGCATCCCGCAAACTTTTGTCCATGACTGTACAGGACATCAATACCCGGTAAAAGCCCGTTTTAGAATTCCTTAAATTATTCACAAAAGTGCTCACGGAGGGCAGCTGCAACGACCCGGGAAATTTATAAACATATTTCACTTTCTAGAATGACTGAGGACCGGAAGAGGGCTCGAAGTTTGTAATGTAGGCGCTTTCCTCTTTTTACTTTTTTACTGTTTTTCCTGTTCAATAAAAGATCAGAAGGTAAGGGTGACAGCACGTTTGTAATCTGAAGGAGAGCGAATTTATCCAATTTGCCCAAGTACAGCAGTCCAGCTCATAAATTGTAGGAGTGACACCATTAATCAATGGGTTAAAACAATTATGCTTATTAAGCCTTCTTAGGCGTACGCCCTACAGGCGCCCTTCGCCTTGATATACGACTGTAATGCATTGCAAAATGCATTTACGGGACGGAAATAAAAGCCATTCTGTAACTGAAAATATGACGTCGACAGAGTCAGGGCCACATAGAATCGGTCAGGCATTCGCACAGTGAGTCCTTTTGATTTTGACATTTATCGGTTTCGGGTCGAGCATCAATTTTAGGTCACTCACATTCCTTTTTCTTAGTCTTTTCTTTACCCGGAATTACAGCCCTCAAATACAAATATTCCGACCATCTAGGGCTACATATTTAAATATCGTGAAAGTTAGCACCCTTAGTCGGTCGTCAACAAACATCACTCGTTAAACATGATGTGTGCTGCCTTTATTTATTTATTTTTATTTATTTATTTATTTATTATTAGTACCTCAAATGCCCCTTGGTGTGGGGTATTACATGAGGGATGGGCATAATGTTCAAGTGAAGAGTGGTTCGATGGCAGTCTTGAAGGAATGTGGGTCGGAGTGGCGCACAGCGTCGACAGGCAGTTTGTTCCAGTCCCGAGCGGTCTGAACAAAAAACGAACGAAGATGTGCTGTGGTCTGTGCTGGGGGCGGATAGACGGCTTTAGGATGGCTGGTGCGGCTTGACTGTCGATGAAGTGGTAAGATTGCTGAAACATTAAGTGGCGTATGGTAGAATTTGTGAAAAAGGCACAGCCTGAAGATGCAGCGTCGCTTTTCAAGATTAGTAAGATTAGCCCGTGATTTGAGTGCAGTGACACTGGAATGATAGGAGTAGTCTGAGAAAATAAACCTTGCAGCGCGATTTTGTAGAGCTTCGAGGGTGTTAGAAAGATTAGCTTGATGGGGATCCCAGACTGAGCATGCGTATTCTATTTTAGGTCTGATAAATGTAAGATAAGTAAGTGTTTTCACGGATGCAGAGGCTAGGCGCAAGTTTCGACGGAGGCAACCAAGAGTGCGATTGGCTTCGTTAGTAACTTTCATTATATGCTCTGACCAGGTTAGTGTATCTGAAAGGGTGACGCCAAGGTATTTGTAAGAGTGGACAGATAAGATTACCGAGCCACAAATGGTGTAACTTGATGCCTGATAGTTTTTCCGACGGTGAAAGGAAAGCAAAGACGTTTTGTTAGTGTTTAGGCACATTAACCATTTGTCGCACCAAGTTTCAATTCGTTTAAGGTCATCCTGTAAAATTCTAGAGTCAGAGGTGGTGTGGATGGGGCGGTAAAGTACGCAGTCGTCTGCGAAAAGGCGGATGTTAGAGGATATGTTACTAGGCAGGTCATTAATATAAATTAGAAACAGCAATGGTCCGAGTACTGTACCTTGGGGGACTCCGGAGAGGACTGGAGAAAAAGACGAGGAGCAGTTGTTAGCGTACACAAATTGCTTTCGGTTCGTAAGGAAATTAGAAATCCAATCTAATACAAGGGGGTTAATGCACAATCTTGAGAGTTTAAGTAGTAGTCTCTGATGGGGAACTTTATCGAAGGCCTTTTCGAAATCTAAGAACAGCGCGTCTACAGGTATGTTCAGGTCTAGGTTAGAGCTTATGTCATTTATGAATGAAGCTAATTGTGTATCACATGAGAGGCCCTTGCGAAAGCCATGTTGTCTAGGATTGAAAAAATTAACAGATATTAAAAATTTTACTATGTGAGAGTAGAGGACGTGTTCCATTACCTTGGAACAAACACTTGTTAGTGAAATGGGACGATAACTGGAACATAAATGTGAAGGACCTTTTTTCGGGACTGGAACTATTTTGCCCACTTTCCAGTCTTCCGGCACCACTCCTGATGACAATGACTGCTGAAAAATATTGCATAGGATCACACTTACAACAGTTTTTGTGCTCTTTAGTACTTTAGTGTTGATACCATCAATTCCGGATGAGGATGTTAGCTTTAGTGATTCAATTATTTTGGCTATACCGGAGGCATTAAAAGTGATGTCGGACATGAATGAATGGTGGCACTGGGGAAAATCTGGTAAATTATGATCAGGTTCTTTTGTGAAAACAGAGCAAAATGCGGTGTTAAGTTCTTCGGCTGCTTGACTGTCTGGAATAGGACAATTCTGGCTGTCGTACAGTTTTAATGGCTGAGAGCGCTTTGGGTTAATCGTATTCCAGAATTTTTTAGGATTAGTTTTTATCATGTTCGGAAGAATTTCAGAATAAAAATGGCGCTTTGTTTTGTTAGCTTGTGATTCGAATTCCTTTTCTGCAGCGTAATACTTTTGCCAGGTGCACTGCGTGTTAGTTCGTTTAGCAGAGCGGAAAAGTCTTTTCTTTTTATTATTGAGGCGTTTGAGCGCATGATTGAACCATGGTGATGACTGTTTTTCTGTTACAGTGATAGTGGGTATGTATGTTAGTACCAGGTCACGTATTTTAGTCTTGAACAGCAACCAGTTAGTTTCTACGGAGCGTATCGAAAAGTCACGAAGCAGCCAGATGGAAAATTCTTCGAGTGCTGTGTTAATTGCAGAATAATTGCCTTTCTCATAAAGTGTTATTGTTTTTGTTATTTTCGATGGATGCAGTAATTTACAGTATAAGGAACCATGAACAACAGAATGATCGCTAAGACCAGGCAAGTATGTGATTGGGGAAAGCTTGTCAGATTGAGTTGTAAGTATCAGGTCTAACGTATTGGATGAATTTATGCCAGACCGCGTCGGCTGTGAAACTACTTGTGTTAGTCCAAAGTTAAGGCATGTGTTTACGAAATCGCTTTCAGCATTGTTTTTGGATAGGGTTGAGGAGGGGTTTGACCAGTTAATGGAAGGGAAGTTAAAGTCACCGAAAATCAGAATGGGAGATTGATGATAGGTTGCGGTAACGGAAAAAAGCACCTCGTGAAATTCAGCGACAAACGAACTACTAGCGTCTGGGGGACGATAACAAGCGCCGATTACTAAGGGGGGATAACAGGAGTTGCTGAGAACGAATATTATTTCCAGTGCGGATGAAGTTTTAATTTCGATGCATTGAAGGCTTCTCTTGGCAGCAATTAGAACGCCACCTCCCCTTTTGTTAGTTCTGTCACGGCGAAAAACATTTAAATCGGAAGAGAGAGAAAGGATCTCCGAGTCGGCAATTGAAGAGTTTAACCATGTTTCTGTGAGAATAATGAGGTTAGACTCTGTGGTGTGAATCAGATTACGAAGAGCATCAAGTTTAGGCAGGAGGCTTCTAATATTAGTGTATAAAAAGGAAGTGTTGGAAGGGCTAGAGCGGGGACGATTGGCTTCTACGAGTTTAAAGCGTGCGGCACTACCTTCTGAGTACTGTGATCGAACGTGTATGTTTTCTTCCCGATGATTAGCTTGTCTTGTCGAAGTTTGAATTTTTTTTCGTCTTGTGCTTTGCAGAATTCAACAAGATGCTTCCTGGCCTTGACGGTGTTTGGGCAGTAGTCCTCAGATATGCTAAACTCTGTACCTTTCAACATTTTGGCGCATGAAAGAACCTTTTCCTTCACTTTAAAATGTGCAAATTTAACAATGATCGGTCTATTCCTGTCCGCCCTAAACTTTCCTAATCTGTGGGCTCTTTCAATGTCCACAGGAAGAATAGTCGTCTTTAATTTTGAGCTGCAGTGTTCGATAATAGTGGCCTCTGACTGGGCCCATGTTTCCTGCTCGTTATCTTCGTGGCCAAAGAAAAGTAGGTTTGACCTTCGGGACTGATTTTCTGAGATATCAAGTCTAGCTGTGATAGTGGCAATGTCATTCGCGTTTTGCTCAGACAGCGCCTGGATGTCGTCTACCTGTTCCTTTATTGCTAATAGTGATGAGCAGTCGGTTTCAATTTTGGTAAGTCGATTTTTGATTTCTGCAAACGTTTGGTCATTTTCGGAGAGCTTAAGGCGGATGGATTTCATTTCGGTTAGGAGCGTGGCTTGACTGGACTGGATTTCATTCAGGGCCTTAAGTATATCGTTAGGTGGCTGACCATCGCCGTGGCGAGTGGTGGGACCAGGGTTGAGTTCTACGTCGCCTGATAAAATTAGTAAGCGCATGATAACATGATAGCAATCACAGGCAATACCAATACAACACATTGGGCTTGGCAGCACCACTAAAGCCGCATAGCGGGTGCGGCGGGCAAATAGGGAACATGAAGTGTTTACCTGCAGGACGAACAAACGTCGCAGGTGAGTTGTAGTCGACATAGCTGCGGTGCTGCCAAGCCCATTGAAGGCGGCGCGGGGTGATGCTGGACTTATAAAGGGGTGATGCGGCGAGGAGGTTGACTTCCGGTCGTTAGTTATCGCTGATGCTGACAGTGGCAGCGATAATCTCGGAGCTTGTTCTTGAATGGGTGTTGCCGGGCACTGACGGGGCTTTGCTGCTGGCATGTAGTCAGGAGGACGGAAGCGATGCAGCGGTACGGGGGTCGGACGGTCTACCGTTGGCAGCCAGACTGTGGTCCAAGTCGGGTTCCAGGGTTCGCTCGGGCGAGAGTCACTGCATCGCAGGAGGCAGACGGATACCTGCAGGACGAACAAACGTCGCAGGTGAGTTGTAGTCGACATAGCTGCGGTGCTGCCAAGCCCATTGAAGGCGGCGCGGGGTGATGCTGGACTTATAAAGGGGTGATGCGGCGAGGAGGTTGACTTCCGGTCGTTAGTTATCGCTGATGCTGACAGTGGCAGCGATAATCTCGGAGCTTGTTCTTGAATGGGTGTTGCCGGGCACTGACGGGGCTTTGCTGCTGGCATGTAGTCAGGAGGACGGAAGCGATGCAGCGGTACGGGGGTCGGACGGTCTACCGTTTGCAGCCAGACTGTGGTCCAAGTCGGGTTCCAGGGTTCGCTCGGGCGAGAGTCACTGCATCGCAGGAGGCAGACGGATACCTGCAGGACGAACAAACGTCGCAGGTGAGTTGTAGTCGACATAGCTGCGGTGCTGCCAAGCCCATTCATTCCGCATTTCCGTTCACACGTCTTCTTGACCTATGTTTATGCCTTATTTTTATCGTCTACACAGGCGTAAACGCGAAGCAGTGGTCGCAATTCTCAGGGAAGGGAAAAACCATTGATTGTGTACCATCTAACTGGTTGCCTTGGCTTACAGTCTTACCTGTCAGTGCCAGCTGAATTTTAAAATATTGGTCCTTATGACCCTTGTGTGCTCTATTTTATAGTGAGGCAGAGCTTGACAGGAGCCTTGCCAGCTCTAATTTTTTCGAGAGAAGATATCTGCGCGTATATAAAAAATGCTTTGTGGCCGAAATATGTCTTTTAATCTGGAGATTTGAAATCGTTCGCATTTCTAAAAAATTCTACAGAAAACTTTTTCAATACCTCCAGCTTGGCGCATGAAAGCCTCAGTTGCCTATGTGCCATAAAACCGAACACAACACATTTCAACACTGATAAAAAATTTGTCCTACGCACGTAGAATTAAGATAGCAACATGGACGTGCCCTTTCATACAAGGGTCGCTCCGTTTTTGTTGCTTTCTTTGGCACATTTTCAGTGTAAGTGCCACGTCAATAATTCACTTTGTCTGAGATCATCTTTGGGAGAAAGAAGTATATCTAGACCGTGTTATTAGGAGTGCTCAGTGAATTGTTTCGTTCTAAGATTAAAGAGAGGGTCGTTTTTGCTGACATGGCATTGCCATGGAGATGGCAGGTCGACTGTTCTCGCTCAAGTACACTGGCGTTATCAGCTGCTGCTTGGCGCAGAAAGTTGACACATGCATGAACGAGCTTTCAGCAGGCATCGAAAAAATTGTTCCGCAAAACTTAACGTCTTGTTTGTTGCTTGTAGCTATCTTGAGGAAGATGCTAAGTAAGACTGCAAATATGATTGAGACTGTAAATAAGATGACCCGAAAGACGCGGGTTCGATCACCGCCGCGGCGGTTGAATTTCTTTGGAGGAGAAATTCTAGAGGCCCGTGTAATGTGCGATGTCAGTGCACGTTAAAGAACCCCAGGTGGTCGATATTTCCAGAGCCCTCCACTACGGCGTCTCTCATAGCCTTAGTCGCTCTGGGACGTTAAACCCCATAAACCAAACCAAACCAGACTGCAAGACTGTAACTGATTGGTCATGAATTGAAAAATAGTGCACTTACTCTCAAATCTTTAACTTGCAACAATACTTACTTTCCCAAGGTTCACGGAAGTGTAAATTCATATTGCCAGCGTCAAGTCTAATATGTAAGCTATACAGCAAAGATATAGATGCTGGGGCTTTAGAGAGATAATGGTGAATTAGGCTTAATGATTTTTTTACGAGTAGCGGTTATAAGGGACATAAAATAGAGGGCACAATACCACGAGGAATGTATGCGTGGTTTGGCTTTTCTGCCACGAAAAGCGCTCAGCATGCCCACGGATCCACCTATCATCGCTCAACCAGCCGTGCTGCTCTAGAATACGCACTGAAGAAGTACTTATTGTGTATATGTCAAGAACAACTTCCGGCATTCACTGTCTTCTTTTATCGTGATTGTGAAGAGTGCAGCGATGTTTTATATTTCGTGCTTTTGAGAACATCTTGTAGTAAGAAGCAGTGCATTTACTTAAGTTTCTAGCAGGTGTTTGTGAATAGTGTCGTGTGTTCGCCGAATATTTCAGATTCGCGCTCACTTTCGTACCCATGGAGAAAATGTAGAATCGAAAGTGAAGTAGGGATGTGTTTGTACTTCGAATATCAGGTTTTCAACCATTAGTCGAAGTCTGCTCATCAGCAGATAATAATACACGCACCTCTTACTCAGGTGAAACAAGTTCAGCACTCCGTTAGGTGACAGTACAAAGCTCTCTACAGCCCGAATCGTCGAAGTCACGCTCTGGGGTGTCCCCATTACTGAGCAAAGCTGAAGTTTAGTTCTGCAAAGAGTATTTTTCATATCAACCGCATATATTGCTAGTCTCATTTCTTTGCATGCTCTGCCTGCAGTATTCATCGCCCTCTCCCCCTGCTCCATGTTTATCAGAGTGTCAAGCGAACTCCACCCTCCCTGAGTTTCAGGTCACAGATTTTTTATGCACGAAAACAATAAAAAGCCACCTTTCACTTCCACTTTAAAGTTGTTCACCGAAACAGCTAGGTTTCTAACACTAGCTTTGGTGTGCAATACTTGAAATAGCATGCCGCTGAAATAATAAAATTCCTAGTTTGCTGAACAGACAGTTTCATCCGCAGAGTTGGCTGCATAATTGCAGTATACTTAGCCACCCAAGAAGTATTTAGTGGTGCAGCACTGCTCTGTGACTGTACATTTTGCCGCAAACGCGAGTGACAACTTCTCTAGGTCTCGCTCTTTACAAACCTTATACCAGGAGATTTTCTTAAACTTTTCAGATTTGTATTTTAAAAGCTGTGAGAGATACGTCAGTGCGGTTTCCCCAGGGGGGCTGCGCCTGAAGACGGACATTATCTACGCGATAGATGGCATAATGACTAAATAATTAAGTAGCTGGAAATAAGTCGTAAACATTATTTCTCATTTTAAGGGGCAATGTTACATTGTGAAATTGAAGGCCGTCAACATATAAAGTGTGTCCTTTTTAAATTTATTTAATCGGCAATGTGGCTCAAAATAACGAACGTGAAAATTGTGCATTTAAAAGCTCGTTCAGTTGCATTTCTCGTATTGCATTTTTCTCAAATGGCGGCGCTACGCTCGATATTTTCGTCAAAGCCATGACAAATTATTCTGTATCGCGAAACACAGAAATGGTGTCCGCATTTGATGCATAGGAAATGCGAACGACATTATTTTATAAATACAGAATTCAAGAACGGCAGCACAACGAGCATACAAATGCGCATTTCTGAGGTTCAATACTTCGAACCACATTACAGTTTCAGAAAATTTAAAGATTTAGCTTTGACGTTGACAGCCTTCAAATTTGCAATACGATATTCCTACGCAAAATGTAAAAAAAATTAATTGATTAGGGACTCGATAGCTAGCTTAAAGGAAAATACGCATTTCTGTAAAGTGGACAATAAAACCGGGAAACTGCTTTGCTGCTTGAAAGAAAATTGAACGATGATCATCTCCCAAGCCAAGGCAGCGCAAAGGGCAACGGTTGTCCCGTCTTCGCAACGCAAATCATTCTTGAGAAATGCTTGTCAATGCTTCGAGCTGCTTATTTGCCTCCCCGTTGCCAGAGGAATTCAGCCGATCTTACAAGACTGCCCACTCAATCTCCATTTATGTCAGGATTCCTTGCGGTACTCTGAAGGCCTGCAGGCGTTTTTCTTGGCGTATCGTTCTAAAATAAGCGCAGCACGCTTCAAGGTGCGAGCCGTTTGTCCCAGGAGACCATTGTAAAATCGAGAGCGACGTTGGAGCATCAATCCTCAGCACAGACGCGAAAAATTTGGAGAGGCGTGGCCACAAATACTTTAGGCAATGTGTTCTGTAGTGCACAATGCCATTTTTACGTACGGCCTTGATGTTGGCCTTCTTGGACAAAGAGGTGATTTGGAAAAAATAACAAATTGTTGCAGCATTTTTGTTCATGCGACACCTAAAATTTCGATGTTGCTTACTTGCGAAGAAAAGTGTTCAGATTCGAGTTATTGTCATTCCTACTGTAGAATATGTTGAACATTTTGGATTCCTTTTTTGTTCAAACAGGAGTAGCTGGAATGGTATTGCTACGGACGCTTTATACAAAGCGTCAAGCTACCCATTTTCGATACCTATAACCAAATTACTGCTCGAATCCGGCACCAGGCTATCACTCATGATTTAGCCTTCAACAGAGGCTCTTGAGGGCACAGTACATGAATAAACAAACTAGTTGTAAGTATAGACTGCACGGATAGACGATATTTATGGTGATCATTGGTTCTTTTCCGATAAGAAGGCTAGGCGGCGTAAGTTTTAAATACTTACGTAGCTGATCCTGCAGTAGCAGCCACCTGCGGGCTAAGGCAGAGTTGATACATGCAATAGGACTCTCGACGCCTGAGTGGCTGTGTTGCTGACAACAACCGCTCCCAAAGGCACCTGTGTGGCATGGAGCGCATGAGCCCTTTAAACTAAAACACGATTAGAACCGCCCTAGACATCGCAAAAGAAAGCATGCGAATGGCGTTGTTGTAAAAATTCATCAATCACAGGAGTGGTACTTTTCTTACCAAATCGTTTCGTTACAAGTATCAAATCTGACTACAATTCATGTGGAACAGTTCAAGGACAGAATCAGGTGAAAAAGGGAATATTTTGTTTCTTGTCCCTATTTTATATGCGCTCTTTCCGTGAATAAAGTTCCTTCTTAGTGTTTTTTAGTCAGAGAAATAGGTGCTGCTTATGATGCACAGAGGGTACAGAAAACAAACGTGAACCCAGCGACACTCAGCCTTCGCAGCAGCCGTATCGACCCGGTTTTCGGTCCCCGTTTCGCCCAGCGCCGATGACTACACGGTGAGACTTTTCAAGGCATTTAAAGTCCTAGAAGAGAGATCTCGAAGCTCTTCGAGAGCTCAAGAGCACTCCAAGATGTTGAGACCTCTCTGCTAGATCAAATTTCTGTGTTGCTATTGACCGCATGATACCGATCATATTCTCAATTTAAGGGCGCTAAGACGACAACGCAAGAAAGAATGCACTCTGCTGCGCCCGTCGGGTAAATACGCGAACTCGCCCAACAGTCTGCAATTCTGCAAATATTCAGCAGAGAAAAAACCTCTCAAAATGTTTAGGGCACTACTCCATGAATAATCCTTTCTCATCCTTAAAACTTTCTTTCACTCTCAATCATTAAATGACTCTTAAATCCTTCTTCACTTTTAAAGGCCACAGTAGGGAAATAGGAACCATGACTCTACCTATCGATGAGGGCCAGTGTTCATTTTTCCTAGATGCGACTGAAATGTTGAATCAATTGCCAAGTAATATTGTTGAACAGATTATATATATATATACATATATATATAGCGAATTATACGCTTCGTTAAAGGAAACATATTTATTCAACTCGACGTTTCGATCGGAAGATCGGTCTTCCGATCGAAACGTCGAGTTGAATAAATATGTTTCCTTTAAGGAAGCGTATACTTCGCTATATATTCTTATAAGCAGTCTAGTACTTCACGCTTTCGCAACCTATATATATATATATATATATATATATATATATATATATATATATATATATATATATAAATTGGTGTTAGGTGTAGAGATGTTCTTTCGTGAATGGAGGGGAAATATATAATTCAGTTTTATGAATTCATTTTTTGAAGTAAGAGTTCTACTCCATATGTTTCAATACAACAACAATATATTGCAATTACTGCAATTGTATTTTCGTTTTTCCTCATCGTATCGAGCCCCTTCACTGGGGTAAGATTACGAATAAATAAATAAATAAGTGCTGTACAATATAATGCGGATTATTGATATCGAAAGGGATCGCAAAATATTGTGACATAATATCACCAAACAGGTCAAAGTAGCGCACAGAATGAAATAATTCATAGCCGACATCGTCACCTGATTGTGTGGTGCAGGTTATCTAGACGAATGCTAGTAAGACGGTGGTTCACCGTAGCCTATTTACAGAAAGGTCTTACCTTTTAAGAAGAGAGATATAGGTGCTCATCCAGAAGCTAAAATACGTTCCAAAAAAATTCAGGGGGGCACTTTGTTGACCTAAAGTCCGGTGAGGCGGAAGCCTTTAGCGCGATGTTGCTGCTTGGGTCACTGATGTGTGGTTAAGATGTTAATTAAGTACACAACTGTTTGTGAATCTTAAATGCTGGAGACACTGGAGGGTGTCTAGGAGGCATCCGTATCCAGCGTCCTAGACAAGGAGAACTACGTATGCGTAGGCAGGAAGTAGCCTAGCCATTAGCACGCTCGGCTGCGGTAGGGAAGGATGGTGGTTCGAATCCCATCGTGCACAAAGATTTTTTTCCTGGTCTCACTACAAAAACGTGGCACCTCTGCCGACAACCTTCTGTCGACAACGATGAGGCACTAGAGGCTTTCGCCTTAAAACCTAACTGAATATGAGGCGGTACGTAACGTCGTCCTCTTCGTAATTTAAGCCGCATTAAGCCACCTGTTTTGCTTTTGGGCCCTTCGTTAAAGAGGCACTGAAGCAAAATCTTAAAATTGAACAAAAACGCCGAAAATAGATTCTCGGAATGTGATTACACCGAAATCTAGTGCTTACTTCGCGTATTCTTCAGAGGATGGTTTTATTTTCTATCTTTTATGGGCGCTCGCCAAGCCCTCTCGGCCGGCGCGAGGTGAAGAGCCTGACGTCCTTACATCCTCGTCCGACAGGCAACCGGCGGCGTCACTCGAAGCGGATGTCGCACTGCAGTTTGGGTAGTCCAAGCGATGAGGCTCCCAACCACCGACACTGTCAATGCAAAACTGGCAAAATCTGCGAGCAGCGATGGCAATCGTGCTCCTGCGGGGACAGTGGGCGCGCGGATGTTATGATGTCTAGTCGCAGCTTCCACAGGCGGCCGCCAGGTACAAAGATACGCCAAAAAAAAATGTGCTATCCGCTTTTTTTTTTTCGCTAAAGTGCTTATCGCATTTACCAATTTTAGCAGTCAAACACTTGTTTACATGTAAAAGAGCAGCTCCAAAAGTTTTGTTCTGTATCCCATTAACCTTGGCCTACCGCTCGGATCGATGCAGATATGACAGCTCTTTTCCTGTATTATTTGAGCAGCGGAGTATCTGTACTAAGCAGACAAATAGCAAACGTTCTAGTCTTGTACAATGAAAACGAAAGAGTATATTGTTAACCGGCCATGCTGAGAGAAACGGTGTTCTTGCCTATCTGAGAGGCAATATGCGACAGCGTAGAGAGCAATACTGGTGGATTAGTACCGGGCAGAATCCTGTCGACTCTACCCAAAAGCACAGGGACTCATCTTGAGTAATCATAACAAAATGACACCGGCATCAATATCACCTGAAACAATCGCGTGCACAAACTGCTGCAACCTATCAGAATCTTTCTCGTGGGGCACGCATATAATATACATGTATATCAAGGAATTCGATCCTCTTTGGAAGGCTGTTTTTGCTTTGTCTTGAATCAAGAGCGGCTAGTGGGTTAATGCGATCAAACTGTGCATTGCATAGGTACATGAAAGGAAGAATGAACAATTGAAAATTAACCTAGAGACGGAGCTACCAGCGACAGGATATTTCATTGCACGTGTATGGAAGCGTGACAACTAAAGCCAATTGGAAGTGGTGGTTGTCGTTTCAACCAAAAAAACACCAGGGTATTTTTCTTCACGTGATGGTAATTTCATTTTCAAAAAAAAATGAGGGCGTAAGAGAAAATGTGCATGCTGCTAGAGAAGCCCGTAAATAATTTTGGGGTATCTTGAACAAATAAACATTTCAGAGCAGCGGATGGTTACCTGCATAGCATAAATTGGTAATTTTCAAATAACGTCAGGCTGTTTTCTCCTTTACATCGTATATACAAAACAGGATAAAAGAACGTAACTGAGAAGGAAAATAATATAGAAATGACAATTATTTCTCAAAATGAGCAAGTTTAAGTCCTGCCACTAGTAACGGTCCTTATGAGCGGCAGGTGACAACACAAAGCGCGGCAGTTGTCGAACACGCTGACAACATGGCTACCTGTCCGTTTCAACTCTTCTGTATTATGGGGAGTTCAGCCACGGTCGCTCTGGAGCTCGCGTGTCTGTTTCATGGCCTGAGCAATGAGAACATTTCCTAGTGACAGAGGCAGAGTGTAGTTCTAGACACTGCCGCTGCGCGTGCTGGTTGCCAGGGCACGGTTTAAGATGGTCTAAGGTTTAAAAGACGCCAGAGCGTTGTCACAGAAGGTAATACCCCTGGTCAGCCGCGTTTGAGCTCTGTTGCGCGTGTTTCACGGGTTTTGTGTCCAGCAAATTCTGTCTGTGTCCAGCAAATTTCATGCGATGGTTTCATGCGATGGCATCACAGAAATGGTTGACTGTTCCGTATCTGTCTGTAATTCCACATGGAAACGCCTGTTATTTAAAGGCACGTTGCAGCCCACAAGCGATGAAAGCAGTTTGCTGCACATTGAGGGGGGGATAAGGAATGCGAAAATTGGACAGCAACACTGGCAGAAACATCACATCCCTTTTCTTAAGAGCCTGTTGTCGACAGCGTAGCAGGTATAAGAGCATTGCTTTGTCTAGGGCCAGGCCTAAAAATGTACTACTCTTACGCCGGGCCTGTGCGGGCCCCGGGAGTTAGGTTGCGGGCCCCATCCGGGCTCGGGCCCGCACAGAGAAAAAACACTCAACCAATATTTACTGATCTTTGGTGCCTGCTATAGCTGCATTTCATTCACTCCAGAAGATGAAAAACAATACAGCTGTTCTTACTCTTTCCTCGGACATCTCAGAAATGCCGCAGTACCGGTCCTAAAATATTTGCAGTGGTTTACGGTAAAACACTACCATTATTTCTTTTTTGTTGACGTTTAAGAGAGGCAGCTCATTTGTTCGAGGCGAAATTCTAGATGTCCGTGTACTGTGCACGTTAAATAACCCCATGTGCTAGAAATTTCCGGAGACCGTCATTATGACGTCCCTCGTAGCCTGACTCCCTTTGCGACGTTAAATCCTATAAACTAGCTGATTTGTAGACGTATGTTCATCAGCGTTCCTCACAGTGCTATCTACAAATTACTTCGGACGAGAACGCCTGGCCGCGTTGAACGATACAAGAGAAGGTAGAACGAAAAGGCGCAAGAAGGAGAAGAAAAAGACTTAACGGTAAGAGAAAATTGCTTTTGAATTTGGCGGGTGGCTTCCTCAATCCACGACTCCACTGGCCTTGGCAGCCGGCGAACTTGCTGAACAAGTGCTTGTTGACTTTCCAGGTTACCGTCGGTCAGAAGTACCTGCCACGGCTCAAATCACTTGCCCTGCATCTAGGTTCTCAGTTTTACTGGCTTGCTCTTGCCCCCCCCCCCACCCCCCTTAACAGGGACAAGTACTGCAATATGTTGTTGGGTACATCCTACTATATCTGCAGAGAAGCTGTATTAGTCGAAGTGTTACTGCATGTTCGGTGCTAAGCTAACTATGTGGTGCTGCATAGGTCATGCGGTTCAGCTGCTGCGACTAGAGCCGTTCGCTGTAATTGGTCCTTAGGGGTACGATAACTCGAGGATCGGGTTGCCTCAAATCCAGTAGTGGGCTGCACTACAGTGGCGTTCTTAGTGGGCCTGACACGCGACTGATTTGCACGAATGCATTCGCCCAATGAAATGCACAGTACCACTCACCTGCGCTGTTTTAGCTACTAGCGAGCACACGCCGGTGGATCTGTCATTTTTATGTTAAAGCCCAGTTTTTGTTTACCGCTCACGTTTAGACATTAGATTTCTTATAAGAATCGCTGGAGAAGGATCTGCATTTGGTTCCTTGAATAATAGTAGCTTGTTCGAAGATAGTACTTAATATCCTTTGCCTCCCAAAAACACATCTCCACCCTGCGAGAAACGCCATTGGATATAAAGCATATTGCTTTAGGGCCTTTCAGGTCTTCAAATACCATCTACGCAACAGACGCGTTTGATTTTAGCCTAAGCTTTATCCCTCCCTTGAAATAAAGGGTTTATTCATTTTACTCTATAGAAACGCGACCGCTGCTACCGTAAATTTAAGTGCAAAATCGCACTCATTAAAAAATTAAGGAATTAATTAGCTGTGGTTTCGAGGGCGTTTTTATATTTAGACACTGCGGGCCGTAAGAATACATTGCTCAAAAGTGTAGGGGTAATACAGAGTTTCTTGCGCGTGTATCCAAACCTTTTCAATTGGTTTTCGAAACTTCCCAGCCATTCGCAGACAAGCTTCTTGTTCAAACATCCGGGCGCGGGATTTGCCTAGGTGTGTTTACAGAATGAATTCTCTCAAACTTTAAGGCGAATGAGTGTTGTACTGGCTACTTCTTGTGCAGCAGGAGGCTGCTTGCACACGGAGATTTACCTGTTGAGCTGCCGCGGGAAGCGGCCCGGGCCAGACCTGGCCTCATGTCGAGTTCAGCGGTCCGGACCCGGGCTAGGTCGGGTAGCACGAAGCGTTCTGCGGGCTGGGCTTGAGCTTGGTATAGTAATAACGTAGCTGGCCGGGGCCTGATACGGGCTAGGAGCCGCTGGCCTGTGCACGGCCCGGGCTTGGAGTCTCGGGCCCGGGACGGGCTCGGGCCTCAGAATGCGGCCCGTGCAGATCTGTAGCACGAATAACTCACTGCTTAACTGCAGCCCCGCACACGTTTCCTCACAGCGATACCAGCAAGAGGATAAAAGATAGGCGGTACAGGATGAATAATACGACACAAGAGAGAAACGCAGCCTTCCGGTCACTGCAGACTGCAAACGCTAAACATCAATAGAGGCGGGACCACTTCGCTCACACAGACACCCGCCTATGCTTTTGAGTGTGCGCAGGATGCGTCCGGTAAACCTGTATACGTGCACGCCAACATGCTTCTCCTCTGCTGGTTGCTGTATTGGTGCCAGGAGCCGAAGTACGGCAAACCGCTTCCTTCTCTTGCTCCTCGCTTGTGCGCTGAATGGTTCGAAGGGAGTGTTCCCCATCAGAGGCAGGTGGCAGCTAAAGAATTTTTTTTTTATGTCGGCAAGGTTTGGGCCTTTTATAAGTTAATGTAAATAAAGCGTCTCCCTTAATAGGTGGCAGAGTCCAGAAACAGATTTTTCGCTTATGTTACACAGCATGTTGTTTCCAAGTAACATGTAAATCATCCGTTTTCAGCGATAGTAACCTTTACACCCCCCCCCCCCCAAAAAAAAAAAAAACACACCAAAACGACTCCCGCCATAACGTTTTTAAAAAATTGTTGCTGGCTGAAATTTCCTAAAACTGATCTCCACATTGCCTAGATTAGAGCCGCAAGCATCTTGCTTTGCCGTGCCACATCTCCGTTAGCCGCGTGGTTGCCCGCGCATCCTAGCTAGTATGCAGCAGCCGCTGGCACTTGTGCGCATTTCCATTTAACGTGCCACTAACATTCATCTGATTAAAGCACTCTGACATTCTGTAGCAAAATCTGCAGAAATTTCCGTTCACGTTCGAGAACGTTTTATTGCCCTGATTGTTTCTGTCTGGCCTGCATGACAGGCTGCGACTTCACGAATGCTGACTTTGATGTGACTTCAATTTTCTGTTACTCACCTTTCTCTTTTTT
Organism: Amblyomma mixtum; assembly: GCF_055824585.1. Classification (NCBI taxonomy): domain Eukaryota; kingdom Metazoa; phylum Arthropoda; class Arachnida; order Ixodida; family Ixodidae; genus Amblyomma; species Amblyomma mixtum. Next base: position 95,079,875 of record NC_143013.1, on the reverse strand, counting down.
TTTATCCCCTCCCCCTCTTCCCCCCGTGTAGGGTAGCAAACAGATTATTCTTCCGGTTAACCTCCCTGCCTTTCCTCTTCTACCTCCTCCTCCTCCCTCCGATTGCTCGTGCACTGTCCTTTATTAATTGCGTTCTAACTTAAAATCGCTTTGCAAAGTGCGAACTCCTTATAAATCCATCAGATCTTCTGTAAATACTTGTTACATGCGTAAGAACTCTGTGCTACATGTGTGCCTTCTTCGACAACCACCAAACACGTGCAAAGGAGCGTAGAATCATAGGTTCATAAATATGCTTGAGTGAACACAGCGAATGAATCACAACATGAATACTTTACCCTGAAAGTGAAACAGAGCCCCCCGTGCGAATAATTATAGTAGACATTTTTGAAGTGTTAGATGTGGTCCAGATGGAGTTACCGGCGTTTTCATTGACTACACACTTTGCTCTGGAACCGATGTTAGCAATAGTACAATGGGCTGTATTTTATTTATTTTTTTATCTTTTATTTTTATATCTTAGACTTTTCTTCCCTAGATGGAAATTCAAATTCAAGGCGAGGCACAATGCTGCGTTGTAAGTGCACAACAGCTTGAGTCCTTCAATCTATGTTCACTTGGACGGACTGCGTGAGCTGAGGAAACATGTTACAGTGAGAAAATATTGGGCGTAAACAGGTGATCGCTTATGCTTTCTTCACATCAGTGTGTGTACGGGCTGTCTTCACTAAGGCTCCGTCTAGAAATGCACGACTTCACTTGCGTCGCCACACTTTTCGGCATGCAAAATGTAAGGTACGTTTTCGCTAGAGCTAGAAAACATATTCGCGTTAAACATTGAAATCGACCATCTTATTCAATGACAAGTATCAATATTGGCGCTCACGCAGGACGTTCCCTCGTTGTATCTTTTTGGTTTCTTTTGGTGTTTGTGATTATTTCGCCCAACTTTAAATTTGATCTGTTTCTTCTTTTTTTGCTGGTACAAAATAAGGGGGCATTATGCCGAACGCCCTCAATCTGCTGGCCGTTCCAGTCTCTGACTCACGAAGCAGTCGTTTGTTCACGAAAGCGTACCAAGAATTTTAACGCTGGAAAGTGAACCAAAAGCGCACTCTGAGACTACACGGCCATGCTATAATTTCCTGCCGTCATTATTTATCAGTAGCTAGCCGCAGTCGCTACTGCTGCTTCTCAGCCCGCACAGCTGTGCAGCGCCTTTCAAGTACACACCGAAATTGCATTTTTTTGCTTCGCTACAGCAATTTCTTCTGGAAAGGTTGGTTTATCAGCCGTTTCTTTTCCGTTTTTGGCCGCGGTCTCGTTCCAACTCGATGCACACGCAAAAATTGGGAGCCGCCCAGAGAAACACGGCGGAAGGGATACTGGTTCGGCATGATTTAGAGCCTACGATGCGAAAATTGTTCACCCTTTTACCTGCTTTGGGTCATTTGTTTTCTGTGCGGGTGTCCACGTTCACGGACATTTGCAATCTCTTAAAATCACAGAGAAAAAGTTCCCGCTCTCTTCCGCCTCATGACTGGGTGCCTTTGATTGCAGTGAATTTATGGCTACCACTTTAAAATATGACCGGAGTTTCTAAAACAATTTGTTTAGGGACGTCTAAATGAACTTATGTGTATTTATTTTCGTGTTGAATATAATATTTATATTCCTTTTTGGGGTCGCTGAAATTGCAGAAAGGAATCAAAGACTAGTTGCTTGGCTTGGCTGGCAATGCTGTAAAAGCTGAAAACAGTTCCTCGTCCGAAATTTTGGACTTACGAATGACCATGACATATACACAAGGGCCCGCTAATCTTTTCCAAAGCGTGAAGGTACCATCAGACATTTATTATACAAGTGCATCGACGTGCACTGCAGCGCCAGGTTTTTTTTTTCAATCAGAATTTGAGCACTGCCCTTTTTGTAGAGAGGGCTGAAAACGAGAAAGTTCTCTAAATTACGGAGTTAGATATTACCGTCTCAGAAACGACTCAGAGTTCTGCTTTTCTCTCGATTGAAGTTATATTATTGAATGTGAGGTATCCTACTGGCGTCTCCACAAATAGTCTCCTCCCCTCCCCGACACCGCTGAATTCATGAGCACAGATGGGGCATTATCAAGGGCGTCACTGCTCAGCTCATACCGCTCTCAAAGCCATATCCACGCTGCTAGCATTCAGCGACTGCGGCACCAATTTTTGTGGAGTTTTATGGGGCGAACGTTGTTTAAAATATATACCAACAAACAATAAAAAACGCATGTTTTTTCAATTTGTTGTTTCTGTAAAATAAAAAGTCCAGCAAAGGTATCCTTTGCGTGAAAGCTGGTAATGAGAATTTATTATCTGCTTCCAAGACATCGCTAGCCGTATCTCACGTTGGTATCTGAGCTCTCAAACAGCTCAGCTGTTTTATTGGTATTCTCTGCGTGAGGGCAGCAGAAGTGCTTTACGACTTCTCGTATTATTTGTGCGAACAAAATATGCATTACTTAACACTCCCTGGAATGGAAGGTTAGAAAAATAAGATCTTATCTCGTAATGATGCCGCTTTACATAACTAACCAACTAAAGAGATAACTAAGAGTTTTATTACTGTTCCCTGTGCCAGTCTTTCTGAAGGTCACACACTCACTTAGATACGATAATTAAATGTTTACGCAATCACTGCCCTTAAATCATGCAACAAGTGTGGGAAACATGTTGCTGCTCAATCTGTACGCGGCGGACAATGCACCACTGGTCAGGAGCTAGCATCCGGGTGGGCTCCGGGTGAGGGAAAGTGGAGGCAGCTACGCTAGTTCCACTCATGCAGCAACGTATACTTCTGCGGAACAGTTGAGGAACTTTACTGGTTCCGGGCAGCGAAGCGAGTAGTAGTTGCCGCTCTTGCTCGCCGCCTACCACGCCAAGCGCATTGAGATACCTTTGCCTTAAGATAACTGAGAACCACTGGCCTTCAACGCTTTATTGTATAATATGCACTATTTTTAGGGATTGTTTTCAGAGCAAAAGATAATGGGGGTCGTTTTTGAATGAGAGAAACTATAGATACCGCAATATTTCGCAGGTCATCTCTGAAGCTTTCTCCGATACCATAGCTTCATCACAAGGTGGAGCACTCTGGATCTGTGTCTGTTGAATTCGTGTGTACAGATCCTTTAGTCACGGTGACCTCACGTACTTGTATCTAACCTTGTCTTATCTTACAGGGGCACCGCGCACCATAAGGAATGACGTTGGGTAAAATAACAAACCAACTTAGCAGCACAGCCACCGTCGAACCCAGACAGGATGCCAGAAAACAATGCTACAGACGAAACGTGACACGCACATCCACCGCGTTAACGGAAAGGACGTACAGAGTGAACAGCACAACTACAGGCGGTCACTAAACACACAAACAACCACATCAACCTCAATTTCTGGCTCCTGCTTGCAGCGAAAGCCACGGTACAGTCGTCTGCGCTATGCACAACAGCCCTCGCCATAGAAGCGAAGGGTGTTCTCAGGCTTCCTTTTCGTAACGGCTGCCATCGCTCCTGATGCACCTCGAGAAAACGAGGGCGCCGTGAACTGTTGCTGCCCTGCCCCCGTAATTTGTTTCCGATTCGTCTTTCCTTACTCATTGGAGTAACATCTCCAGGCTCACCGGGCAGATGTGGGGCGCCGTCATTTACTTTGTCTCCCAGAGATGCTCGTATTTCCTTCGCTCTTGGTAGTACTCTCGCTAAAGGCTGGCTGCCGCGTTGGCGTCCCAATCAGGAGCGTGATTTGTGCACAAAAGGGCAGGACTGACGCTATGCCATGATATGGTTGAGTGGCCTCGCTTCACGGCTGCACCTTTCTTTCTCACTCTCTATCTTCCTGTATTTTTAACTTTCTTTCTTCCCTTTTCCTTCTTTCTTTCTGTCTTTTCTTCTTTCTTCTCTTCTTTCTTTCTATCTTTCCTTTCGTTCTCTCCATCCTTATTTTTTCTTCCTTTCGTTCTTTCTGCCTGACGACCTTTTTCTTCCTTTCTTTCCCTCTACCGTTCTTCCGTGCTTCCTTTCTTTTTGTGCGTGTGCGTGCTTACACTCAGTGGGGCCCATAATAGAGGGCATCCTCAAGCATCCTGGCTCGGGCTGGTTGAATTAATGATTGGCCGCGTGCGGTTACTCGGAAAAACATGGTTCGCACAAGTCCCATTAGTGGCAGCACCTCTTAATCGTTGCACAACTGTGCCAGGAGTAGTATGAGGACTATGAATATATTGATCTTTGGTAAATATATATATGGGCATTAACCCATATATGGGTATATATGGGTATTAACCCATTAGCTATAGCATCACTCCCTTGAAGCGGAGCGCGGTACGGCAGCGTCTGCCTTCACGAATTTAGCGCAGACCAGAAGGGGTGCGGCGGCATCACGGCTGCGGCCAGGTAGAGCCATGCAGATGTAGAATTGCCAGCTGCGTGGCATCTAGTTATATCATGCCGCAGCGCGCAGTGACTGTGTTCATAAGTCTCTCTGCAGTCCCCTTGCAGTGAGGGCTGCCTGCGTTTGTTGAGTGAGAAAAATGTTTTATAATAGCCGTAAGGCAGCTTGGCACATTCATCTAGGAGCAGCGTAGGTTTTTTTTTCAATTTGATGCAAAACGAGCGTGATTAAGTTGAATCCGGATGGTAGAAAGACCGAGAAAAAGAAAAGAGAGGGAGGCGATGCTCAGTTGGCGAACATACATAAGAGAGCATTTATTATTTCCTTTCTGTATTTTACTTTCTGTATTTGCTGCAATAAAAGAAAATGCTTATCGCGCTATACTCTGCGATTTTCAACACGAATCCTTACTCCGCTATTCCGCAAGCAACTGCAGGTTTCTCTTGTCAATCGACCTTAACTGAAAGCAGAGTTGTGAGAAATTTCAGCACAAAAAATAAAAAATGAGTATTGGCGACGCGATGTCATCAGCCAGCGAACTTATTCTGTATTCAGTTTCACTAATCTGAGCAACCAAGGCCCTAATTGTAATATTATTAGTACAGAGGAAACAAAATTTCTGCTCAAAATTAAATAAAAAGTAGGGAAAGCCTCGTGAGCACTATGGAGGCGAAAAAAATGTGAGATTTTTCCACAGATAATGAACACACCCTACGGGGAAAGTTTTTCAAACCATGGTGAATCCCCCGAATTTAATATCTTTCATTTCACTCCACACCAAACAATAAATTTGCGGCCCTGTGTGTGCTGAATGTCTCATAACCTCAAGCTTTATCACGGAAGAACGAAAGCGTCATCATAGCTAATGAGATAGCAGGCATGAAATGACTTTAAAATCACAGATAGATTAGGTTAATCTTGGAAACGTGCCAGGTATTCATAAGGGGAATTTTTAAATAGTCAAAGATACGCAAGACTTGACTGAACCAGTGGACGCGGCTGGTTGTCAACAATTGTTGTCGACAGTTAACCGCGTTCACAGCATGAATCACGATGCAGAAAAATTGCACAGGTTGCTGTGAGGCTAAGAGAGATATCGCTCATAAAAGAGGATGAACTGCCTGATTCAGCAGGATGTCATCAGTCACAAAGGTATTCCGTAACCACGGCGCCTAGGAGACACTCGTTAAGGCCCCATAAAATGTCTGTTGGAGGCTCACAGCGTCCATAGCTACCCCCCCCCCCCCCCCGCCAATTTGGCATATTTCATTCCACCCCAGATCAAGACGACAAGAAATGTTGCCTCTACACCAAAATCAACTGATCAAAAAGGAGGTCAGGCAAGCTGAATGCTTCGCTCGGCTGTATTTCGCAGTATGTTCACGAGAGATATTCAGAAGCTTGGGTCGAGAAGACTTTCAGACAAGAGAACAATAAATATCTTAATAACCTTCGATTCCTAGGTGACATTTTCTCCGCTAGGCGACTTTCGTGAAAAATTGCAACGGGTAGTTAAGGGCCTGAATCCGGAATATCCGGAATACAGAAGTCAGGTATTAAAACTGATACGAAGAAATGTAATGTTTAGCAGTCTAAAACTTAACAGTTTTTAACAGTTTACAAGGGCAGAGATACCCTGAAACTGTAGCGGGTACTTCAATAAAACTTTAATGGGGCTAGTTGGTACATGTTGCTGTTAAAGTTCACAATACCCGCCATCTCGAGTACTGGCACGTTCCCACACCTCGTAACAACGACTCTCTGCAGTCCTTGACACATACCCTTCCATCGGTGCTAAATAATTTTTAACTGAAGAAAACTGGCATTACCAGTATGTCGAAGAAAGACTTTAGAAATATTGTTGTTTGAATGTGATTATTTTCCGAGTGCTTCTTTTCTTTTGGCTTCATGATGATTTTTCCCACTTTTTTTTCCTGTACTAAATGTAATGAACTGTTACTTTTTCAAATATTTTGTGCATGATGCTTCCACTTTGTGTGCTTACATCTCTTTATATATGCACACCAAATCTTCATTTGATTTTTGTTAACTAATGTGTATAAAGCAACTTATATAAGTGGTATGTACACCCCACGTCAAAAGTATACAGCCCAAGGGGTTTGATTCTAAGGAGTTTAGCGGGGCTCCCTAGAATATCTAGCAGTCCAAGGTATGGCAGTATTGAGGACGCAATGTCATTTCTCCTTCGAGAGGTTCCGGTGGCTGAGGATGCATAACGAGGCACGCAGCAGGCTTCAGAATCAAACCCCTTGGGCCGTATACTTTTGACGGGGGGTGTACAAGAATTGCATGTACATGATTCTTTCAACAGCCCCTCGATGTATGTACAGCTGCTGCCATCACCTGTAGGGGCAGCCACCACGTCAAGCAACCGAGAACGGTAACTTTTTTGGCTGCTCCCTCCTTGTGACAAAGGAAAATAAAATAATTAATAAAAAATCTTAAGAAGGTATGCAACGATCACACCTCAGTGTAGTGTTGATAGCATTTAAAAAGACCTTGAGTTTGTGGAAATTGAACAAAGCAGAAAAAAACGAAAGCCTTGCTCTACTATAGTAAATGAGAAAGCTTTGGTCTCCTGTAGGCAGTGTGTAGTGTTCAAAAATACACTCACTAGCGGTAACTTCTACAATGGTATAACCATAAGATCTATGAATTTGCGCCGCAAAGAGCACTAGAACAAAGTGCGCATTGTTTCAGACCGGCATTTGGCGGGACACAACAAGGCATGTTACCGTGACCCACCTCGTCATTTACTTAATGAAATGACAGAATTTCTTTATAATGACAGCGACCATAGAAAATCGATAGAAAGTCGTGAAAGCTTCGAAGGCAGCGCGAAGTGGGACAGATTGCGTCAGTATACCGTTTATAGCATTATTCAAAAATAGTAACAACTCATGGTGCACAAAAAAATTCCGCCATAATTACCTGTGTTTTTTTTTACTTTTTCTTTTCCTTTTCAATGTATTGCTGATACAAGATTTTTTGAGTCCATGCCTGATTGTGCAGTACAATGTCCGCTTGAAGTTAGTGCTTATCCACATCACAATTTTCCTCTTGGGCTCGTTGGGTGATGTGTTGTTCTGATATCTTTATTTCCCGATCTTTCCAGTTTTCCCAAATCCTCAGCGTGACGATATAGTTGAAATGTGTGCACTTCGTATGCAAGGATCTGGAAGGTCTCGAATAAATAACCTTAGATCTACTTCCTTCCGCAGTATGTTATCGATGCCGTTCAGGCCTTGACGAAGAGCAGACCACCCACCACAGCAACTAATTTTTCCAGCTACATCAGAAGCTATTTTTTCGAGATCGGATATAGCTCCTGCGAATCTCTCGAGGACCGGACAGAATCTCTATTCCGGTGGAAGATGGACTCCGGAAAATACAAAACAGGCGTGTCCCATTTCCTGGCGGCGCATTGAAAGCTCGTGCTTTAATTGGACACCATAAAGATTCCCGTCTTGAGGAGCCCAAACAGAACGGAAGAAATTCTTGCTGAAAATAGAAGGCATAGCGTGGAGCTAAAAGGACGACCGGGAGTAAGAACTATACATTGACAAATCGCGCGGAAAAATCTTTATTTCCTTCCCTCTCTTTCCGGAAGCACTAATGGGTTCCACACGAATGCTAATCTGCGAAGGGCCCTTCGGCGATCGAGCACGCCAAGAAACCCTTGCGAAAGAGCTCCATTTCGTCATTTCTTGAGAAGTGGAACGCGTGTATAGCTCTAGAGAGCGCTTAGAATGCGCCTTCATTTTGGCTTAACGAAGCAGCGAAATTGAGAAATCCGAGATGGATGGCAGGAAATGTGATATCAGACACCCTCTTCTGACCAATGCTGCCCTTGGTGCACTAAAGGCGGCACTGTTTTCTGCAAAATAGCTTACATTTTTAGCGCGAAGAATTATAATAGCCGCAGCACATGTGCTGTAACTCTTCTCAGTGCGTTAGTGCGGCACCCTGTATAGTAACACGCATTAAGGAGTGTTTAACGCTGTGTACATATTCAAGTACTGTTTTATATGTTCTTAACTCAAATGCGCATATGAAGAAGAGATTGGGGGTATGAGCTATAATTAACATAAAGTGCAGGAATTTTTAAAATTTTATTTACAGGGCAATAAAACACAAAAACTATGAATATCTACTGGCTAGCCCGCTTCTTTGTGTTATTATCGGTGCCGGTAGCAAGAAAAATAGGGAAAACGATGGATTGAGTTGTAGCTTGTGAAACAAAAGGAAAACCCCACAGAAAACCAGAATCACAAAATTACATGCCATATTGAAGAACAGGACATTGATCGCATGGATAGAGGCATACCTGCCTTAGTGGCAACAGAGTGTATTTGTTGAAGGCCTAGGTTCGAGTGCAGCATCAGCTCAGTCCCGCATACTGCAGGGATCTGTACACGGGCCACTCTTTCCATCTTGGTTTTTGTCAGTGACATTGTTCACCTTATACCAGTGAAGATCAAGCTATTTCCGGACGACTGCATCCTCTATCAGGAAATCAAAAGCCCGAAGAATCACGTCCTACTACAGCTAGCCTTATGATCGATAGAATCTTCGTGCTCATCATGGCAAATGAAACTGAATCAGAAAAAGACAGTAGCCATGGGATAACACCCCCAAAGCAGCCTTCAACTTTTTCATACAGCCCTAATGGTCAGCAGTTATCCCTCGTCGAAACTTATATATACCTAGGCGTCGTAATTACAGTAGATTTTAAGTAAAATGAGCATGTTACTTACATTAAAAAGAAAGCAATGTGTAAGCTGGGTTTATTTAGAAGGTGTCCGCGACAATCCACACCTGAAGTTAAGCTAATAGCCCGTAAGACGTTCATTAGGCTAATCATGTAATACGCAGCACTCGTTTGGTATTCGTACACCCAAGCCAACATAACCAAACTTGAAAGAGTTGAAAGAAAATCTGTCAGATTCATTTATAATTCATATAGCTGGAAAACATCACCGAGCCATCTTTTAGACAGAGCAAAACTAGAAACACTGCAGGAAAGAAGACGCCGTGAAAGACTAAAATACATGCACTTAGTCTACCATGCCCAATTGAAACTTCATAGCGATAAGTACATCCAAGACGTCTGTCGACGCCAAACCGATCCCATTATTCTAAAAGACTAAAAGACTTTACTTCCAGGACTGATGGTTTCAAAAAATTATTCTTCCCACGAGCCGTTCGAGACTGGAATAGTCTGAGCCACGCTGTCATGGAATGTCCAACACTCGAGCTTTTTTTTTGAAGACGCTTCAAAACAATTTTCAGTAACAAGCTTGGCTATTCATCATCATTGTATGTCAATGTTCATTTTTCGTGGCACCACTGCTGCCAAGGACTATTGTTCGAAGGCTGGCAGTACTACTGAAATATACAAATCAAATATATGAATGTGTACAAAAGGAGATCAAAGTTACTATTGTAATCAAGACGAGGAGATGTATGCTTCGCCGGCTTCTTTTTTGGGGTTCATTAAGAGATGGGTTAGTAGTAAGAGCAATTAAAAAGGGCAGGGCCTGAGAACTTTTGTCTTTGTTCCAATGTATAGAAGATCAAAGTGCCCTATTAGTTTAATCAGGCTTGAATAACTTGAATACCCTCATACAGTGAAGCAACTGCCTTTGTTCTGCAATATCAATAATATTTTAATAAGGTATACTTGTTGTGGACTCAAAACTGTTGGCAGGTATTGCAGTTTTGGTCTCTCCTTACGAGTGAAAGTAATTAGTTTGCTTTCTTTTGTTAGCTTTGCTTTATGGCCGGCGAATAAATTAGAGCTTTAGAATTGTTAGTGCGAAGTTAGGTGATATGCATGCTGCGGGATAAATGAGTGGTTACGTACACTCGTGATTATTACCATAATTCATTTATTTTCCTTAAGGTATGACGCCACTTTTTTCAATTTTTTTTTTAATTTTGACCATTAAATTTTTATTTCACTTTTACCTTATAAAGCACCATTTTATGTGATATTCAAAAGCACAAAAGAGTGAAAAAAGCCATGCTGGCATTTATTATTCACAAAAAATTGCCCAAACATGGCTGTTATGCAAACATTCATAACTGGTGAATGAAGAGCAGGAATTGCGAACTTTTCGGCACAGCGTTAGCCAACTAACCATACTGTGCAACCAACTAGGATCTTTGCCATCCGATAATTAAGTAAAAAGTTGTAGCAAAAATGGTAAAGAAAACAAAAAAATGTGTCATTTTTGCCTACCTTCCTTGACATAAAACTTTATTATATCAAAACTCACCATTCGATTTCATTTATCCTAGTTCATTGCACAGGCTAGTAACAAAGGAACGATCGTGCAAAGTTTCATTGAAAAATATTTATGCATTTGGAAGTTATGACTGTTTGCGCAACACGAAAGTGCGAGAAATAAAGTTTTGAGAAAAACAAGATTAAAGTTTTTCAATCCTTGTAGAAACAAGATCATCATGCCCTAGGAAGTTAAAATCCTCCAGGTTCATAGCTAGGGCCCTCCATAGCTGACACGAGCTCTCTTTTGGCATTTGTTGCTGCCCGTCTTTTCTTGCGGAGATGTTTTGCCTTGCCCGTTGATTGACGCTGAGCCTTCATCACACGGTAATGGTCACTGGTACAACATGCTACGAGAGTGTGGTGGCCAGATTCGATGCCTGCTTGCCTCAAAATATCTGCTGTACTTCTGCTGCCATCATTGAAGGACGAATCCGGTAGCATTCAAAGCGATAGCGTGAAGTGCGCGCAAAGTAAACAACTGAGACGCTTGTAGCGTCTTGCATCCCTCTTGTAGAAATTTAAAGCAATGTTTAAAAAAAAGGAAGCCTTACAAATTGCCTTTGAATAATCTTTGACATATCAGACTAAAACAAAACAGAAAATTTTCAATATACGCCGCTGATTATCGCTGAGTTATCTTTTTCTGTTACCAAACCATATCAGTTTCGGTTTCAGAACTGTTCACCACTTGTTCGAAAGTTGGCTATAACTTTTGAACAAATTAAGATACGAACATTATTCATGCTGTAAAACATTTTTGAATGTTTTGGGACTCCAGAAATATAAAAAAGAAAAAATGTCATTTTTACAAAAAAACGATTTTTCAAAGGTGGCGTCATACCTTAAGCTCAATATTTAGAAATTCCGCTGAAGCTGCAGTTGAGGAATATTTCTCGTGCACTATATTTCCTGAAGGACACATGGTAGTATCTTTTGTTCGGGTCTTTTCGCTGTGGTCAGCAAGGTTTCCGACCCCCGAAGGGTAGTATGTGGTTTGCTCTACTCAGTGAGCCCTACTTTTGAAAAAAAACCCACCTTTCCAAAAGTTAGTCTGTAGGCAAAAAGAAAGCAAAATCAGAGGTGTTGTGCTCTGAGGAGTACATTTTTGGAACTATTTCGAACCGCTCACGTATTCCGGAGCCTCGGCCAGAACCCAAAAACACGGGTTTACTCGCAAAAAATTCAAAGGCTCCATTTCTCTCCTCGTCGCCACGTTCTCTATGGGAGAGAAGCCCGACATAATGAAGCAAAGGACGGCAAGCGAGGGGCCAGAGAACTTGGGGGGCAGGTTAGAAGGTGACCATGTAAACGGCGGTCATTCTGTTCGGAAATGCAGTTGCCTGCATCTTTTGGACTCTTAGATGGACAAAAAATGCGCTGATCGCATAGATATTTTATAACAAAAGACATGTAGACATTTTGCTGAAATGATTTGCTGCATCTATTTTTTGCGAGCAGACCACTATGCAAAAAAAAAAAGAGAAAGAGGTGCTCGCGAATATTGATTCGTTTATAGCATTTGAAAGATCCCGTAGTGTCTATGACGGTTTTGCTGGCAAAGGATGCATAGGCCAAGGCATGAAAATGGGTGTAGAAACAATTTAATTTAGCCCTGTTTGTTTTGATATTCATTTTGTAATCAGCACCCCACCTGTTTAATTCAGTCAAGTCACTCTGCAACGTAATGCCGTCACTAAGATTAGACACTGTTCTCTATTTGACAGAATTATTTGAGAATGATCGGAATAACGACAAATGTTTGAAGCACTGTTTTATAACTAACATTAATGCGCTGATAAGAATTGATCAATCGGGAAACCTCTATAAACGCATTTACAATATTTAACGATTAATATATGCCGAATTGGTACCTTTGCGCCGGTTTATTGCGACACATCTAAGCCCTTGCTTCCTGTTCAGGCATCGGTGCTCGTTTTGCATATCAACCGGATCGCTGCAGCGACAACTTTCGACAAATCATCGTGAGAAACTCTCATGGTGTAACAGTTTAGAGTCCTCATACAGACGACTTATCTGTGCTCCTAGAAATATCTGTCTTGTGTGGATAATAATGGCACTACGATTTTTGAGTGTTTTTCTTCCTTTCCCACAGTTTCCTCCCGAATTGTTTCGTTTCACTGCCTTACTTTCCTGGTATTTCGTGTCCAAATTCTCTACACGAGGCTTTTTATGCATCTCCTGAAGCCGTCGCGGTGGCGCAGTGGTCAGAGCGTTCGTCGGCTAAGTCCGGAAACGCAGGGTGCGATGTCTGGCGCGGAGGTCGCGCTTCGATGGAGGAAAAACGCAAGGCACCTGTGTACTGTGTGATGACAGCGCACGTCAAAGGACCCGAGGTGGTCAATATTATTCCGGAGTCCTCCACTATGCTGTTCCTCATAGCCAATGTCGCTTTGGGGCATTTAAGCCCAAATACCTTTATTTATTTCTGATGTTTTGTCGCGCCTCAGTCTGCGAAGGGAAACTGCAAACAGGAATTACTTTGCAGAGGTGTAGACGGTCGTCGACGACAGTCGACATTTTTATGTGTCTCATAGCTTAGTAGAATGCTACTTTTCTGGCAATATGGACTCTGATTTGAGAACGCGAGTACTCAAATATCAAGTACGAATCAACATCGCAATGCCAATGTTCATTGCTACAATTCGGTGGTGATAACACCGACGTTGAATTGGTTTTTAATGATGCATGGGCATCTTGGACCTAGAGACCATGGCTAATGTGTCAGGCTTGTACAATATAGGTTTAATATGTCCTATACTTATGAAGTATTTCGCTTAGAGGAAGCTGGGCTCAGGCGAAAGAAAACCTTGTAGTTATTAGAAACCTGTGAGTACCTGGCATAACTGTGAGTCGAATATTACCTGTGCATAATGCGAAAATAATCTTTTATACCCCAAGTGAATCCCGCATTTCCGTTGGCTATTTAAAGTTCAATGCTCGTTGCGAATAAGCATTAATGCAGGGCGCATCCTGCACGCAATAAGTCTGTCTGACAGATAATGAAAGGCATATTTGATGAATCCCTTTGACGCTGCAATTTATTACTGCATTCTTTTGAGCGAAACAGGGAAAATTGCTTCTTTCTCCAAATCACCCTCTGTTCCATTGGCGCATCTGAAAGCAGTACTATTAGCTTTTGATGCTGTTTTTATTTTTATGCAAGAACCAAATGAAAACGCCCCTGACTCCTAGTATTGAAGAGACTGCTTGCTTTCAAACGAATGTAAATTGATGCGAGGAAAATGTAGTTTTTCAGTTTATTTTCTTCGCGATTTAGCTGAAACATCAGTGGTGCATGCAAAACAATGGAAAGAACGAATTGAACATCTTCGCAGTAAAAGCCATACCACCTAGTAGCTTTTTTACTCCATTTCCCATTTCAAGAAATCGTTCCTTTTTAGCGGTGACAACAAAGCATCTACTTAGTCACCTAGTTAAAACCGACATAGGCTATGGCTCAGGGAGTGTGCGAAGTTTGACTAAAGGACATGAGCACAAGCACTGGCTTTTTGTTCACCATTACAATATTTGCGTGGAAGACGATTTTTTCTATAATGTCAGATAGAATTCGAACAAATGGTCTTTATTCAATTCGACGGCGTTATAACTTACGCTCGCAAGAGCGTGAGCAGCAAACATATACAAAAAAAACTCTGGTACACGTGAACAAGGGAGGGGAAACCTCAGGTTGCTTGAGCCAACGTTTCGACAAGGGGACTTGTCTTCGTCCCCTTGTCGAAACGTTGGCTCAAGCAACCTGAGGTTTTCCCCTCCCTTGTTCATTTTGTGATCGCCAAGGACCATCTACCACACCCTCTCTCTACCATGGACTCTGGTACACGTGGTATTCTTCGGTCCGTTCCCACTGTGTACCATGAGATTATGAGCCAGCTGTAGGTGACGGTTCATTCATTACAATTTTTCTGCTTCTGTGGTCGAAAAGTCCGGATGAGGTCATGATCATCTCATTCGTAGCGTCAATGTACATTCATCACTCAGTGCGGTGCGCTGCTATACCGCTTTGCAGTGACCGCATGCATCGCGTCCCTGCAAGCTGACCCGTCATTTTGGGCGTTGCAGTGAAGTCACTGTTGGTATAACTGCATTCTTATCAGTGACCGTGGAACAGCGTTATGCTAACGACGCAAATCCTGGAAATCTGCCTTCAACACCTATCGCTGTAAAATAAATATCTTGTGCGTGCCACCTTTAGTTCAAACCGACTAAATTTTAATGGCGACTGGGTTGAGATAAAGCGACTTTTGGAATGACAATGGTAGTAATATACTGCTTTCAGTACGAAAATGTCTTGAATACAGAGGCACACACATTTATATTCTTCCAGTAAATTTTATAGATGAGCTGTTTATCGAAATCACATTGCTTAAATTCCACGAACCTGAAGCACACAGGTGAAAGGTAGACATGAAGTCCCAATATAACGAGCATGAAATCGCCTGATTTGGACAAAGATTCTTCATAAGACATGAGCACGGGGTGAGACATGCCGGGATCTTCAGCCGGTTGGAAATAATTGAACGTGAGGATTTTGAACTCATAAGATGGCTTCAGCAACGTACTAATACGAACATTAGCAGAAGGAAGGAGATTGTTTGATGATGTGAACTATTAAGCAGGAAAACCTAAATCTAATAGACAAGTTATTACCTTTTAGAGATAGGTACATGTTTGCAACTAGAAATAAGTAGCTGGCCGTCAGAATTAGCCATATTAGTTTTTCGTTATTTGGAAAACGTGATTACTTTCGGCGATGTTGCTCAGGAAACTAGATAATTAGAAGAGCGATTCGAAATCCCACGCCTGAAATGAGTTAACAGTTATGACCATCCGTGCACGACACTCTATGTCACACGAGGCGCATGACCTTGACTGCCCTGCCTCGGCTGGAGGACCGAGCGATTGCAAGAACGGCGTCACTGGTAGCTGAGAGCTGATGGCTGCGGAACTATAAGCTCTAAACTTCGAGGTAGAAAAGCTCTTTCGGGTTTAGAGATTGACTAGACTAATCTCCTAACCCTACAGGAGCGGCGCGAGTGAGCGAAAATCGTTATATTACTGAATTTTCTAGTGCAGTCTGCAGCATGCTCTGTGTGATGTTGGAGAGAGTACTTTGAAATATTCCCAGCTTCAATAAACCTTTACGCGTAAGTACAGAGTGAAATACCTTCATACAATCTCCTTGAGTCAGCGATGAGCTGTAAAGCGCTTGGATTTTATCCTGCATATTTTTGTTGAGCAGTCAGAACGTCTAAGCCGCAGTTATAATGCCGCGTTTTCGTGAGAAACGCACACGGAATTTTCAGTCCCGTACGAAGATGATCAATCAAGTGCTGAATGCACTGTTTGAGAATTCCAGTCCAGGATTAAATATTTTATGGTGAAACGCCTGATGTTTAAATAGTATTACTTGGTTACTTTTTAAAATTTCAATTAAAACGGCGGAATCATAAAAGAAAAGGCCAAGAAACAAGCACCGCCGGAAAACCAAAAAGACCCAAAACCCACTCTGAGAAAAAAATTATACACAGGTATGATGCTCGGACGCATCATGGGAGTCTTACGCACCCAATTAACTACGCATCAATTGTAACTGCTTAATAATAATATAATGAATTCCAATTTGGACGCACAGGTTTTATTGTGACGCGAAATACACCGCTGGCTACGTTTGCATGTGAGAGAAAAAGGTAAAAGAAATTGGTTTTCTATACACGCAATTTCATTTATTCTGAACACGCATCAGCCTACCATGTCGCATCATATAGCTATTTTACCTATCAGTGATGATCTACGTTGCAAGCATGCAGCTTCTTAATTTATTCAAATCAATGCTCTTCGAACCTTACAAATATTTTATATTTTCTCTTTTTGTGACTTTATATGGAGCTTGATAAAGAAAACACGGGCGTAAAATATTGCACACTACAGCCCGTGTAAACCCATTCAACGCGAACGCTATTATTTGAATCTATCAGGAATGCGCCGTGTGCTCGACGGCCAAATAACAGGCAACAGGCCTCCCATGGAGCTTGTGGTGATAAGCTTGAGTCGAGCTTAAAGCATGGGTGTATTTTCTCGCTGCCATCTCCCCTTGCCCACAGTGACATGGTAAGAGCAGCAACGCTTGAATGAGGAGGGATAAACATTCATTGAATTCAAAATTTGTCGTCGCGGTGGGTGCCTCAAGTTGAAGACTTCGTTGATATTGCCGCTTGCGTGGCCTTGGACATCAGCTGTAGCTGTGTTTCTTGGTCTTGGTAGCTCGGCGTGTCCTTCCACTGCTCAGGCATATCGTGGTGATGTTCGGGTTCTCTTGACACGGCCATACCATGTGATACAGGCCTCAGTGCTTGTGGTTGTAGCTCCATTTTACTTCTTATGCCAGGGTGTGGGGAGCGGGTGGGTTTTCAATAGTCTTTCTTTTTCCTTGATGATTTATTTGCTTCCGGGTGGGCATCTTCAAGTCTCTTGTGATATCTTTTTCATTCACAATTTCAAGCGAGCGATCTGAACACTATGAAGAGCAACCTGCTGTTTTTGTCGCGGAGTTGTGATTTTTTTTTCAGAGTGTTTACATTTGGTGAAAGACACCCTATCCTAAGGCTATTAATATTTGTACCTAATGTTGTTAACTCAAGTAGACATCAAGCACTTGAGATGATTGCGAACGCGCTCTTATAAACCGACAGTGCCACCGTCTTCGAAACATATAATAAAACAACCCTTTGTTCTGTTCTTTGCGCAGTCCTTAAATCAAATCCAGCAAAGCTTTTCACAAAACTGGGTTTGGTGACCCATGGTAGGCAATTCACTCCTGAGGCGATTGGGTATCAGCAGTTGCTTCGGATGTAGTCATTTACCTTCATTCTCACGACGAGGTCATCCTATGACTTGGTACTCCTCCAAGCGGACCTCCAACGAACGGACTCATTAGGGAATGAAGCCATTTGTTGGAGGTCCTTTTTTTCCTCAGGCCCTACACTTTCAACATCAGTAAATTATGTGACCAGTCTAAGAGCGGAAAAAGCGGCTCTCCGCCTCTAGAATAGAAAAGTGGGTCAGACCTTTCGTGCAGTTTAGTTTCTCGTTCTCTACCAGTTTAGCTGCTGATGCAGAGCTCCGGCGTGTCCAAGCCGTCTTATTGCAACGCGGCATCAATGCGACCGTATGGTAGATAATGAGGGCGGGAATCTTAAAAATAACATCACAGGGCCGTGTTTCCATCCCACTGCATGAAAACTTATCTCACGTGTATGTTTTGGTCATTGTTCTGCGACAAAAATATTTATATATACCGTATGCATGACTTTCTGTCTCTTCGCATGAACCACTAACACAGAATGTTTCCACATATGCTATGAATCTCCAATGCGCAGCGTGTACTGTGTTTGTCTACCCTGTAGCGCTCAAAGTCCGTTAATTTCTGCTTTAGGGAAGTCAGTCGCTGAGGCCAATCTGCTGACGTTTAGAAAACAGATGAATACCCGATGGGTTATGGAGAAATGCCAGTTCGCATAGTTTATCTCAGCCTCCATGGCTTTTCGCTTATGCAGGTAGAGGCTGCTATCTTGGCAATTTAAGTTTAATGTTTAAAGCTTCCATATGATATGAGAGAGGCCGTAGTGGAGGACTTGGAAATTTTTCCACAACCTAGGCGTCGTTACGTGACTTAATAGCACACGCACACTTGTGTCGTTACATTTGACCTCTTTGAAAATGTGACCCCTTCGGCCGGGATGCAGCCATGCGCCGTCTGAATCGGCAGCCGATCGCCATAGCCGTCAACTCTAGCGTGGCAGGATAAAGGAAGAATAGAGCATGAAAACAATAACTTGCAATGAAAGTGCGCCTGAAATAATTGTTAGAGATTAAGCACGGCGTAAATGAAGAACAGGAGAGGTATCAAAACAAGTGGCAGGCGAGCCAAAGTGCCGAGCACGGCAGTACAAAAACGTGTGTAAACAACGCGATGCCACGAACTGCTAAATGTAGCACGCTCATTACAACAAATGAAAATTTAACAAGTTTTAAAAACAGAATTGTGAGTTATATTTAAGCTTACGTATTTACAAGTGCGCATTCCTTTATCTTCTGATGCAAGCTCCGCAGTAATTCGAAGCCATAACAGTAGTAACCACCCTAATTAACTGGAGACCACAGAGAAAGTTGTAGTTGTTAGAAAAAAAGAAAACGCTTGCTAAAATAATTTTGCATGCTTAGTTGTACGACCAAACAGATGTTAACGGCAGAATAATCTCGATATAGTCTAGATTGCCACAAACTGTTCTCTACTAAGAGGACAAAATAAGAACAGCCGCCGCTCTTTCAGATGACCGGCAAAAGGGCTTTATTCTTGCATTCTTGAGGTATTCTCCGGCTATTTCAAAATACAGAGCTTTCCCTGCCTTGCAGTCTACGCGGCTCTAAAGTCTAAAGGCACCATGATAGGATTTCACTCTAATCTCCATCATCATTACTATCACGTAACGCGAACTGGTGCAGTGACATTCATAGTTTTCTCTCTAGTGCCTTCAACATTACTCGAAATATTCTTGATTCTCCTACCGTCTCAGTTCCTTATAACTGCCGGCGCAGACTTTGCATATACGGGACCCCACGAAAGGCGGAGCCTTGCACATGCAAGCTACAGTACTCCACTATGGAGGAATGTCCACCGCATCCTTAACAAAGGAACACTTCTACACTCCGGCCAGCCTAGTAATCTTCAGACTATCCGCAAATTGATATGCCCATCAACTAGGAAATACAAGATAAATTTCAATGGACATAATAATTTATAATTACAATGACATTTTCCACCAGCGAGCAACTCGGCTGCGAAATGTACATGCTGCTATCGCTGTTGGAGACATTTTCGTAAGTAGGTGTCGGCCAGTATTAATTGCTACTTTTTGCAGTGACTTTCTTGACATTTAACTTCAAAAGATTGTAGCTTAGAAAAGAATACAATTCACTAACTTGTTATCCCACCGTACAGGTATTTAAGTTGAAATGAGGATCACTTTATTTGAATCTTATCTGCTGTGGCCACTCATGCAAAATCCATGGAAAAACACCAAATTTGAAGCATTTTACTTAGCTTTATGTTACCGTTACTCATCTATAGGGCAAGAACGTAGAGGCTAACGAAAGGGGTTCAGCTTAAATTAAGGGCAAAGCAGAGAGCTATGGAGATAAACATGTGAGATGTAGCGCTAACAGACCGGAAGCGGGAAACCGCTGGGTGAACAAACACGGGTTAATAGCATCCTAGTCGAAATCAAGAGGAAGAAATGGGCTGGGCAGGTCATGTATTATGAAAGAAAGATAAGCGCTTGTCATTAAAGGTAACGGCGTAGATTCCAAGAGAATGAAAGCGTAGCAGGGGCGGCGAAAGTTAGGCGGGCGCATGAGATTAAGAAGTTTGAGAGGATACGGTGGCCGCCGCTGGCGAAGGACAGGACTGATTGGAAAGACATGGGAGAGACCTTTGCCCTGCAGTGGGCCTAGTAAATCTCATGACGATGACGGTGATTTATCTGCACTGTTCAGAGCGCATTGCTGCCGCATCCGTGCATGTGTGGCAACATTATCCCGCAAATTGTTCTCAAGGTCCCCTGCGCTCTGCTGTGACCCGTTGCTGTGAAAGCTATATCCGTCTTTTTCCCTTCGTGAAAGGTTTACTGCTTTCCATGCACTGGGCGTCGTCTTAGGAGCGCAATATGCGTGCAGGAGAATGTCATGGTCGTTCTCTCCTCTGTATATGGCGCATAGAATCAGCGGAGAGATTGTGACGGATTTGCCACAGTGAGAGATGTTGAGAATTGTAACATTAGAGAGCAGAGTTTCAGACAATATGAACCCTCCAAGAAGAGAACCACTCTCTATAATTAAAAATGGGAGACTGTAACAAAGAGCAAGTGAGAACCGCCGCTTTGTACCCTCTTTTTGTAACGCACAAAGATGCCCATAACACGAAAAACTCACTGAAGGTCACCATCGCTGAACAATGGCTGAGATCTGCAGCCGCTTTGGTAGCGAAAGTGAACTGGTTGTTTATTTTGCGGCGGATTCATTGCATCATTTTCGAGAAAACATGAAATGAAGCCGTTCCTAAAATTTGTTGTTAATGTATACAGGGTCTTTACACATTTCTTTACAGACGGTCTTACACATTTAAATTCGAAAAACTGCCAGATATACATCTGTGCGATCTCTTGCGCTCGACTAAACAGCAAGGTACACGTTGTGTACCTCTTATGGATTGATAACTGGACGAATAATTAACTCATTTTACAGAAATTGCCAAGTGAACAGATGTACTTTTTATTTGAGGGGTCAAATATTGGCCGTCACCATTGAAAGTGGGGCCTGTTTTTAAACTTTCTTAATCGGCACTGCGGATCGAAATATCGAAGGTCAAAAGTACGCATTTCAAAGCGTTGGAAATCGTGCCGCTCAGAGTGCTGTCATCGCCGAAGTCAAGTTCTTCATCATTATCATCATTATCAGCCTTTATTATCACTACAGAAGTAAAAGGCTTCTCAGATATCTCTCCACTTAACCCTCTCCTGTGCCTGCTGCGGCCACCCTACACCCCCAAACTTCTTAATATCATCCGCCTGCCTTACTTTCTGCCGCCCCCTGCCACACGTTCCTTCCCTTGGAGTCCGGTCCGTAACCCTTAAAAGCATCGGTTATCTTGGCTTCGTATTGCAGGTCCTGCCAAAGGTCATTCCTTCCCCTTTATTTCGATTAGCATGTCATTACATTGTGTTTGATACTTGACACACTCTTTTTTCTTTAGCTTTCTTTCCAAAGCTCGCTCTGTTGTACATATCATAAGTATAACACGTTTCCTTAGACTCCATGTTTCTGCCTCGTAGGTGAGTACTGATAAAATATATATCTTATATACTTTTCTCTTGTGGGATATTGGCAAACTGCCATTTATAACCTGAGAGAACCTGACAAATGCGCTCCGTCCAATTCTTTTTCTTGCAGTTATTTCTCTTTCGCCACCCGGATCAGCAGTCATTACCTGCCCTAATTAGGCGTATTCCCTTCAAAGTTCCAGCACCTCCCTACCAAATGTAAACTGCTGTTCCCTTCCAAGACTGTTGAACATTCGTTTCCTGCATGTTAATTTGGAGTCCGACAATACTGCTCTGCATGCCTAACACATTGACCATGATTTGCAGTTCATCTCTTCAGGGACTTAGCAAGGCAATGTGATCAGCAAATTGCGGATTACTAAAGTCAGGCAGTGAATACCATTTTCGAGATCTTTTCGCCCTGCCTGGCAGCATTTCTTATTAGAATTTTTTGCTGAATCTATGGAGGACAATGGCAGCTGAGCACCCGCTATAGATATCTTCCAGCATTTTCAGATAAGGCTCTTCTGAACTTTCATCCCGCAGTGCCTGCATGACTGCTGAAGTTTCGACTAAGTGGAATGCTTTCTCGTACTATAGAAAGGATATAGCGTTGCTTATACTCTGCACATTTCACTGTGACGTGACTGGTAGTGCGAATATGGTCCACTGTCGAATGCCCTTTACGAAAGCCTAAGGTTGTCCTCACTTTATTGCCGATTATCTTAGTAAATACCGTATCGGCAGCGGACAGTAAGCTTCAAGGTTAATTTTTCCAATTCCTTGCCATCTCGGTTTTTGTGGATTGCGATAATGTTAGCGTTCCTCCAAGCATCTGGTAGGCTAGAGAACATACGGCTTGTTGTATACAGGGCGGCCAGTTTTTCTAACCGAATATCACCTCCGTCATTCTTCTAAATTATGAAAGACACAATTGCGTCTGTATTTCATGGATAAAAAGAGCGAAATACACCATTTGATAAAAATGCACTGCATGAAAGAAACTCAACGAACTTTGAAATGCGTATTTTTTACGTTCGATATTTCGAAACGCATCGCTGATTAATTAAATTTAAGAACACAGCCCACCTTCGATCTTCATGGCCGTACAATTAGTAACTTAACCTCGACCCCTAAAATTAAAAAAATGTTGGTCCTTTGATTTCAATTATTAATTGTTTAATTATTGATCCATACAAGGCACAAATTGTCCTCTTTACACTCCTCCTCAACAGACCGCATCGACGTGTCTCTCAGAGTTTTGAAAGTTAAAATCTGTGACGGTTAAATAAAATAACCTTGTATATAATAGCCTGAGATATGGTTCTGGAGATACGTACTGAAATACCTCGCGCACACGTAGGTTGTCGCCTCGCGCCTGTTACCATTTAACTCTTACTTTCTTCTCGTTTTCTCTCGTTTTCTTTCCTTTCCTTTGCACCGAGTGAAGACAGTATGGTTTCTGAGCTCATCATGCATGCCATACCACTCTTTCTTCCACTCTCGCTTATATGAAAGAGCATTGATCTTGACGAAGTCGTCGCCAATGCCGAACATAGCTTTTTTTTTTTAAAGCCAATTTTTTCCTTTACAATTCAGCAACCCTACTATTCCCATGAAAGCACTGTGATTAATTTTTAGTGGCCCTTTTCTTCAATGGGTTGTTCGAGGTCACAAATAATGCGGTTGCTCAGTAGCTCGTACCAATTCATGACTCCGGTATGCTTGTCCTCCTTTCCCCAATCTTGTCATTCCTGTCTTGGTTACATGACGTAATGTCCCTATGAAATTCTTGTTGGCATTAAATATTGTCTCTATGAAAATGCGGGTGGCACGCAATACAGGCTTTGCTCCTATGGCGGTGAGAGATTCATTTATAGAAAAATATTTTGAAAAGTTATTGGGTGTAACGTAAAAGCCAATTCTGGCTCAAAGGAATGGATGTCATTTCGCAAAAAAAAAAAACACCTCTACAAGCGTTTCTCATGACAAATGATCTCGACTCTTTTCACAGGCGCTACAATCCTAGGAGACAAACTTGGCTCTCGAGTATAGAGACGAATTTGGAAGAACAGAATAAAGGCACAACCAAAAGAAGGCTCGTTTTCCTCTCAAGGGCTATGACACTACTCTGTAGAGCTTTAGTTCCTCAAGAAATAAGATGAACGTTTGCAAGTTGGGCTGCGACAATCTTGAGATGAAGTACCGCGAGAGGTTAAACACGAAATTTCACCAAAATGAGAAGAAATGAGGGAACCGTGCCTGGACCTTGCCGCTCTATTTTTAATAAGGTTATACTTTATTTTCGCAAATAGCTGTGCCTGTGAGCTTATTGAAGCGATATTGAAGAGCTCTCAACAAGATAAAGAAATAAAATAGGCCATGCAGCTGTGTCCAGGCTGCAAGGAAGAAAAAGAGTGCCCGGCCCTGATGTGAAATTGGATTTCTGCTGTTCAGAAAGAAATTAAATGGCTGAAGGCGTCCTGTGAGGTGTCCTCTTTTAATGGTCTAGAATTGCGACTTTGCGAAAGCAATCTCGGGACACTGATGGGATCGCAAGAAAGGCAATCAAGGTATTGCAGTGTACTTTAGCCCTGCGTAAAGTATTATCAGCAGAAAATGAAACGTGAACAAGACTAGGGGAACACGAGCAACGAAATAACAGTTTCTTAAATGGCGAAGCTCGATACTAGTTCATGTTCAGTTCACTTCGTGGGTGTGAAGTCTGGCCATTACACCTTTTTGTCAACTTGGCTTCAATTTTTTCTTCAGGAGCTAATATGCTTAGGTTCATGTGTTGAGAATTGAGTCCTCTTGTTTGCGTTACATTTCTTGCTGTCAGTACACCTAACGGTCTACTGCATACAGTAAAATGGCAGTTTGGGCGAGTTGGTTATGCATCTTGTAATAAAAGAGCGCAAGGACACAGGACGAGAACGGAGAGAAAACACACACGGCGCTGATTTTGGAAAAACACGCTGCTTTTTAAGGCAGGGAGTCAAGAAAGCGCTCGCATGCGCTTTGTCAAAAATACACTTGTTGGGTAATAAACAAAAAAAGCACACACACAGCGCCGTGTGTGTCTTCTCTCCGTTCTCGTCCTGTGTCCTTGCGCTGTTTTATTACAAGATACTGTATACACTTTCCAGGACAGACTTGGTTGATGATGAGATTAACAGTTTCCTCTACTCTTAGGTTCTTTTTTGTTAATTATGTACCATGAATGTTTTAAAGCAGGAAAGAAAGGGAATTCCGAAGCGAATACGGAGATGCGTGACAAACAGCTCTGCTTCGTACAAGACACATATGCAGGTAGAAAAATTGCGCCAGGATCTCTCGTATGCATTGCGTTATTATACTAATTTGTGATCGGTGACTCTGATCATCAAAGATACCAACCGATAACAATCATAGCGATATTATTTCCTTTAGAGAAACATTTGCTGAGCGAAAATAAAGAGGATATCTACGTTTTAGCCGTCGTACACGCAATGTTACTGGCATAATTTTTCTTTTCAAGGACCCGAATTGACGTATAAAAGAACGTTCTTCCACGTATTCACAAATGGAATGGCTCACGACTACAAATTCTGACAGGAGTAATGGTAACAAAAAGGAAACAGAGTGAATGTAGAAAGGCTCCTCGGCATGGCATTATGGCTTCAAGATGACTGTGTGTTTCTTAATGGCCTTTTTAATTCGCTTTTATGGTCTCAATGGGTGCAATGCAATCTTCTTTTCCACTGCCTCCGAAATGTTACAAGCATTGGCTGCCCAGGCACTGAACAAGCAAAATTACAGGCTGCGAGATTTCAGTGATTTAAACGAAGTATTTTCTTTGTCTCGCTGCTCTGCTGAAACTTTGACAGGATCTCCATCTGTTAAACACAGTATTCCATTCCGGTTTCAAGTGGAGGTTTTCCATGAGGCACAGAGTTCGAGCTTGCTGAAATTCTAAAGCTACTGTACTCTTTGGATAGTGTAAGCAAACAAAAAAGCGCAGACTTGCTTTACATAGTGTACCTTCTGGCCCACGAGAAGGCGCCAAAAGTATATTCCTCACTTCGCGTTCTATGCACATGGCTAAAGTATGGCTAAAGTAAAATATCTTATGCAATCTGTGGAGAACGTTATACTTTCTTGGTGCCAGAATTACAAATAATTACGGGTGTAGCGTGCGGCCATTATGTGAGGTCTACGTGCGGCTGTTCGTGGTACCATTAGAAGGCTTTTTACCTTTCTCATGCCGCACAAATGGAGGAGACCTGGACACTCTTTTCGTGTGTTACTTGTGACCCCGAGAATTTAGGTTACACAAACGCTGTTTAGCGAAAGGAATTTCATTTCTGTTACACCGAATTTGCTTGCGTCTATACGTAAGAAAATAGTTCAGAGAGGAATGTTTACAAATTAAAATATTACGGGATTAAACTTACGCCGGCTTACGAGCGAGAGTGCGAGAGCCTTTTTCTCTCCTATTTTTGTCCGCCCATTTTTTCTCTTTTTGTTCTTCTTTAATTTTTTTCCTCAGGCCACTGCGGCGACCCGCTGGAGCAATCTGAAAGCAAAACGTCCACACACACTACAGACGCCATGGCTATTTTGACGTCCAAATACTATGTCGATGTGCGTGGCTATTGTGACGTCTAAGCGTGTTTTTGGAGTTTAATTAATTAACGGATTACTCCACATCAACAAAATTTGGCATTCATCGAGAGTTTTCACCCACTATCTAATGAAATCAAACTTTTTTTTACTTGTCTTTTTAGAACGACGCGACGTACCGGCAAAATCTGCGGACACTTTTGTAGCGATAGCTGCTCTACGCCAGCCGCTTCGCGAGGTCAGCGTTGCTGCGCGCTGAGCCGTGGCTCCACCGCTCCGCCAGCTGTGCGCATGCAGCGAGCGGCGTCTCAGCCCGCAGCTGCTGTGCGCGCCGCACGCGTACATTACGCTAGCATTTCGAGCCTTCAGCGTGGCGGCGCCATGGTTGGTAGCGTGGTTGGTCACGAGGTGCGGAGCAGATGCCGGCAGCGCGGCACGCCAGCGAAACCGAGGGGTGGGGGGGAGGAGTGGAGAGGAGAAGGGGGGGGAGAGTGAATCCATGTCCAGGGACGAAGTCGAAGAAGGAATACACAGCGAAACAGAGCAGCGAAAGAATGACATTGCAGTTCGACTGAGCGAGTTCCACTCGGCCTGCTGTAGCTATCGCTGACTCCAGGTTTAACCAGAGCTAAGCCACAGGCAATTTTTTATGATGCGTTCATGGCCATTTAATGCTCTCGGATTAATAAAAGAACTCTTTAAGATGCACGTATGCTTTCGAGGCACCTCAGTGCAACTGCACCGTGGGATCCCCACCATGGGATCGTTAGAGGCAAAGTGACATGTGTTGATTGTTCAAGACTGCAAAAAGGAAGATGTGTCTTTGACTTGCTTAGAATAACAAAGAAATGCGGGCTCGCATGCAGCGAGCAAGAATCCCGACGGTGTTTTGTCAGCAGTGGTAGTAGGCTTAAAGCCAGAAACAGCGGAAGAGGTGAAGCAGGTTGTTGGTAAATGCAAGACTAAGACTGTTCAGTGTGGTTCTGTGCCGCAATAATTCCTGGTAAACGCACGCCCTTTAAGTTAACTACCAGGCACATCTGTCGTTTTCCTCCCTGAGATATCAGCTGATGGTCACACAAGGTTCTGCATACCTTGCGCCACAAAATAGATCTGCAACCACACATAAATGTGTCTTATGTGGCAACAATTAGCGGCTGGGGACCATCACTGGTTTTTTTGTTTTGCTTCCTGTCATAGCACTTGAAGTGTCCTATTGGTAGAGCACTAAGACATCTGTTGCCGAGTGTGACGTCTTGATTTGCATGCCATTTTACGACCCTCACATTTATTTCATTAGCTGAGGCTTCATTTCCTTGGTAGTTTCCCCTTACATTTTTGTTGACAGCATAAATGGCCTCACTGCAGCCAGTAATGTGTTTCGTACATATCGTACCGATCGAAAAAATACAACGGCAGTGTGCCTTTTTCTCTCGTCCTGCGTCCATAGTCTGTGCACCGCGGGGTTCTTTCTCGACAAGAAGTTTTAGAGATGCAAGCCAATAACGAAAAATGTAGAGTTCGCCTTTGTTTTAAGGAATTTTTTGCAAGGCCTAGAGCAATATTTTATAGCTGGAGTTATGGTAGCGATATTTCAGGACAGGAAGAATTTCTTCAGTGCAGGCGCAAAACTTGTGAACGAGACCATGGGTTTCGCGAAGCACCAGAATCTACTCGCCCTACTAAGATGGTTTCGTGCGTACACAATTTTTGGTCATTTTGAGGCCGCTGGAAGGCGTCACAATGCTTACCAGTGACCAGCAGTTCCTATTTCCGTGCAGCCTTATATTTCCGAAGCAGAATGTCGTTCACAGGACGGATTTTGAAAAGCCAGTGTTAGTTTTCTTTTTTTTTGACAGAAGCTGTTGTGTTTAAAGTAACGAAGGCATTTGAAGACTTGCAACCTGACGCATGGCATTACCTCAGCAACCTTTCGAAATCGTGTTTCATTGCTCCAGTGCATACGACACCATGACGTGCCGTAGGCAGAACAAGAACTGCTGGAGCTTATTCTGTGCCCAACAAAGTGGCTTGTTATTATTTTCCGCAACTGCTAAAACATTTGATTGGACAGTGATGAGTGCAATTATCTCATTGTTAAAGGAATAAGAAAAATAGTGAACATACGATTTTGGCTCCAATGATAGTTCAGGAAAGGAGTCTTTCTACAGCGGGCCACACATCCTCTTCTCACTCCTTGGCTCTCACCTAACCGCCACCTTTCCTCGTGACGTCGACAGGAGGCTCGCGCCAACGTCAGTTGCTTTTATGGAAACCTTTACAAGGCATACCTGAGAGATCACATATATGGTTCTTTTACAATTCGCTTTTTCAACTGCAGCAGCACCTTTGGCAAGCGAAACGGCTTCAAGATCACGGCACTCACTGGCGGGCTCAAAAAGCGCCTGCCACTAGTCATAAAACATTTATTCAGCGTATGCGAAGGCACATAACCGTTCGCTTCATTCACTTTCACAGATTTCGATCGCAGGAAAAATTATAGCAAACCTTGCTTACACTCAGATTTTTCTAAGGTGACGACCTCCTCGTCGGCAACACCTGCTCCTCTTTCCTGCTCGTGAGCTGTCTCTATCGCTAAGACAGCTGTCTACGCTCTGGTGTTTGCATGGCACCCTTATGTCCATCTCGAAACATAATTTGTCTCTTAGTTAGCATAAGGAACTTTCTTGAAGGTTCATGCCAGTTCTTATAGCAAAGGAATCTTCTCAGAACGATCCCTTATAGGATGTTAATGCGAAACACGAGATATTGTTCCTTACGTAGTTTAACCACGAATGCTGCAGCATTGTTTCAGTTTCAAAAAATTACAGAGGAGCAAAATCGTCTAATCTATTTTTGTTAATACATTAGCTTACTGCAATCCTCCAGGGAGAGTAACAATGAGGAAAGACTAGCGTGGCATATGCAGCCTTCTTTTTAAGCGGCATTTATTGCTTACGGGCACAAAAGACAAATGCTGATATGAACGAAAGAGGGGGGATGGCTGTACCAATGAAATGTGGTTGGCTGATCGAATGAATCCTCGAAGGCACCGATGGCTCAAATTGCGTCCAAGCGCAATACGATGAACTGCCTTGCGAAAGACCCGCCGCGGCCAGGTGCCAGGCTCCTTTAACTTTGAAGGGCGCGCCTCTAGGAAACGGCGCCACGGGGCATGGTTCGCCTGAATAGTGATACACTTGCCAGGAGTATTTAAACGCTGTTTATTCCAAAAGAGCAGACGTTCACAAAGTGCTGAACATAAAATGTAGCTCGGGCGCAGAGCATACGGCCATAGGATCCCGAGAACTCAACGCTTTGCTCACAAAAAGCAACGAAGCACAAGGAGCTGACCGTCCTAAAACAACAAGACATAATGCCGCGGAAACCGGGCTGCAGATCTTGCAGACTTGGGAGAAAACACCACTTCCATTACGACAACCTTCGGGTTCGCGATTCCTGCATCGCTGTGTAAGGCACCATTTCTTTGTCCATCAACGTCAAGTCGGCAGCTGGAACCGGCCGCCGACAGCATGCCACTGCATCAGTGGCGATGCGGCAGGAATTCTTTTCTCCGCCCTTATAGAGTCCCGCATTGCCACCGAGGTCACACGCATGCCAACGGCACCATTCGCGAGTGACAGCTCGGTCGGGCGTAGAGGCGCTGAAATCTCTACAATCTGTGTGGCGAGAAAAAAGCGCCCGCGAACAGCGAACGAACATTACAAGGCTAAAAGACACCGCAGCACCTCACAAGTTTAAAACCTGCGCAAAACAAAGTAGATGCTGATTTCTGCTGTCGGATGTTGGTACGCTGAACACACAGGGTAGGCAGACCAGCCTTGGAGCTCAAACCAGTTTACTGTGATATTTGGACTGGGGACAATCCCAACTTGAAGCATTTAAAGCCTAAGCACTCTGCATGGATGAGAAAGCGAGGGAGTTTTAACCCCCTCCCCACAAATTAAAGGACAGGTACATGTCGGCTGTGCCGGAAGTAGCCCTCCCTCGTCGAAAGAGGGTGGAGGCATCCGGTTTGAGGAGGGGATGCGGTGATGAGATGGGAGAGGGCGTGTCGTATAAAAGTAATTTTATAATAGTAATCAGTCGAAGCCTCAGCAGTCATGCAGGCATTGTGCAATCAGGGTGCCGAAGATCCTGATGTAAAAATACTAGAAGACATTTACAACGGCTGCAACGGTACCATAGTCCTTCATAAAGTCAGCACAAAATTCCAAAGGGGAAGGGAGTGAGGCAGGGAGACAAAAACTTGCCGATGATATCTACCGCCTGTTTACAGGAGGTATTTAAAGGCTTGGACTCGGAGCAGTTTGGGATAAGAGTCCATAGGGAACACCTTAGCAATCTACGATTCGCTGATGACATTGTCTTGAGCTGCAGAGAGTGCAAAAGGTGATCAATTAATTAGATAGGCAGAGCAAAATGGTGACCTAAAAATTAAAATGCAGAAAACCAAAACAATGTCGAAAAGAATCGGAGGAGAGCAGAAATTCACATTTGGTGCTGGAGCTGGTAAGAGAATACTTCACCTTAGGGCAAGTATGACCACATATACTAATGGAAGTAATGAAATATGGAAGAAGAGTGGAATCGAGCCCATATCGTAAGTCTCTCTCATATCTTGAATGGCAGCTAACCAATATCTCTTAAGAGAGAAGTATATAAGAGCTGTATCTTACCTGTACTAACCTATGTTTTGGTATGGTTTGTTTCATTAGGTTCAACGTCCGAGGGGACTCGAACTATGAAAGAAGCCAATGTGGGGCAGAAATGTAGAGGAGAGCGAAAAGCATTCAACTTAAATCGAAGATCACGCAGCGAGATATTGAAAGTAAAATTTTGGATGAAACGGTAAGAGACAGGAAGAGGGCAGAGTGGGTCAGAGAGCAAACACAGGTTAATAACATCGTAGTCGAAATTAAGAGGATGCAGACATCGTGGCCTGGGCATGTAATGAGAAGGCAAGGTAACCAATGGTTCTTAGCAGTAACGGAATGAATTCCAAGAGAAGGCAAGCGTAGCAGGGGGCAGCGGAAAGTTAAATGGGTGGATGAGTTGCAAGGACAAGATGGCCGCAACTTCTACAGGACATGGTTAATTGGTGAGACGCAGGAGAGGCCTTTGCCCTGCAGTGAGCTCTGTCAGGCTGATTATACTGTTACGCGGCGGCCAGCCGAAGAATGAGACGTGGTGAACCATGGCTATGAGATGATTTAATGGCCGCTGGCCTAGCGCGGGCGCTGCGTCCCGCGCCACTGCCAGCTTCCGTCTTCGTCAATCTACCCGTGGCCTCCGAGCGATCGTCCCGATCGGTGACGAACAGACGGCGAAATGGAGATGGCCTTGAGTGAAGGATCGAAAAATATGTAGAAGATGGTGCAGTGCTGGCCGCCACGATGAGAAAGACGAGAGAATAAGTCCCGGTCAACGAAGCATCCGGGCCGTAGGGTGCCAGGAGCTGACGGCCGAGGTCTCTGGACGCACCGAACGGCAGAGGCAGGGGGACGGTGTTTTCACGTTTGGGTCAGTGGGGTCTTGGGTCGGTGGGGTCTTGGGTCCGTCGGGTCTTGGGTCGTCGTGTACTGTGGTCCGGGCGGGGGCCGGGGCTGGGGTGAGCGTCGAGGTCGGTTCAGGTCGGGCGGGCTGGGGCACGGCCGTGCGGCGCTGACCAGGTACTCACGGCCGACGTCCACGGCAGGCCCAGGACGCCGAAGCTCCGTGACCAGGATGGCGATGAAGGGACACCAGCACCTCACACCAAATGTTACGCGGCGGCCAGCCGAAGAATGAGGCGTGGTGAACGATGGCTATGAGATGGTTTAATGGCCGCTGGCCTAGCGCGGGCGCTCCGTCCCCCGCCACTGCCAGCTTCCGTCTTCGTCAATCTGTTTACCTGCTCTCGCGTCGGACACATCTCCCGTCACTGCCGCAGCCGTTGGTCCCCGCCACCTCGCCCCTACTCCTTCGTCGACCGTCGCAACGACTACGGCCCGCGCCGCTTCACCCCACGTCCCGATCCGCTCCGTGACGAGCCCGCTCCGCACGCTCGTGGGTCCAGCCGCTCACCTTCTCCATTAGGCCGCCGCTCCCGTTCTCCTACCACACGTCGCAGCCCTTCTCCTTCGACCTCCCGCCACTTCTCGGAAAACTAGCCGATGCAGCCCCCGGAGGTGACGCTGCATCATTGACCCGGCCTGAAAATCCTCTCTTGACCCCCGCTGCCCAACGTAATCTCTTGAATGTTCTCGTGGATGGTGTCCCGGTCCTTGCCCTCATTGATACTGGCGCCCAAGTGTCTGTCCTGAGCTCTTCTTTGCGCCGCCGTCTGAAGAAAGTTTTAACGCCTGACGCCATGTCCACGGTTCGCGTCGCCGATGGCAGCCCCGCTGCCGTGATTGGAATGTGCACTGCGAGAGTCAGCATTGCCGGACGTCATATACCCGTTCTGTTCACCGTACTGACCAGGTGCCCTCAGGACATAATCCTTGGCCTTGACTTTTTAGCCGCCCATTCAGCTCTTATTGACTATTCCTCCGGCCTTCTCCGATTGGATCTGCCCCTGTGCAATGACGACTCCACCAGCTCACCTCGCCTTCAATCCACCGAGTTTGCTCGTCTCCCGCCACAAGCTGCTGTCTGCATCCCTATGTCGCCTTCTCCTCCCATTCCTGATGGAGACTACTTCGCCTGCCCTATCACCGCTGTGATTCTGAATCGTAACGTCCTCTTTCCCCACACCATTGTCCACATCACCAACAACTGCACCTGCCTCCCTGTCCTCAACTTCAGCCTGTCCCCTCAGGTACTTCCGACCGGCATTTCACTTGCTGATCTGTCCCCATTGACCGATTGCACAGTCTCTGTCCTGGCTCCTGACCCAACGACTGCCGTATTCAATGTCCCTACATCGCAGCCCTCCAGTGAGGATTCTATTTCCCGGATGATAGCGGCCGATCTACCCTCTGCTGATTCTACAGCTCTTCACAGCCTCTTGTCCTCCTACAGTGATATTTTTGACTTTGGGGACCGTCCCTTGGGTCAAACCTCTGTTGTCGCCCACCACATTGACACCGGCGAGGCCCGCCCTATTCACAGACGGCCCTATAGGGTCTCCCTCGCAGAGCGCCGTGTTATTCAGGCAGAAGTTGACAAGATGCCGGCCCGCAACATCATTGAGCCTTCGAGTAGTCCTTGGGCGTCCCCTGTCGTGCTTGTTAAAAAGAAAGATCAAACTTGGCGATTCTGCGTTGATTACCGCCATCTGAATGGCGTCACAAAGAAAGACGTCTACCCTTTGCCCCGAATTGATGACGCTCTCGACTGCTTGCACGGCGCCAGTTACTTTTCCTCCATCGATCTTCGCTCAGGGTACTGGCAGATCGCTGTCCATGAACGGGATCGGGAGAAAACCGCCTTTGTAACCCCGGACGGCCTGTACCAGTTTAAAGTCATGCCTTTTGGCCTGTGCAATGCCCCTGCCACCTTCGAGCGCATGATGGACTCCCTCCTGCGAGGTTTTAAGTGGACGACATGCCTCTGCTACTTAGATGACGTGATTGTTTTTTCGTCCACATTCCAAAGCCATCTTCATCGCCTTTCAGCCATCCTTGCCGTCTTCCGCCGCGCTGGTCTTCAGCTGAACTCGAAGAAATGTACCTTCGGCCGCCGACAGCTCAAGGTCCTTGGCCACTTGGTCGATTCTGCTGGGATCCAACCCGACCCCGACAAGGTGCGCGCCGTGCGTTCATTTCCTACTCCGCGCTCCTCCGGTGATGTGCGCAGCTTTCTCGGCCTATGTTCCTATTTCCGCCGGTTCATCCAGAACTTTGCGGAAATAGCCCGACCTCTTACCACGCTCCTCAAGAGGGACATCCCGTTCTCTTGGGGACCCCCCCAAGCTGACGCCTTCAGAGCCCTTATCAATGCCCTCACTGCTCCACCTGTGTTGGCTCACTTTGATCCTTCAGCCCCTACGGAACTTCGGACCGATGCGAGCGGCCATGGCATTGGTGCCCTACTTGCTCAGCGGCAACGCAACAAGCTTCGCGTTATTGCGTACGCTAGCCGTCTCCTTTCTGTGTCAGAGCGCAACTATTCTATCACCGAGCGGGAATGCCTCGCCCTGGTTTGGGCTATTGCAAAATTCCGCCCTTACTTGTTTGGGCACCCTTTCTCTGTTATCATGGATCACCACGCCTTATGCTGGCTTTCTTCGCTCAAAGACCCTACAGGCCGGCTGGGGCGCTGGGCTCTTCGCCTTCAAGAGTACACATTTTGTGTCGTCCACAAGTCCGGCCGCTTGCACCAGGACGCGGATTGCTTGTCCCGTTACCCTGTCGATGCGCCTTCCTCCAACGAATGCGAGGCTGACGCCTGCGTCTTATCCATCTCGGCCTTCCGCAACATTGCGCAAGAACAGCGCTTGGATTCTTCGCTACGTTCCCTCATCGACCGCCTCACTGCCAACCGCTGTGATGCGTCCCTCGCCCCGTTTGTGATCCATGAGAACGTCCTCTACCGGCGCAATATGCGGCCTGACGGCGCTGACCTCTTGCTCGTGGTCCCGCAACACCTGCGCCGCAGCGTCCTTGAGCAGCTTCATGACGTTCCCACGGCCGGTTATCTTGGAGTCTCCCGCACCTACGACAGCGTTCTGTCCGCCGTTATGTGGCCGCTTGCGAGCTGTGCCAACGACGGAAGACGCCCTCGGTTCTCCCTCCCGGACACCTTCAGCCGATTCCCATCCCCGAAGACCCGTTTTCCCGTGTCGGCCTCGACCTGCTCGGCCCTTTTCCGGTGTCTGCTATGGGAAACAAATGGATCGCGGTCGCGACGGACTACTATACGCGCTACGCTACTACGCGAGCGATCCCAACCAGCTGCGCAACTGATGTCGCTGACTTTCTCCTGCACGACGTCATACTCCACCACGGTGCTCCCCGTCACCTGCTCACCGATCGCGGCCGCTGCTTTCTTTCCAAAGTGGTCGCCGAACTGCTCCGCTTCTGCTCCGTCCGTCATCAATTCGCCGCGGCCTACCATCCGCAGACGAACGGGCTCACTGAACGTCTGAACCGTACCCTCACCAACATGATTTCCATGTACGTCTCCAACCATCACCGCGACTGGGATATTAGCCTCCCATTTGTTACATTCGCCTACAATTCTACGCGTCACGATACAGCCGGATTCTCCCCTTTTTATCTTCTCTTTGGCCGCGATCCTTTGCTTCCCTTCGACAGTGTGCTGCCCGCCACCGCCTCCACGAGTCCTTACGCTCGGGACGCCATCGCTCGCGCCGACGCTGCCCGTCTTGTCGCCCGCCAGCGGCTGTCAGCCTCCCAAGTTAATCAGAAACGACGTCATGACTGTCGCCGTCGTGAAGTCACCTACTCTCCTGGCTCTCTTGTTTTACTCTGGGTCCCTTCCCGCCGTGTGGGCCTTTGTGAAAAACTGCTTCCCCGATATACAGGCCCTTATCGGGTCGTACGTCCGGTGACCGCGGTGACTTACGAGATCACCCCGCTACATCCGCCATCCCCGGCCGCTGCACCCCGCACCGACATCGTCCATGTGTCCCGCCTCAAACCTTACAACTCGCCGTCTAGCTGGCCTGTGTAGTGCGCACCGGGACGGTGCTTTTGCCGCGAGGGGGGTCATGCTACGGACGCTGGGAGGACGACGAAGTGGTTTTGTTACGAAGACGACGCTGAGGTGCGAGCTTGTGTGCTGTGAGACTACTCCAAGCCGTCGGTCCCTTGCGTAGCAGATTACCTCTGCTGTTTCTATTGCTGCTTCTAGCCGCCACGTATCATTACTGATGACATCGATAGCTCATGCCAATACTGCTGGCCGCACAAACCGCACGAAAAAGAAGTTTTCATCCCTGGTGGCTCAGTAGTTAAGGCGCGCGTATGCTGAGCCGGAGTACCTGGATTCGAACACGACCGCGGCGGCCACGTTTCGATGGAGGCGAAACGCAAGAGGCGCCCGTGTGCTGTGCGATGTCAGTGCATATTAAAGATCCCCATGTGGTCGAAATTATTCCTGAGACCTCCTCTACGGCATCTCTTTCTCTCTTCCTTCTTTCACTCCCACCTTTCTCCTTTCTCTTACGGCGCGGTTCAGCTGTTCACCGAGTTATGTGAGACATACTATGCCATTTCCTTTCCTCCAAAACCAATTCTTAATTTTCATATTCATGGACCAGGCGTTGTTAATATGGCACTCGTATCCTATTGAAAGTTAGCTAATATGTAGGACACCGCAGCCACAGAATCGGCCAGTCACGAGCGGTTCCAAACTGGGACAGTGTTTGAAATTGGGCTTTGATTTCAAGCCGCCATCTCTTGCTTTTAATGTTCTGCCAAGTGTAAGCCTCTGAGCATAAATGCCTAACATTGCAGCAGTACAAGATGAACAAAATTTGTTACATGTGATAAGCACCGCCGCACTAACAAATCACAAAATTCGTATAGCCTCCACAGGATCGCTAAGACTGGAATCTGTTAGTAACCAATGTTGGTTCCTTGTTTCGTTTTCAGTACTGAATGTAAACTGCCAATTTCGGGACAACCTGTGATGTTGGGAATCAACAAACGCTTGCAGTTCAGCCTCACCTGCATCCTATGCAACCATTTATTCACTGTTCAACATTGTGCTGAAAAAAAACGAGTTTTTTTACGCTACTCAGAAGAAGACACCGCCCAATAATAATGTGGTATTGAAAGCACTCGCAAGGAAAGTGGTGCGAAGATAGCAGTAGCGTCATGCAACTCGAACGAGCGTCGGTTTCCACAACTGAAAGCCGGCGAAGCACTACAAAGGGCATGCAGCGATAGTTATATTCACGATTAGCGGCACGCACAAATGTTCGCCTAGTATATCACGATAGTTTAGATTTCAGTAGAGAGCTTTACGCTAGCAAGCATCCGGGTTCAGAAAGGCTGATGCAGCAGCGTCTAATGACTTTAACCAGACCCGCTAGACCGAAAAATGCGAGGAGCTAGCGAGAAAGCCATCTCAGGGCGCATCACGACAGCCTCAATTCTGAATGACGCCAGATTGAGGGCCTTCGCGGGGCGGAATGCGGTTCGAATTGCTGGCTTCAACGACTGGAAGCGAGCATCGTCGTGCAAACATTTTCCCAAAGTGCCGGAGGACGCACAGTGAGCAATCGGTGTCGCGAAGTCTTATAACTGCTCATCGATTTCACATTTCTAGAAGAGTGCGTTCCAATGACGTGTGTTGAAAGGGCTGTGAAAGGGACTCTATTTCACGGCGTCTTGTCTGAACTTCTCCTCCTCCTCTGCCGTTTCAAATTGGATGGCAGATTGCTCAGAATTAGAGGTGGGGGGGGGGGGGGGGGGTAGGAGGTAACCACCTCTGCTCGATTGCGTCCAGTTCTCCGTCGTGAATTTTGCTGGCTTACGTGATCGGAACCGGAAATGCACCCGTCATAAATCTTACACTGCAGATTTTGAACATGCCGGGCGTCATGAAAGTTGAGAAAACTCATATATTTGCGCAACGTTCAGTCCCTTGCCTGAGTCTAAGTGCTTGTACGCCAAAGGAAGAAAGTGGACCTGATGTTACGCGTACACTTTATTTGATAAAGCATAAACATTATAACTCTCTTGATGGAAGCCATCGGTAGGGTTAAAGTCTGTTGCCCTGTGGGCTGAATATTTAATTATGCTCCTTCCGAGTCTCGCAATGCAGATAATTAGTTCAGCAGTAATGCTAACCATTGTTTTGGAGAGTCCATTAAAAGCTAAAAAGCGCAATAAGGAAAAAAAAACAATTTTTGTTCCTTGCTATTTCTCTTCAAAGCCCTTTTCAGTCATTTTTCTGATACATTCCTGATTAATCACGTCAGAGCATCCAGTTTCTTTTCTCTCCCAGCCGCCGGGATGGCACAGTAGTTATTGTGCTCAGCGGCTGAACTGAATGATGCGGGTTCAATTCCGGCTGTCGCATTTGAGCGGAGACGAAATGCTGGAGACCCTTGTACGATCTGATCTCAGTGTGCGTTAAAGACACCCACGGAGTCAAAATTAACCTCAGCTTTCCAATGGGTAGCCTGAGTCGCCTTGAAAATTAAAACCCCATAAACCATTTATTCTCACGCATCTATGACTTACTTCGTCCTTCGCTTCTGAACACTTCTACCAGTCTCATCCTTGTAATCTTCCACATCATCGATAACCTGGCATTGTTGTCCCCTTCTCCAGTTGTATTTTAATTTAGGGCAACTCTGCCTCACTCATGAGATATTTTGCATTCATAATTTGTTTGATTTTTTACACATGCAACGGGTACCGTGCCTCAGTCAATCTCCTGACCGGAAATATAGCAAACCGGTTTGCTTACAGGCAGAATTAGAAGCAAAGGCAGAATTTTGTATGTTATGTTCTGTTACCGTATGGCATGCTATGGTAAGCCGTCGTATGATTCCATAAGGCTGAGTATAGTACGGCACATATGGTGCAGTATTGTATGGTATAGTAAGCAGAAGTATGCAAACAGAAGTATAGTGCAATTGCCATGGAATACATCGCATTGTAGGATATAGAATGTGGGGCTCAAAGTACGGAGGTTCCAAATCGGGCATAAGCAGCGCCAGAGGGGAAGCCTTTTGACTAATTTCGTTCCCCTTCCGTTAGTTAACATGCAGCGACAACGTGCATCACAGTAGCTTCTTTGTCTTTTCATATTCAATGAAATTAATAACACTGTAGCTAGACGGCCGAGTTTCGGTGCAAGTTATGTGCAGTATACGTACATATATTTCCATATATTTCGCCATGCGCAATATGTACAAAGCACAACTTATGGAAATCGAGGAAAAATATGACCGCGGTTCGCCCCGCCAACCTCAACCTGCTAATGCCCTTCGTCATCATCAGAAGCGACATCTTTTACAACAAAATGCGATCTGTAGAGAAAAATAATTTATACAGTAGCCGAACAATCAGGCCAATATTGAGGGCGGCAGTGGCGTCGAGGAATAGGACATCCGCCAGGAAACGAAAGAGGAAGTAAAGACGGCTTTCCGCACAAAGCCAAAAGAGAAGGCAGCTGGTGAGGATCAGTTAATACCAAGTCAGCTGAAGGATAGTAGGGGAGAGATGGTGGAATCAAAACTGGCCACCATGCACACGCAGTATTTGAAGGTACCGAGCTTAACCGAAGTTTGCAAGCACAGTAATATTATCTTAATCCATAATATAGGGGGAGTCACACCAATTCGATTACTTTTAGTGGCTTCTAAGGTGTAAACTATCGTAATTTCCAATAGAATCCGAGAAACCCTAGACTTCAGTCGACGAGAGGAAGTTGATTTTCGGGAGGATACTCAAAATTACACAACATCCACACCGTCAATGAAGGGATAGACAAATGTGCAGAATATAAAGGACCCCTCTTGATAGCCTTCACAGACTATTAGAAACGATTTGACTCAGTTGAAACGTTTGGGTGAAAGTAATCACGGTGGAAAAATAGCATATGTAAAAGTGCTGAAAAATGTCTAAAGCGGCTGCTCAATCAACAGTCTTCTGTAGAAGAAATGATAAAATCCTTATCAAGAAGGGTGCTAGGCAGAAAGTGAAAGAGGTCTTCAGAGATGTGTGGATTGGCATTTGGGAATTAAATGTAATACAGAAGACCTGAGTAGTCTACAACTCCCCTATCGTATCACCTTGAAAAATAATGGAAAGAACGAATTGAAAAGCGTAATCAATGACACCTTGGCAAGAAGGCAGAAAAGTGCAGTACTGTGCAACACTCTCAGGAGGGAACAGCACTTAACGACAGGCAACCAAGCACTGGAAGTGGTAAGGGAATACATATGTTGAGGGAATGTATAGTTACCGCAGATCTGGGCCACGGTACTGAAATAACTTGGAGAATTAAATTATGATAGAATGAATTTTGATGGGCGCATTAATAAATTTTGGCGTGCTTATACATCACGAATGGCAGTTTGCCAGTGATCGCTCAAGGAAGGAAGGAAGGAAAAACTTTATTTTACTCTAGTCCTTTTTCCTGCGGTTTGGGAGCATCTTCAGAGACGTTTTCTCCTTGATTTTACCCCCAGGAGTCTTCTCTGTCGAAGTCGTCCGCCTCTAATCAGTGGTCGGTTGCCCTCAGTCCAGGGCTCCGCTGGCCACTGCCGCCCGTTGAGCTCGCTGCACCAGACCTTGTTGGTCCTCACACCGGTCGCTGGACAGCAGAGTCTCCCACTGCTCCGCACTCGGGTTTTGTATTTTGGGGACCACGTGTATGTTTTGGCAGGCCCATGTGATGTGGTATAGAGTAGGTTTTCCGTCGCACCAGGGACATTTGTCCGCGTATATGGTAGGGTGCATTTTGTTTAGTATATGTAGGTTTGGGAAAGAGCCTGTTTGTAATTGTCTCCAAGTGACAGCTTCCTCTCTGCTGAGAGATTTGTGCGGTGGGGGATACCGCAATCTTCTGCCTCTGTAGTTTTGTAGTATGGCCGAGTAATCCCTGGGTGCTGGCGCGAGTTCCGCGGGCTCATCGGATGCTCGGAAAGTAATATATCCTCGAGCTATCCTGTCGGCCTCTTGGTTCCCTGCCACCCCCGTGTGCCCCGGTACCCACACAATTTTGTGTGGGATCTTGTCGCTTTGTTCTTCCTGGTTTTTAATTCTGTCGCTCGCTGCGAGGAGTATACGGAGCGCGTGACGACCTATCCTGCCATTCATGTAATTTCGGCAGGCTGTTTGAGAGTCGGTGAGTATTGTTAGCGACCGCCCGGTTCTATAGCCCTCCGCCACCGCTAGAGCAACGGCTACTTCCTCGGACTCTGCAGCTGTGCAGCCTCGGAGAGACGCGCTGGTCATTTCGCGTAAAGACGAATCGACCACCGCCGCCACAGCGATTTTGGTGTCTCCTCCTCTCCAAGACGCGTCTGCATACACGGTCGTGGCTTGAGGAGCGTATGTTCTTTCGATGAAGTCGGCCCTCGCTTCTCTTCTGCCTCGATGGAGGTTGGGATCCATGTTTTTTGGTATTGGCGCTACCTTGAGGGTCTTGCGAAGCTCGTCGGGGATCGTTGCCGTCCTCGTCATTTCTCGCATCTGCTCGCGGTATCCGAGCCTCTGCAGGAGCGCTCTTCCAGTCGTTGTCTGCAACAGCCTGAGTTTTTGCGACTCAAGCTGCGCCTCTCGTAGCTGCGTACTCACGTCTGCTGTAGAAACCTGAAGGCTAACGAAAAAGGCTGAACTTAAATTCAGGACAACGCAGCAATCTATGGAAAAGATAATTCAGGTTCAAGGGAGCTCGCCATCGGGCTAGTAGGTGTTACGTAAGAACTCACGTTAGCGTAGATTGGACGTTAACAGACTGGAGGAGATAGTGCACCTGAAAACAAATGCGGGTAAGTGATATGTTGGTCGAAATAAAGACGAAAAAAGGACTTGGAAAGGTTGTGCAATGCGAAGGCAAGAAACTTTTGAGCGTTAATTGTAACGAAATGGTTTACAAAAAAGACAAGCGAGTAAGGAAGGAAAAGAACTAAGGTCAGCGCATGAGATTAGTGGGTTTGTGGGAAGAAAGTGGCAGCAGCTGGCAAAAGTCAGTGTTAATTGTAGAGATTAGACAGAGGCTGAGGCCTTTCACCTGCAGGGGCTTTGTTAGAATGATGCTGATAAACACGCTTTCTGCTTTAAAAAAAACTTATCTTTCCTATCCTTTCCCTCGGCATCAATCACAAAGACCAGTCATAAACGAATCATCAGGGACAGTGCTCCGTGAATAGGTCAAAAAGGGGCGAGAATGTCAGACAACAGATTTTGCCACGAGATAAACGGATGCATAATCACTTTTGCTTATACTGGGCTTCTCGATGGGTTCCTTATCCAGGGGAGCTGAGTAGGCATTAAGGCGAGTGGTGACTTTGAGCGGCAAACATAAAATAGGCATAGTAGTAAGCACCTTCTTTTCCTGGAGTGCCTTGCGGCGTTTCAGCTCAACAGAAAAGCCATCTTTAGTTTGCCTTGAGGCCTCGTATTTCTTATTAGAAAGCAGATAAAAAAAATGAAAACAAGAAAGTGGTGCCAGGCGCCATTCCTGCTAGTGAATAAAAAAAAAGAAAACAATATTTCTTATAGGTAACGTTTCAGAGGGTATGGTTAAACTTTTAGAAAGTTCAAAACAACACATTCAGAAAGACAGAGTGGTGTGAGGATGCGAAATTCAAAAAGACTACAGCGAGGAATGGATGTGAGGAGGTGCAATACCATCGCTTGGTATTAGATGGAGATGTAATGGCACTCTCTACACATTAAGGTGTGCTCAGAGCGCACCCAATATGGTCTACAGCACACCCACATACTGTCGTCCCAAATGATGAAACGTGTACGCTATAAGCACTACTTAAGTTTCTAATGCAGTCACTAAAGGAAACAAAGTAAAATCATTTGCTTTAACTCAGCTGCTGGTTTCAAAAAAAGATCTCTGAAATTGAATTCGGTTCAGAAGTACCCGCATAGAAGTGATGTATTCGGCACCCACAGAACGGGTCGATGCGGCTGCCAAACTACATCACCTCTGAGTAAGATCTCGAAAGCCTTCGCAGAGATGAGCTTGCACAACGCTGCACGCTTTCGACGAACAAAATATGAGCTCGCTCTCCTACGCCTCATTTCGTTCGGCAGCGTGATGGCCATGCAGTTCCATCCCAGGCAAGCATGTCTGAGAAAGACGGGAGGCCTTTCGCGGACAGGAGATGAGATGCGAGGCGCCTGTCCCGGCACTTTGGATTGCGCTGAGGTTACTGAGGTCACGGCCACAGCCTCACTGTCGCGCTCCTGTCATATATTACTTCTGTCTATGCGCACCATGCTTTCCTAGCTTTACGCGTTCCTGATTTTTTTTTCTCTATCATTTGCTTCTTGCCTTTCTCTTTTTATTGTTTTTGTCATTGCAGAGTGGAGGAAACCATACCAAATGCGAACTATCTATCTCTGCGACCGAACCACTCCGGTCTTAAATTTATGGACGAAATTCCGTACTTTTTATTGCTTTGAGGGCTTTGTTACTCTTGCCTCTTTGTCATCTTGGATTACCTTTTTTTATATTTTCTTATATATTCCTGTATTCTATACTCTGTATTTTCTATATTTTTCTGTATTTCTATATTCCTTCTATATTTATATTCATGTATGACCAGTGAACACCCCTGTACCACCTCCCCGCCCCCCTTATGTAATGTCCTTAACGGGACCTTTCAGGGTTAAATGATGATGATGATGAAAAAGCTACGACGACTGGTATACGCCTTCCCTCTTCTTCATCTCATGATGGCTCAAAATTCGTCGCCTTCGTGGATACCGTTAGGTTGGCCAAGAACTTAAGCCACAAATTTATGTTTATGACGTTCTTCATCAACGAACATGCGCGCAGCAGACGTAGAGTCTTGAAAAGGGTTTTTCCCTGCATACTATCGTACATTTTTCTTTTCTGAAATATCATTTATTCTTCCTCTTTTAAATCTGGTTTGTTCAGCAATAGTTTTTTAGTAAGAATACTTTAATAACGGCTTGTTTTAAACGCCTCTCTCTCATGTGACATGAGAGTGGTCGAGTACTGCCACGTTTATATACCCAGTCCCTCAGTAAACACAGAAAACGATCGTCCCGTCTGTTGCACTCCATTTACTTACCTTGGATAGAATGAAGGCTGATGGTGGAATGAACACTGTCTTTTTATTTTCCTGGAACATCACAACTGCTGTGAGGAAGCCCTGTGGAATCCTTGTCTTTGTGTTCAGTAAACAAAGCTACGAAAACATCACGTAGCTATGTTTTGCACAGTGATCCGTATCTAGAGCGTCGTAACGACTTGGCACGTTACACTGCCAAATCTCTATCGTTGTTTATGCCTTATGGGTTTTAACGTCCGAAAGCGACTCAGGCTATTAGGGACGCCTGCATCGTTGATGTGCTGCATCTCGCTCCCCAGCACGGATAAACACCACCCGGTGATCTGAGCATTAGAGTGCTGCCTCCAATTTCAGAACACGCTAAGAGCATGGTTCAGAGTCTAAAATTATTTTTTGGGCACAGGGTGTCGCGAAAGTTGAGAAGGTTCGGTATAGTGAACCTAGAAACAGTTTCGCACTCTTTACAGCAGCCAGCAAGTATTAATATTACAGGAAACATGTATATTGTTGGCGCAAGGTATGAGTAGCAACGAAACATTGACTGATTTCTTCCTTTCCTTCTCTTGAATTCATGGCAGCCATTCAATGTGGGCACGAGTGTACTAGATCTATCACTGTCTTAAGACTTGCTCCGTCGTAATTCGCGAAAAGTGAAGATGCTTGAAGGGTGCTCTGAAAGGAAAGTTAGATTTTGGTTTTGTTCTCCTATTTGAGGCGCCAGAAACAAAAGCCTGTGCTGCCGTAGATCAGGGCAAATTACAATAAACTCGCGGTAATATCACCACGAGGTGCTTCACTCCAAAAGTGGGGCATAAGTTGGAAAAACCTCGAAGTTTCGTGATCACAAGCTTTATTCCTCGTAGATAGG
Source organism: Amblyomma mixtum (assembly GCF_055824585.1). Lineage (NCBI taxonomy): Eukaryota > Metazoa > Arthropoda > Arachnida > Ixodida > Ixodidae > Amblyomma > Amblyomma mixtum. Next base: position 95,035,033 of record NC_143013.1, on the reverse strand, counting down.
AGTTAGAGGGTTTCACGTCAGTGCTTTGCAAGGAAAAAATACATTTTGGCTTTTTCGGATACGATCGTGTCGAGGGAAGACGATCAACACCTTGAATTAACTTGATATATTTATGTATAATTTCACTGATATCAATCAAGTTTATGCAGCACAGAACATACAACAGCTCGAAACTGGAAGGTTAGGATCTGTAAATATTTGCGTCAGGAAAATTATTTCAAAAGCCAAAAACTATTTAGCACAAAGATTTCGGCCAACTGCTCTTCTTGCCAATTTTGTTCAGCAATTACTTTAGATATTTTGCGGTAAGATACACGGAAATGTTTTCAGGGAAATTCTCCATGCCGTTGAATTTGTCAAGCCAGTTTTTGAATTGATAAAGGTTATTTATTTTTCAAACATTTACAAACTTGGCCGCAGAAAAATCATTTATTGTGGTTGATTATCATTCGAGGCCCTAAATATATAAGCTAAACCCACTAACGTTTAACAATACTTTTAATATCAACATATATGCTAAAGACAGTAGAACTGACCGGAACATTTTTTATGGTCAAGAATATATTAATGACAGACTTCAAGTGCAATAGAACCAACAATATCTATCATTATTAAACAAAATATTGTTTGTAACTGTGAGACTATTTCTCGCAGTATGAACATCCTATGACATAAAGAAATATTGCATACTACTGCTTGGGTATAGGATACTGCAGCTCTAAAACATTTGTTTAACGCATACTGCTTTTCTGCATCTGGAACATTGACAAAAACGTAGAGCTACACTCAGGTAGCGTAAACAGAGAATATATTTCGCCCGGCTCTTTACGCTGCAATTATGAAACGTTAAAACTACACTGATAGCCAAGAAAACAATATCAGCTATCTAGCTTCACTATGTGACAAACTCTGCATGTAGGTACAGCCTTTGTCAAAAGTAACCAGGCTGCATGGTTTGCTTCCAGCTCGTACAGTGGAGCCCTTACAGCTTACCTGAAGCTGAAATGGTCGTTAAAGGGAAGGGCTGAGGGTCTTCTCACCTTCCAATACCTTTTCATCTCTAGAAAGGCTACAAGGGCTCCACTGTACAAGCTGGAAGCAAACCATGCAGCCTGGTTACTTTTGACAAAGGCTCTACATACTTCACAGACAGTAAATGCGGCGAAAAAAAAAAAACAGGACAAGAACTGAAGAAGGGGTGAAGATCAAGCCGAAAGAGTACTTACTACGGGTTGTTCCCTGCACCTAGACATTTAAGTCGCAGTGTAGGGCTCCTCAAAACAGCGGAAAAAAGTGGAAATGTGCGACGCAGGCGCGCTGCGCAAGCCGCAGTTAGCAGTCTTAAATTATTTCCGCATGCAGTGGCACAACATGAAAAAGGTGGCCAACCATTATGACATATAACGTCTTCTTTTGTGCAGCGCGTAAGCTTCAAAGCTTTTCAGAATGATTGCCTTTGTGGTGACTCGCCAAGAAAACTTCGGAAGAAGTACACGTACCCATATTTTGCATGTGCACGAGGTGATTTCTAGCAAATTCCTTTATGCTGCGGAAAGTTGTGTGCCGGCGTAACGTTGAGAGTCTTCACTGAAAGGCTTAGGCAGCGTGGCAGGACTAAAACATGCATATTGCCGCACTCTACCGGCGCCCCCGTGCGGTCTGTCTTCGACCTTTGTAGCGCGCCGGACTTCGTCCTCTTCTGCTCGGTGCTAAGGTCGGCCGGCTGCGCTCCGCCCAGTGTGCTCGCCAGGGATAGAACGTTCTACCGGCGCCCGTGACATTTTGGTGGAGGTGCGGGGATCGATCCATGTACGAAGAGGTCCCAGGAACCTCCAGCTCTCCGCCACACCCCCTGGACACGACACCTGTCCACAAGTCAAGCCGCCGCTTGAAAGGCTTAACCCCCGAGTACAAACCCCTCACCGCGCCATTCCGCACGATGACCTCTACGGTGGCCAGCCAGACCTTCCAGCCATCTGTGAGTTCGCCACCGCTACTTCTTCACACGCCTCGCACGCCTGCGTCGTTCCATGGTGACAAGTTTGAGGATGTGGAGGACTGGTTGGACGGGTACGACAGGGTCGCTGAATTTAATCTGTGGGACGAAGACCGCAAGCTTCGGAACGTCTACTTTACCCTCCAGGACGCCGCCAAGACGTGGTTCCAAAACCACGAGTCCGCCATCCACACCTGGCAAGACTTCCGGCGGCAGTTGCTGGATACCTTCAGCAGCAACGAACGGAGGGAGCGTGCTGAATTGGCCTTGCAATCGAGAGCGCAGCAGCCAAACGAGAGCGTGGCGATGTTCGTGGAGGACATGACCCGGCTTTTCAACCGCGCTGATCCTTCGATGTCGGAAGCCAAGAAGGTGCGCCATTTGATGCGGGGAGGGAAGGAGCAATTGTTCGTTGGGCTCGTGCGCGATCCTCCGGCTACAGTCGCCGATTTTGCAAAAGAAGCGGCAGGCATGGAGCGCGCCCTGCAACAGCGGTTTGCGCACTACGGCCGTCCATCAAACATCACTGCTGTGGAGTGCCACATGACGAAGCCCGGGGATGAGAACACCTCCCTCCGAGAGCTCATCAGGAGCATCGTTCGCGAAGAGCTCCAGAAGCTTCGCTCTGTGGAGCAGCCTCCTAGTGTGACCGCCATCTCGGATGCTGTCCGTGACGAGATACGCCGCACGGTGCAGCCCATTCAACCTCCCCAACCGCCAGCGCCCTATGTGATGACATACAGCGAGGCAGTGCGAAGTTCTGCGCCACCACCGCCGGCGTTCTACCCTCCTGCCCCTACCGCGCCGTCCCGCCGATTCCCGTATACGGCAGCGCTGCCAGACGACCGCCCACCCGTCACGAAGGCAAACATGTGGCGCACGCCGAACAACAGGCCCTTGTGCTTCCACTGCGGCGAAGCAGGCCACATCCGTCGTCACTGCCCGTACCGCCGGATTGGCCTGCGCGGCTTTTTGCCAGACGCACCCCTGCCACGCTATGGTGAACGACCGCGCGAGATCGATCAGTGCCTAGCGGCTAACGTCCCACCTGCACCCACTGCCCAACGTCAGTCCAGGTCACCGTCGCCTCGACGGTTGTCTTCACCAGCCCGCCAGTCCTACGTCCGGCAGTCCTCCAGCCCGCGCCGGGAAAACTGAGGACGGCGACCCCCGGAGGTAGGGCCGCCGTCACTGGACATAATGACGAACATCCACCGCTCACCAACGTTAGCATGCGACCCGACCTCCGACCCCACGCCGATACGACCTTTCGACGCCCAGAGACGCCTTCGCTTGACGCTTCAATTGGACGATGTGAACGACCCTTACGTCCGACGACTTTTCGACGAACAGAGACGTCTCCGCTTGACGCACCACCTCGACCGCGAGAACAATCCCCAAGTCCGACCTCCCCCACACAGCGTTTTTCTGAAGGTGACCAAGCTTCGGCTGAAATTCCGATCATCGTTGATGGCTGCCGCGTGACTGCTCTCGTAGATACCGGCGCCGACTTCTCCGTCATGAGTCGTGGTCTGGCGACTGTCCTGAGGAAAGTCCTGACACCTTGGCCTGGAACGCACATCCGAACAGCTGGAGGCCATCTGGTGACACCGCTTGGTGTCTGCACCGCTAGAATGGAGATTCGCGGTGTAACCTTCATTTCCTGCTTCGCTGTGTTGGCTCATTGCTCGAAGGACCTCATCCTCGGGTTTGATTTTCTTCGAGAACACGGTGCGATAATCAACCTCCGCGAACTTGTCGTGAAGTTCTCACCTCCGTGTGCCATAGCCGGCAGCAGCGAGCCCGACAGGCCTGTTTTTCGCGTGTGTGATGACAATGTCACGCTACCACCACGCTCCAGTTTGTTTATTACGGTGGAATGCTCCAACCCACGCACGCCTCACGGGATTGCGGAAGGTAACCTGTCGTTACTGCTGAGTCAGCAAGTCTGCGTTGCGCGGGGTGTTACTTCCCTCCGCGGAATGCGAACGCAGCTTTTTGTTACCAACTTTAGCGCCGAATACCGCCACTTGCCGCAAGCAACAGCCATAGCCTATTTCGATGAAATCAGTGACTCAGTCTCCCACTGCGCCTTGTCCCTCAGCGATACCCATGAATCGACGTCTGACGCCCCCGTTCTTACTGACGTGAACCCCGACCTAACCGCCGATCAGAGACACCGCCTCCACATGATCCTCGACTCTTTTCGTGACTGCTTTGCGACCACTTCTAAAGTTCGGCAAACATCGGTCGCTAAACACCGCATTGTAGTTGATGAAGGCGAGAGGCCTACACAACACCACCCCTATCGAGTGTCTGCGAAAGAACGGGAGGTGATTCGGAGGCAATTGAGGAAATGCTCCGCGACGAGGTTATCCAGCCGTCAACAAGCCCGTGGGCTTCGCCCGTTGTGCTGGTCGGCAAGAAGGATGGCACTCTCCGATTCTGCGTCGACTATCGTCGCCTCAACAAGATTACTAAAAAGGACGTTTATCCGTTGCCCCGAATTGATGACTCATTCGATCGCCTGCGTCATGCCCGGTACTTTTCCCCTTTTGATCTACGCAGTGGGTACTGGCAGATCGAAGTCGATGAACGTGACCGTGAAAAGACCGCGTTCATAACCCCCTACGGTTTGTACGAGTTCAAGGTGCTCCCCTTTGGCCTGTGTACCGCTCCTACCACCTTTCAAAGAATGATGGACACTGTCCTGGTTGGCCTCAAATGGCAGTCGTGTCTCGTCTATCTTGATGATGTGGTTATTTTCGCTGCGACCTACGAAGAACATCTCAAACGCTTGAGTGCAGTATTGACGGCAATCCGATCAGCCGGTCTGTCTCTAAAACCCGAAAAATGCCACTTCGCGTACCAACGGCTGAAGTTTTTGGGCCATGTTGTGACACCTGAGGGCGTCAGCCCCGACCCCGACAAGACGGCCGCTGTAGCTGCGTTTCCGACTCCCACTGATAAGCGAGCTGTGCGCCGGTTTCTTGGCCTCTGCGAATATTACAGACGCTTCGTGCAAGACTTCTCCAGGCTGGCTGAGCCTCTCACACGGCTGACAAAAGACGATCAGCCTTTCATCTGGGCACAGGAACAGCAGGACGCCTTCGAAAAGCTCCGCGAACGCCTACAAACAACGCCCATTCTTGCCCATTTTGACGAGGAGGCGGACACGGAACTTCACACCGATGCCAGCAACATTGGCCTCGGTGCAGTCCTCGTCCAGTGGCAAGATGGTGTTGAGCGCGTGATTGCTTACGGCAGCCGCACACTGTCACGGTCCGAGGCAAATTACTGAACCACTGAAAAGGAGTGCCTGGCTGTTGTGTGGGCGATAACGAAGTTACGGCCCTACTTGTATGGTCGCCCGTTTCGGGTCGTGAGTGACCACCACTCACTGTGTTGGCTCGCGAATCTTAAAGACCCCTCGGGCCGGCTAGCTCGTTGGAGCCTTCGCTTGCAAGAATTTGACGTTACAGTTGTCTACAAGTCGGGCAACAAGCACAGCGATGCAGACTGCTTGTCCCGTGCTCCTATTCCGTCCAGCTCTGATGACCTCGAAGATGACCCTATATTTATTGGTGCTCTGACCACGTCCGCCCTCGCTCAACAACAGAGAGACGACACGGAATTGCGCCCACTCATCGATTATCTCGAGGGTACCGCCTCGTTACCGCCTCGTCTATTCGCGCGTGGCTTGTCGTCGTTTTGCTTGCGGGATGGCGTCCTCTACAAACGAAATTACGGCCCGACGGACTCTGGTTACCTGCTCGTGGTTCCAACGGCGCTCTGCACTGACGTTTTGCAGGCGTGCCACGACGAGCTTCCTTCCGGCCACCTCGGATTTTCTCGAACGATGGCACGAGTTCGTCACCGTTATTACTAGCCCAGGCTTTCTGCGGCTGTCAAGCGTTATGTGCGCACTTGCCGCGAGTGTCAACGTCGGAAGAAACCACCTTTCAAGCCGGCTGGCTTGCTCCAACCCATTGCTCCGCCGAGAATTCCTTTCCACCAAGTCGGCATGGACTTACTGGGCCCATTTCCCACGTCATCATTGGGTAACCGGTATATTGTGGTTGCCACCGACTACCTCACCCGGTATTGTGAGACGAAAGCCCTTCCCCGCGGTACTGCTGCTGAAATTGCTGACTTTTTCATCATCAGCATAGTCCTCCGCCATGGCGCCCCTTCTGTTGTTTTAACTAACCGAGGCACAGCGTTCACGTCCACGCTTACTCAGGAAGTTATGCGGCTCAGTGGCACAGGTCATCGTAAGACCACAGCTTACCATCCTCAAACCAACGGCCTAACCGAGCGCCTCAATAAGACTATCGCTGATATGATTTCTATGTACGTCGACGATGACCACAAGAACTGGGACGCAATACTTCCGTACGTCACGTTTGCCTACAACACTGCCCTTCAAGAGACGACGGGGTTCACGCCATTTCGTTTGGTACACGGTCGTGAAGTCGTGACTATGTTGGACACGATGTTGTTGCCCGATATTGTGCACCCATCCGTTGCCGACGCTGATGCATTCGTTCGCCATGCAGAAGCTGCCCGCCGGCTTGCTCGGCAACGAACCTGCGTGCGGCAAGAAGTCGATGCTCACCGGTAGAACCTTCGTCATCGCGAAGTCATTTTCCAGCCTGGCGATCAAGTGTGGATTTGGAGCCCCATCCGTCTGCGCGGTCGCTCCGAGAAGCTTTTGCGCCGTTACTTCGGCCTCTACGAAGTACTCCGCAAACTCAGCGACGTTACGTATGAAGTGCGCCCGCAAGGGAGTGTTCGTTCTTCAAGACGCCCGCCGACATCCGAAATTGTGCACGTCGCAAGACTCAAGCCATACCATGCCCGCTAGAACAACTCTCACCACGTTCAGTGCCTGGGACTCTCTTCACGTACACACGTGGCTCCCCCTCAATCTCAGCCATCGAGTCGATGCCTTTCCAGAGGGGAGGGGCAATGCCGCACTCTACCGGCGCCCCCGTGCGGTCTGTCTTCGACCTTTGTCGCGCGCCGGACTTCGTCCTCTTCTGCTCGGTGCTAAGGTCGGCCGGCTGCGCTCCGTCCAGTGTGCTCGCCAGGGATAGAACGTTCTACCGGTGCCCGTGACAATATGAAGGGAAAGTTCCTGAACTTTTCCTCCCGATTGTACAGATGAGAAGCACAGCAAACTTTATTTAGGAAACACTGCTGTCATCCAGCGAGAAGCAAAGAACACGTCACGCGAGAAATCGTTGAATCTGAACCCACAGCTAGGCTTGCGGAGGATGGCGTGAACACCGCTTCTACTGACCACTCTGCAAAACAACTGGCTTTTTTTTCGCCCCTGCTCTTGAGCCCTTTGCATTGAACAGCACATGTATTGATGTCAGTCTCACATAATAAACGTGCAGAAAGACAACCTTCGCCTTCTCGCTTTCTTCGTCTGTTGTCCTGCTCTCTGAGCTAGAATCATTTTATGTGCACTATCTGCCCAGACAAAAATTTGTTGTGTCGTCATACCCGTTCAAAACCCATCATCACGCCGGCGCTATTCACGTTGTCCTGGAGAGTAATCATTTCAAGGGGTGCTTTTTTGGCTCTGCTGTCATCAGAAAAAAGCACCGAGTTTTGAGAAGAGAATTTCGCTTTTTCCGTGCGATCTACCTGACAATTCTACACAAATCTCGGCAGGCATACATGTTGAGATGAAAGCTTCAATTTCATGCCTTTTTTCTCTCCGGCGACCTCTAGCGCATCACTGAAGGGCGCTGTGCCACCCATCATCTGCGCAGTTACGATCAGGAGTATGAGGCACTGGAGAGCAGTTTTAGTTGCAGTAAGTTTTTCATAAATTCTGAATAGGGCATTGCTAAGCAAAAGGTAGAAGCAAATAAAAACAAAGTGCCTGCAGGTCAAAAGATATTCCTTATGTTTTCTCTTACAGACATACTTTTTAAGTTGGAGTGTTTCTTTTACGTTCTACGTTTCATGCCATTTTGATAACAGGGAGGCTGCTTAGTAGGAAGGGAAAAGATTCTACCTCATAATCACTGCCAAATTACCGCCTCGTGATTCAAAATTTAGCGTTTGCACTCCTTTATCAACACAGAGCACGAATGCAGGCCCCGCTACTCATTGTATTTTTTTTTACTTTCTTGAAAGCATACTGCCTGCATTGCTCAAAGCAAGCCTTTACACAGGAGCAGGCACACATAATATACATTTATGTAGAAGGAAAATAGAACCACGAGAAAACAGCATTATATATACTAGTAAAGAAACCAACGCTATCACACATCACTTTTAACATCCTAATTAGCACATATATATTTGACAAATTTTACTTGTACTCGGCAATGTAAATGAGTGGAACAGTTAACTCCCACAGCATCAACCGCGTGGAGAGAAAAAGACGTGTTTGTTTTCAGCAATATGTTTTAGCGCATTCCTCTGTGCTTGCGTGCATGCAATGCCACCTTCTCGCTTGAACACGCCGCTCTGTCTGGTAGGTGTTAAGTATGTGCACGTCTGAACATGTTTCGATCTATACTCTGTTCTTCCAGGAGAATGTAGAAATAAGAGAGAAACCTCTTCAGTCTTAGATGGAAACTACCCTGCCATTTTCAACCGCCATGTGCTTTCTAAGCTGTGAGGAAGCTCTTATGACTGAAAATAATGCCATGGAGGTACACTTGTCATTACTGTGGAAAATAAGTTAGTTAGTCGTTTGTGTAATAAAACAGCCGGTTTACGCTAAGAGAAGGCGATGGCGGATGATGAAGTACGCGATTCATGGATTTGCCGCTCGTGTTTCATGAATGTCTATATTGAGACCGGTGATTAAAATTATTTCCCTTAAATATTTCCAGCTATCGACCTAATGACACTTTATGCAAATAATTACGATGGGTACGAGCATTTTATGGAAGCAGAAGATATATAACTGGAAATTTTATACAGCGAAGAGTAAGGCTCGCTTCGTATTCTTTGCTCGGCCTCTGCTAAAAATAGTCCTGATTCAAAAACGGGTACGCAGACTTTCGAAAAGCCGCAGTCGCGACTACTAAATCACAGTACGCTCGAAAAGAATGTTAGAATTTGCTACGGCTGGACATCACTCAATGTTCGAATTTGTACGGATGGACATCACTCACGTTTATAACAAAGGTGATAGGTTGGAATTTGCCAACTGTTTCTTGCGTAGATGTAAATATAATCATGGTGAACAAAGTGCTAGCGCGTGCCGGCCCTACTCAAAAAAGGCGAACGCAATGTGAATACAGAGCAGCAGAAAATTCTCTGAGAACTATAGCAGAGCTTTTGTCGAGCTGTCAAGTTCTTTTGGAGTGCTTCATTTTTATTAGCGCCCGTTGCTCCCGCGCCCAGACGGACCGGTGATTATTCCAATCCGAAACCCACAATTGAAAATAATCGCACAGCCTCGGATCCAACGCAATCACCGCACCACCACAGTAAAATAACATATCCTGAGGAAGATATCCTGCAAACTGGGTGCCCGTATCCGCGTTTCAAATCGCTTTAATATCGGACCAACCACTCTAGATTTTTCTGCATATTTGGTATGACTTGAAGGCATCTTCAATTCAGGATTTTTTTTTTCATAGAATGTGAGGATGAAAAGTTCGCGAAAAGGGAAATTTTCTGAACCTTTGAGGAATTTTGAGAGCTGAAATTCTCTGTTCAAACTAAGAAGAGCTCTCAAGCTGCTGCAGGGAAAAGGGGCTGAATTCTGGGGCGTTTCGAATGAATTCTCGGTCATTCTCGGACGTTTAGTTGAACATTGGTCTGCTCGTCACTCGTTGGGAAACGTTTTCGAACAGTGCGGTAGTATATAAAGCGAATAGGTCTCGGACACAGCTTAATTATCTGCTGTGGACCCAACAGTGCATGCGCGTTAAATGTTGCCCTCGGCCCATCTGCTTCAACTATTTATGTAACCTTGTAAGCTTCTTGACAGGGAAGTTGTGCAAAAGGGACCGCATTCCAATTAAGCTTCTTAAGCTTCCCTGCTTCTGTTTTCCTTTTATTGTGCTCGTGTTTCGTTCATAGCGGAAATATAATTCATGCAAACGTCCTCAAGGCCCATTAGAGGGTTATCATTCCAGAAAGGAATAGTCTAAAAGCACAGTATTAAAGTTCCGTTCGAAGACAGTATAGCAGATACGGCTCCTTAAAGAACAATGATTTCGGTGCCGTCTCCATCTTTTTTCGCATTATAACGGGTTTTAAGAATGACACTGAAGATTTTTCGCTATTTTATACGATTTTTTGGGAGCCGGATAAATTGATTACGTAGGGTGCTATGGTGCAGCGGTACATAAAAGCATCCACCCCCCCCCCCCCCCCCCCCCGCCTTCAGGAAAGGTTCTGTGCTTAATCAATACCACTATATTTTCTTTAGTGGTAATGACGAAAAAAAATGAACAGTGAAACGACGAAAAGCAAAGTGCAAGAAAGAAAAGCGCCATCTGGTTGGTTTTCGAAGCAATATCTTTCTCAAGTGATGCCGTGTGCCTTTCGGCACTAGATTTGCAGTTTCATTTACCCTGGCAGGTTTGGATCTTCACTTCGCTCACCGTTTCCGCTTCGTAAATGAACCGTCTCCTCTGCCGGCGAGCGGAGTCCCACACGCTTTCCAAAAGATAAGCACAAACGTCCTGAGAAGGCAAGAAGAAGGGTACAAGAAAAGTTGTGCCATATAGCTGGCTTGGTGCTCAATCATAGAGATACCCTCTGTGGACCACAAAAGAACTCCCTTGTGCGACGCTTCATTACCGACGCCAAAAAGCACCACATGCCATTCGATCACTGTAATCCTTTTATTTCTCTAGCTGGAAAGGACAAACATATGATATCCTTTTAGGATGGCCAATTCCTTGCACAAAAGAACGGCTCCGTATTACAGCGATTGATCTATGACGTGCTTTGTTAACTCTAAATGACCTCGCAGTCAGAGCTCTAATACAGCCCAACCTGAAGCTCTCATGTCCTCTATCTGACCAGTGCGGGCTAGCAAGTAGGCCTTTTGAGAAGCCTAAATTAAAGCATGCCGAATGCGATACAGGCAGGCTTGCGAGTGGATGCACTGGGGTGTGTACACTGTGTACTCACGTGAGCCACAGCTGTGATAGTCACTTCAGCACCCGAAGCGAGGACGATGCAAAATACTTTTTTTTTCACAACTATATCTCCATGTAGAACGTCATAAGGGACTCCACTATTAACTTTCACTGAAAATTCGTGCAAACAACGGAGTAAAGCAAGGCAGCGATGGGGCTAGGCATTTTTGACGGAAATAACGCGCTTGAAAAGGAATTCGATGAGGAAATAAAACTAATAAAGAAGCGAAGGAGCGTACGGATGTGACACATCTTCTTTCATTTAGTTGCTATAATAGTGCAAGCGCATGACTGTAATAATGCACCCCCTTTTTTAATGAACCCAGTGTCAGTGCGCGCATGTCCTTTGCACCCCGTTTGTCTCGTCCAACTTGTACTGTAGCGCGTTAGTTCCATGAAGAAAACAATAGTGTCATCAAAATTTTGTGAACGCTTGCCTTCGGGCGTTTCTTTCAAAATATACTATCACTGATACCACCCTTGAGAGTTGCGTGCTAACATGAAAAATATTTGGAAGCTATCATTGCATTGGTTGAAATGGCCGTATCTAATCAATATTAAGAAATCGCCGTGCTTCCCATACAACTCATTTTGATATAGCTCTATACCCTGCCTGTTAACCTAAATAATAATTTGTTACTCCTGTTTGAAGGCTGGAAGCACCGCTCTGTATTGCTCGGCTGAAGCTTCAGATGTCGAGGATACCCAGATGTGGGATATTATGAGATTGCCTCTCCTTTCGATGAAAATTAACTAAGAACTTCTTGTTACTATGTCTGCTTCATTCATAGAACGTGCCAGATCACGGCTCGAGGTAAATTGCATCCTTATTTTCAGGGAAAACGACTTCGGTAACTTCAGTCAGAGCCTGGTGCAAGAGTTTAGGCTGCTCTAGTAGATGGCGAGTTTCTGAGTTCACATATTTCGCGTAAAAATTTAATGTCAGAGGTCTAGAATCATTTGTCTGATAGGAGGTTGCGTCATAGTTGACACCTGCTATAACAAAAAGCGATTCGGAAGTCCTTGTTTGAACCATCAGAGCTATTCTCTGCCGAGTGTCAAGTCACGAATGCGAACCAGTTTTTTAATGAGAAAGCACTACTTCACGAATTCAAATTGGCTCACCGAGTTTCTGTGATGCTTGACCTTTAGGGTGGCCTTGGGAGTCATAAATAAATAAATAAATAAAATACCTCAGCAACTGAGATTCGAACCCGCGGCGGCTCGATAAAGGCCATCTTCGCTGGCCACTGCACGAAAGCACTTTGCTATCGCCTAAAGCACTATGCTAACGCACTCTTGCCCTGCTCGTTGCACACCGCCCTCTTCATCAACTAATACTACTGGAATAAAGAAGATGATCATCCGCCGACGCCAACGACAACGAAGGCCTTGAGGCGGCCGGCTAATGGTCGTGCTGTCAACTCGTTCTTGTGAACCAGCCTCTCGCCCCGCTCCTTCATCGATTAATTGCGCAAGAGGTTTGTCGCCTGTGCTTCTCACGTTCTAATAAACTACCCTTCAATACTATCGAACTAATATCATCGCCAAACGGGCTGACGACCCAGCAAAGCAAAACCATGAGCCAACCAGGCTAAACACATGTCTTCGCATGTCTACTCGGTTTAATGACGTTAAAACCCTATCACGTTATTTTTTTTTTCTGTCGTGGTCGCCCAGTGGTTATGCTACTCGGTCAATGACCACGGCAGTCGCATTTCGGTGGAGACGAACTGCCAGAGGCCCGTTTACTGTATAATGTCAGTGGATGTTAAAGAACCCCAGGTGGCCGAAGTTACCTGCAGCCCCCCACTACGACGTCACTCATAACCTGAGTCACAATGGGACGTTAAAGCCCATAAAAATGAATGAAACAGTTGTAAGCGGATAACGTAGTGTGTATATATTGGTTAAGTGATAATTTTTTTCTGTTTGGCAATTTTAATACCCATTTAATTGAATAATAAATCCACTCAAAAGAAACTGTAGCCCAGAATATCTTTATTTTGCATCAATTGATCAATCATGAAATGATGGCGAGCCCGTTTATGAAAGCAATGGGAGGGTCCGGAAACCTATCCTTAAAAAGGAGGAGGCGTCAACAAATTTTATAACATGCACTGTCTATTTAGGACTGGAAATAAAACCCCGCAATTTGACCTTGCTTAACAGCGCCGGTTTCAGCCCAGCCAGCCTTTCTATAGGCGTTTGGCCTTTGCAGATTATGCATTTCTGGTTTGTCCTGATAAGCATATCAGGACATATCAGGACTTTCCCGATTAGTGGGGCACATTTAGGGTGCAGGACACACAAGGATGGGCTCAGTTGGTAGTATAATACTTGCAAGTGGCCAAACAATCTCCCCTCCGCTTCCTGAGCCGCGCGAAAGGCTTTTAATCCCCTCAGAGTCTCCCCCCAAGGTGCGTGTCCCAAGATGAAAAGGCACCATCGGAAGGGAGGTAAATTGGTAACTGCTAGGGGGCCAGAGGTGGCGCAGGGCAGTCTTTTTATGCAGTGCTAAATGGGAACGCGAAAATTCTGTAACTTGAGGCACTGAAAAATATTGGTTGGGTATTAACCTTCTATTTCTCTCTTTCCATTTCATCACTTGGGATGGAAGGCCAGACGAACACCCATCCGCCAGCCCTTCACTGCGGCGTATCTCATAGCCTGAGTCTCACCGCCGCGGTGGCTAAGTGGTTATGGTGCTCGACTGCTGACCCGAAAGACGCGGGTTCAATCCCGGCCGCGGCGGTTGAATTTCTTTGGAGAAGAAATTCAAGAGGCCCGTGTACTGTGCGATGTCAGTGCACGTTAAAGAACCCCAGGTGGTCAAAATTTCCGCAGCCCTTCACTACGGCGTCTCTCATAGCCTTAATCGCTTTGGGACGTCAAACCCTATAAACCAAACCAAACCTTAGTCTGAGTCTCTTTGGGACGACAAACGCCATAAACCAAACCAAACCTTCCTCACATTGGACGTTTCGCTGCTTCTCTGTTTTAAAGGCACTGAATGAAGGCTCGTTAAATTTCAGCCTTCCAACAGTGTTTCTTGGGCAAAGTTAAAGATTCAAGCTGACATCAGTCAAATCTGCTGAAATGGAAAGAGACAGTAGAGCCATGCAGAATTCCAACTCAGACCTGCAAATTGCCAACCTGTCGGTATATATCTAGTCTAAACTGAAAAAAAAAACAATGCCCGTGCTACACCAAAAATGCGTGTACCACGGCAGCTCCATAGCATGCACCCAATTCTTTAATGTTTTCATATATTACACATCAAAACGCTATTCTTCACTAGGGTTAAGATTCAAAAGCTTACATGGCATATTGCTGAGCTGGCTCATATCTTTATCCTAGGAAGAGCATTAAAGTATATTAATCAGTAGTCTATGCGTCAGCTGCAGTTAGCGCTCTTGTCTTATGCTTGTGCCCACTCGCACGAGATGATGAACCAAAAAATGCCCTACTGTTCTTCGGCCTCGTTCTTCTTGAGGGGCTCGATATATGGCCTTCGTTCGTTATAATAAGCCCGCAGCAACTGAAAGAAAGCTATGGGCGAAAAACAGTATAATAAATTCGTCAACCACCGCACGCAATATGTTCTGCATTCTTTCACCTATGTGTCCTTTGTGGCTTATCAGAAAACCATAATAATACAGCGTAGTATACACCAGTAGTGACAGCGAGCTTATCTAGTGGCGTAATTCATCAAAATCTAGTCGCCAGACTGTTTCGAAGTCGCATTAGAAAAAACTCTGACCCTCAGACAATGCGTTTTTCTCGAGAGCTACAAGTCCGAGTGACAATGTCAGCGCAACCCTTCCCTCCGGTCGAGTGCGACCAACGACATATAGCACCAACACTGTACCAGCCAAGCTTGAAGGCATTATCACATAGGACCCATTCTCCAGATATTACAGACATAAGCCTTCCTGGACAGCACCTGCATGAAGGTTTTCGGTTAAAGCAGACTACTAGTGAGACGCGGCCCCAACTTATCTCAGGGAGCATCTTGTACACAACTACCCTCTCCATCAGCAGGTCATGATAGGGTAGAAGGCTAGCTACGACCGACGGGAGAATTCCAGCCCCAGCGCAAAAATTAATCCCGTGGCGCGGCGTGAACATATCCAGAAGCGAACCTGCTTCCGACTGATTTATTATTCTTCTGTCTCGCAAGTGCGGAGAACAAAATTCCGGACGTTTATCTCTCTGTTTTTGACCGCCTTTTCCTTGCCTTAGTTTGGATAAGTTCTTACGCGTGCTAATACGTGGCGCCGCTGCCGATCGCACTGGCGCCGGTCGCCCAAATCACTCGTTAGGGCCTGAAATATCTTCCTCCTGGGCATAAATGATCGCGGAGAGAATAGCTCTATGGGGAAGAAGGGAGCCCCCGAGGATGTTTTCTTGTTCGCGCCTGCTGTACTTCCTCAAGGGATCGTAAGCAAAGAGCTAGACTCAATCAGGTGCAAAAAAAAAATCTGCCTTTGAGCACGTGGCTTATTCTTTCCGGGTAAGTGCGCTCGGGCTCTTCTCTGACGCTTAGCAATTGGCGATTTTTTTTCTCAAAAAATCCAAGCCGCGCTGATGCGGCACTGAAATCTGATCCACGAACGATCGGCGTGCGCGGAACAGTGTCATTTGCTGTGCTGCGTGAGTGGTTCGCAGGTAGATTTTGTCGTTGTTGTCGGATTTTCTTTGCAAACATATGTCTTACGAACTGTTTTACATGGATTTTGGCATGCTGACGAGATAGAACTGGCGCTAAAGGTCACAGTGTGAGTTTTCAGTGAGAGCTATGCAGAGAGAACATGAAGAAAGAATGTTTCCGCGCTGGAAATATGAAAGATCGCTGCTCACATGTAGCTAACGGGTACATTTTAAGCGCGCAGACATTTTTATGTGTCTCTTTTTAATTGCAGACTGTGTTACGGCATGCACGGATGGTGATACGTTGGTTTTTTATTCACGGAGAGTAAAGGGAGGGCGATCTTGCCGAGAATCTTTGTACTGTTTGTTCATTCTTCAAAGCTGCTGGCACGCCGCTTTATTGATTTCTTTGTGACGCAAGATGCGACCATATTTATCTCGACTGATTGCACCCAGGCGATGCCGATTCTGCATTGTTTCAGAATGCGGCTACTTTGCACGTTTAACACGAACGTTCGCTATCAGCTTTAAATTGAGTGCAGATGAGGGCGTAGGCATTCAATTGAACGACCGCCGAGCGCGCTTGTTGCTACGCCGCATCCGAGCGATTCAGTTCTTTATGGACCTAATAGAGTTTTCTTCGGAAGCCCTCTTTGCTATTCCTGCACGCCGGACTGCCGTCACCGCTGCGTGACACTATCTTCATTTCATTCTCATTTTCATTCATTTCATTTATTTAAACTGTCAGCCCAGATCACGGGCTATAACAGGAGTGGATAATGAGGTATAAAAAATAGCAAAAACACAAACATTGAAACGGGCACAAAAATTCGGTACATAAAGCGTTCACCACTTATACAAAAAATAAAACACTGGCATATAATTCATGTAGACAATAAAACATCATGCAACTTATCTAAAAATTCCCTATGTGATTGTGAGGGGACAACAGAGTTTGGTAGCATATTCCATTCCTTAATGGTTCTTGGGAAAAAACTAAATTTAAAGCAATTATTCCGGCATTGCCATGTACAAGCTGTGACGATGGCGTGATATTCCTCCAGTTTTAATTTCAAAGTAGTTTGAATGGTTTATTTTCAAGCTGCGGTTAATAATCTGAAAAAGAAACTTGAGCCTGTCACATTTGGTTCTAAAATCGAGCGCTTCCAAGTCAGCACGTTTACACAGACTTTGGGGAATCAGAATGTCGGTACCTATTAAATATAAACCTAGCACCGAAACGCTGAATTCTTTCCAGCTTAGAGCAATTGAATGCAGTGTGGGGGTCCCAAACAATTTTTCCATATTCGTGAATGGGCCTTATCAAGCTCTTAAAAACCAGACATTTGATTGAAGGGGTTGCACTATGCATATTTCGTCTGAGGCTCCAGAGTGCTTTTGAGGCCTTGGAACATGTATTGTCTATGTGTGAATTCCAACGTAAGTCAGAAGTAAGTGTTAATCCAAGATATTTGTATTTATTGACCCTGGTTATTATTCTATCATTGATACTATAACGAGATAGTTTTCTTTCTTGTAATGGTCATAAAAACTGTTTTATTTGGATTTAATACCATCTGTCACCTTTTGCACCATTCGTTGATTTTTTGCAAATTTAGATTTATTTCAACATGATCTTCCAGAGTACCAATTTGTTTATAAATGATGCAGTCGCCTGCATGCAATCGGACCGGTACACTAAGTTCGTTAGGCAAGTCATTGATGAAAATCAAAAACAGGAGCGGGCCCAGGACGCTGCCCTGCGGAACGCCGGAGTCTACTGGACTAATGCTGGATTTATGAGCATGAACTTGAACGTACTGTGCTCGACAGGAAAGATAGGACGTAAACCACTTAGTTATCGTTTCATTTTTAAATATACATCTCATTTTAAGTAACAGTTTAGGGTGCGAGACTTTATCAAACGCTTTTGCGAAATCTAAAAATACTATGTCTGTTTGCATGCGGGAATTAATTGACAAGCAGAGGTCGTGTACAGTTTCAGTGAGTTGTGTGTTTGTGGAAAGTCCCTTGCGAAAGCCATGCTGATTAGCAAATAACAAATTATTACAGTCAAGGTAAGTTAATAAATGTTTGTAGATGATATGTTCAAGTATCTTAGAGCAAGCACAAATGAGGGAAATAGGTCTGTAATTCTCAACGTTCGAAGTAGGACCACTTTTAAGCACAGGCACTATTTTCGTATTTTTCCAAGCATTGGGAACACAACCACTGTCGACAGACGACTGAAAAATCTTAGGTTGAAATTTGGAGGTCCACTCTGCATATCTATATAAAAATTCATTCGGGATTCCATCTGGGCCTGGACTCTTTTTGGTGTCTGTATTCATGAGCAAATTCAGGACCCCTTCCTCACTGATCTCTGCATCCGATATAGGAGGACTATCCGCAGGCTGAAAACACGGCGATTCGCCATCATCACGTGTGAAAACCGATGTAAAAAATGAATTAAATCTCTCAGCTAACTCTACGCTCCCTTCATCATTTGCCTGCTTATTTTTACCTGAGCGAATTACATACCTCCAAAACTTGCTAGGTGCCTCGGTTAGAAACCTTGTGAGATTCTGACTGTAGGATTTGTCTTTACTTTCTTTGATGAGGCGTTTTAATTCTTGGCTCATTAGATGTATGGAGTTTTTCAGTACAGATTTGGGTGGTCTGAGCATCTTTTACGCTTACGTTTTAGCTGTATTTTTTGTGAATGATATCCCTTTTAATCCAAGGATTCCTTCTTTTTATTGTTTTCATGGTTTTAGGAATAAACATATTGATTCCATGCGCTATCATGTTTGCAAAGAACTCCCACAACTCATCGGTTCCAGCTCCGTCTTCATAGAAGCTCATGAATTCCTTAAACGAGTTTTCGAGGTAGTCTAATACTCCGACATCGTCAGCAGCAGCAAAATTCAAAACAACTCTTCTACAAGGTTTATGACGGATATCAGGAATCATATTGAGGGACACAACCACCATCTTATGGTCAGACAAAGCTTCTTCCACATCACAACTCTGCAAAAATTCTTATAAACTGGATGACAAGAAGACAAGATCCAATATCGAAGATGTGGTTGAACATACTCTTGTGCTCTGGTCAACAATCTGGTTCAAATCGTAGCAATATGCGAGTTCAACCAGCTGTTCACTGGTAGCTACATCAACATTGCCAGGAGAAAGAGACAACCAATCAATTTCAGGCAGATTGAAATCACCAAGTAACAATACCATAGTGAATTTTGGAGTCCAATAATCTTTTCAAGGCAACAAGCACATCAGTAGTAGAGTTTGGAGCACGGTAGAAAGCCCCCACTAAGACACTGCGAGAATTCAGCCTGATTTTGACCCATGCAGTTTCTAAATCTCCAAACCCTTCGATGACAGAAAAGGCTATGTTGCTCTTTATCATTATCGCAACGCCACCACCTCTCCTTTCACGGTTTTTTCTTACAATGGATTAGCCGGGGGGTGTAACTTCACAGTCTCCGATAGCTTTGTATAGCCAAGTCTCAGCGATTATTATAATATCCGGATCATGTTCAAGACATATACTTTCTATCGCATCTACTTTGTTAATCATGCTTCTGGCGTTCACATTTATAATCTTGAAGCAGTCAGGTTTATGATCGTTCACTCACTCATTGCTAGAATCATCCCGGCATTTAAACCCCTGCTTGGCTTCGTCGTCCCAAGCGTAGAGGGTATTATTAACTTTTAACTTATCAAAAATTAAGTTTGCTATCGCACCGTTCTTTCGTTCATTCGCACATGAGTTCCAGAGATTTTTCCTTATTTCAACAATTCGCTTAGAAAAATCCTCACTTACACTATACGCAGTGCCCTTCAGGTTGAAACAATTACTCAAGATTCTCATCTTGTCCCTAAAGTCTGTAAATTTAACAATGATCGGACGGTCACTACCTTCTTTCATCTTTCTAAGTCGGTGAATTGGTTCAATAGAGTCAATCCTTTGTTTAAGTTTCGCTTCAAAAATATCCTCATTCACTTTTTTCAATAGGACCACTGCGCTCTCTGACTCCTCTTCCTTCACACCTCTTATGATTAGATTACTGCGTTGCGAGCGATTCTCTAATTCATCAAGTTTTTGGGAAACAGTTGCCATTTCTATGCCAGATCTTTCAGCAAATGTCTCTAGTTTAGAAAGCCTGTCTCTAGCTTCATCGAAGTTTATTAGCTTTTGTTGAAAAGTAGACAGCCTGGATTGCGCGTCAAGCATGCGTGCCTCTGAAGACGTTTGATTTTCCTGAATTTCCTTCAATTTGGTGAGGATTTCAGTTTGAATTTCCATCACTTGCTTAATCATTTCCGCCGTCTGAGGAGCAGGATTTTCCTCCACATCACCTGATAGCTTCAGCAACAGGCCTACCATTGATATACAATCATTCAAGCAAACGATCAATGTGCGTGGACACGGCAACACGATCAGAAAAAGGTAATTGCTACGGAAGGCATATTTTCGTTCACCAACCTGCACAAACAGTGGTACATCAGCCGACATTGTCACGACCATGTTGCCGCGTCCACTGCCGATGGAAGGCCCAGACGTTCCTTTTATAGGCAAGAGCCTGGCTTGAGAGAGGGATGACGTCACTGTGCTCGATGAAGGTGCGCAGACGTTGGAATCCACGTGAAGCCACCCCAGCATATCGGAGTTCGTAAAGAATACGCCTCCCGCACCGGATGGGCGAAAAGCATCAGTAGATACCAGGCGACGATCGAAGCCCGTGATAGCGTACGATGCATTTCCCAAGATGATGGAAATGAATCCGGCAAGAACCTGCGCAAACAGTGGTACATCAGCCGACATTATCACGACGATGTTGCCGCGTCGTGCCCGAGTGGCTTGAGCGCCCGTCTCGGCTGCGGGAGGTGGTTGGTTCGAAACCCACCGCCGGGCACCCACCGGTAAAATGGGTACAAGCGTCACCGGCCTGGCGCTCGGCTTTCTTTAGGGGTGCACGTTTGGGAGAAGCTCCGTAAACCCCACTGTGCCCTTTGCGGGCCAAGCCCAGTTGCGAGCGCGCTCGCAGTGTGCTTAAGACAGACAAGCGCAACGCCCTTTCCTCAAACGTGAGGATAAAGCAATCCTTCCTCTGGAAAGAACTCCCTCAGCGCCTACACATCCTCTGGCAGCAGCATCAGCAGCATCAGCTCTTGCACTTTTACTGGCCCATTCCCATGCGCTTTCCGGAATCGGTCATACAAACCACAGGTGAGAAGAGTACAAACGAAATTGGATGATAATGACTGTGGATTAGCCGCTATACATTCATCGCATGTCCTTCTTTCACCCCTTACAAAGGAACTGGGACCGGTAGTCACGGCTAATTGCTTGGATAAGAGAGTGTGCCTAAAAACGCGTGCTCTTTGTTCAGCCCTTCGACCTATACAAATACTATAAATGTATAATAATAATGTATGATGTAAAATAATATAAATGTATAAGTATCCAAAAGCACTAGAAGGGGAGTTTTACGAATTAAAACTAAACAAAAATCTGACTGGCAAACTTTCCTTGATTATTTTGTGCGAAACAGGATGAAATGGCTGGCCATCTGACGGTCTTGCTTACCTACCGTCACAGTTTTGTCTTTCACGTGTTGTACAGTGGTCTTCGTTGTCGGAGTTACGGATTTTAAATTCCCCCTAACACACGCGGCGAGAGCCTGCTGCTTCGCATTTACACCGGGACATTTGACGTGCCAGAGAGCAACTTTTTTCTTTGACTCCCAAAGTATGTTTTCCTCCCCAGAGAAAATAGAGGGTTTGGCTCCCATGTGTTTGCCACAATATACAAACATTGCTGACAGCTTTGCTGACAGCCATTGCTGAAAACCATTGATGAAACCAGGAGAAGTCCTCCATAATGCCGCCATAACGAATCACATGAGGCGCCCCGCCCCATCTTGGCCACGAAAATCTCCATAAGCACCTCCGGCTGCGGCTCTGGGGAGCGGCGGTGAATTTTACCCTTTGCCACCCAAGTGTTTTATATTCTCAGCCCAGCTGGTCTCCAGCAATGAGTCCTACGACATGACCACACTTAAAGAAGCTGAAGAGATGGCCATTCTTTTATATAAGCTTTGGGCTCTGCTCTTATGGTCGAAGTTTTTTGTCACTGATTTTCCCTGTCCTCTTTGTGGTGGAGAACCAAAACGAAATGAGAAATATACAGTGTGCTCGCGGTAATATATTTACTGTAATTAATAGACCTTTCTAGATAAAGTGGTCTCTCCTTCGCAATAAGGGGGCAGCCTTGGCAGTAATCCTCGTAGGACTGGGATATACAGTGGAAGAATAACTGAAAGAAAGTTTTTAGACTTGCATAAAGACTTTTTTTCTGGTACCATGATAAGTGGGAGCCTTAAAAATATGTGATTCCAATTTTCAGATAAGTGGGTGCATGATGAATCGCTAAAAGAATGATCAATTTTAAAACCGAGAATAAAAAAAAATAGAGATCACTGTGGCTACCCGCATTGGAGGAATGCGAAAGCATTGATGCCTACTCGGCACTCATCGCCCCTTTTTTACACTCCTTTGCAACTTTTCCACTCCTCAGAGATCCAAGAGATCAAGGCCACCAAGCGACAGTAGCCAACCTGCGCCAGAAGAGAGCCTTCCTCTTCAGACTCCATAAATAAAGTTTATTCTCTCTCTCTCTCTCTCTCTCTCTCCACTCCTTGATTCTCTTTGCTCCTATTTGCCTCTTTTTTTATTCAGTTTGCCTCTCTTTGCCTCTGGCGTCATGGTGGCGACATTCCAAGAAGGCATGCATCACAGCTTTCGGCTTCATGACAGCTACATTGGCGCTGCGGCTCTCCGAGACACCGAGGTGGGGGGCATTCTCCTATGGCGTCAGTGACGTCACGCGACTTCATGGTAACCGTGCCTTATCAATAGTCGATCAATTGCTTAATTATCAATCAATTACTTAATTATTAATTTTGTACCTTACCGGTCGATGATTTATTACCCATTTCGTTGTTCAAATTCGACGGAATAATTGCTTTTCTAACGTGGAAAATTGGGCGTGTTGGTACATGTCTAAAACAAATAAATGGCAGCGCAAGGAGACGAGGACTAGACGAGACAACACCGCGGAACTTCTAACTTTTATTGCCAAGGAATCGTGCGGACATATATGCACTCCGAACAATCCGGCGTCATCGTCAGCGCATGCGCAAATATGTCAGCTCTTTATCAGAAACAGTGATAGAAGCGGAGCTAACACATGCTTCTCTCGGAGTTGATATATAATCGGGGAAAAGCATGTGTTACCTCCGCTTCTATCACTCTCTCTTATAAAGAGCTGCCATATTTGCGCATGCACTGACGATGACGCCGGATTGTTTAGTGCATATATGTTCGCACGATTCCTTGGCAATAAAAGAAGTTCAGCGCCGTCCGTGTTGTCTCGTCTAGTCCTCGTCTACACTTACTACATACCCGTCCAAACCAATCAACCCTCCATTTCTTTTGCTTCTAATTAATCGACTAATTATCGCCTGTTTAGCCTTATCGGTCGAGGACTGGTTACTCATATTGTTGTTCAAATTCGACGCCTTAATTCCTTTTTCGTCTACCTACTATATACCCGTCCAAACCATTCAACTCTCCATTGATTTTGCTTCTAATTAATTAACTAATTATTCCAAATCAGTGAGGTGCCTTAATCGATTTTTCTGAGTTTCGTTTACCAAGTAGGTTTCAATCTATTCTGAACTTTCACTTCTTCACTAATTTTGTACAATTCACTGCTATTGCTGCCGTCCGCGCTGTTTCGAACTTCAATTTCGACACTTTGACTCTAATTATTGGCTGTAATTAAATTATTACCTAATAATCTTAGTGACAATTTTTTTTGCGCCTCTGCCTCACGCGGTCCTCTATTGATCCCAACCATTCTTTTGATGCTACCTCTTTTGAGAACGTCGCCACTGCTGCGGAAACACTCTGCGGACACGTTTTGGTGACACGACCCAGCCGACATAAGCAAGAAATGCTTTCTCATTAAAAAGTGCGGGCATTATCAAGTCCGAAAAATATATATGAATGGGAACACTGAGAACTTCCCGGCATTTCACTTGTTGCATTTTGGCGGCTTGCTGCTGCCCGTAGAAAGCACATCAAGCGGACAAGGATTACAAGCTTATACCGCGACAGACACAGACGCCAATCGCGTTAATTACAGCACTGCGACCGGAACCCCACGAACAAGAACAACCCAGGTACTCCGGCTCAGTCGACGAGCGCCTCAACTACTTACGCACCGCGGCTAAACTTCCGGTGGTTTTGAAAAACGGAAGGTGGATGTTTCACCGCGTACTCACAGCGCGATTGAAGTTTCTCCTGATCCAATAAGCCAGTTACACCAGCACTCGCATTAACACACCATTAGCATGCCTTATGTGAGCCCTATAAGTTTTTTGTTTTATTTCTGCATGTCTAGCTGGCTTCAGACGCTCAGACGCCGTGTTGAGCGCTCAGACGCTCAGACGCCGCTGAGACTCCTTAGCGCTAGCGCAAAAAAGATACTTAAAACTGGTTCTGAAGGAAAGAAATAGCACTGTGCCCGTCTCAGCCCTTTGAGGACACCTCAACCGCGCTGTGAATGAAGGGAACAAGGGGGAGCGAAAGAAAGAGAGAAAGAGGTGCCGTAGTGGAGGACTCCAGAATAATTTCGACCACCTGGAGATTTTTAACGTGCACTGATATCGCAGAGAACACGGGCGCCTTTAGTGTTTCGCCTCTATTGAAACACAGCCCCCTTGGCCTGGTTCGACCCCGGGCACTCCAGCCTAGTAGCCGAAGCATTGAGCCAATGCGACAGGTTCGCTGCGGAAAGCTCCTGCTGCGCAACTGAGACACAGGCGTCCAACAAGAGGCCTGTAAATGGTCTGCAGAGGGCGCAAGGGTCCGAGGGCTCCCATCAGCCTGACATCATCATACTTGCCTTTTGAATTTATGAACACTAATTTTCCTACAACAACAAAGCTCGCACTATCATTAGCTTCCTTGCCGGAGTGTGCAGGAGAAGACAAAGCAGTAGAACGTGTTGGAGGCCGTACGCGAACCGGCTGTTTTGATGCGGGGGCAATTCGGTTGTCAGTTTCCAAAAACCACTCGGTTTCTGCGATACTAAACTCGCTGAGCGTTGAGGGGGTTGTGACTTGGACAGCATGGCGAGATTTTCCAACCTCAGGACTACAATATTTTAGTAGTTTGTTTGATTGGTTTATATGGTTTAACGTCCCAAAGAGACTCAGGCTATTAGAGACGAGGTAGTGAAGGGCTCTGGAAATGTCGACCACCTGGCGTTCTCTAAGGAGCACGGACATCGCACAGAACACGGGACTCGAGAGTTTTCCCTCCACCGAAACTCGACCGCCGCGGCCGGGATCGAGTCTGCATCTTCCAGGTCAGCAGCCGAGAACCATAACTAATGATTTACCGCTGAGGAAAGAATGTTTTAGTAGCTTTCACTGGATTATCATTTGAGATTATACTAACTGGACCTATTCGTCCACTAAAATCCACCCACTAATATCCACTAACTCATGTGCATTAACCCCTATTCCTCACAGAATTCACACTAATCCATCTGCTTGCCCGAGGGAGAAATCCTCGGGCTGAGGCATGTGCGCTTTCGTTCCCTGGAATGCCCTGATGACCTTGTACCCATATTAAGTGTTTTTGTGTGGGTTGGTAGCCACAGGTATCTTCCAGGTTTTTGGCTGCTAGCAGTGCGGCCCTGCCGCTGGGTAAATGCGATACGCTGTCTGTGAATCTGTGAGAATGTATTCTGAGCTAGTGCGTGTTGCAGCTACAGCAATCGCAACTTCTTCCGCAGCCAGTATGTCCTGGCTAGCCAGTACTAGTCCGTCGACCTTTGTATTTTGGTGCACTACCGAGACGGCCGTCATTCCCTGCTCGGGACCCGCAGCTTCGACATAGAACACGCCCTTGCGCCCGCCGTAGTGTCTTTTCATGGCTTTGGCTCGTGCTTGTCGTCTTGACTGGTGAAAATTTTCAACAGTCAAGACGCGAGGGCATGTTCTACGTCGATGCTGTGGGTCCCGAAAAGGAAATGACGGCCGTCACGGTAGTGCACCAAAATAAAACAACAGAGGGACTAGTACTGGCTCCGGAAGAAGTGGCAGTTGCTTTAGTTGCAACACACACTAGCTCGGAATATTCTTACAGATTTACAGACACCGTATTGCAATTACCTCAGGGGCAGGATCGCGCCACTAGCAGCTAAAATCCTGCAAACACTTAATATTGGTACCAGGTCACCAGGGCATCCCAGGTAAAGAGAGCGCACATGCCTCAGCCCGGGAATTTGTCCCCCGAGCACCCAGTGCGGATGCCGTACAACCTCCTACCCTACTACTAGTTGCGAAGGTGTTTGCCAGCCGCAAGGAGGACGCCCTTGAGGTCTTCACAAAATTGTTATCTGTGCCCTTGACCTCCCCATCACTACTTCAAACAGCCGGCTTATGGCCCTTGGGGTGGTGAATACTTTCCAGGAGCTCCGGGAGGCGCACCTTACAAACCAGTACACGCTCTTGTCGCTAACGGAGTCGGGTCACTGCCTTCTTGCTCGAATCCATATCCAACACACCCCTCCAATGGAAGACAGATTTCACATCCCAGAACTGTGGAGACGCGCCCTCCAGGTGCGGCCTCTTCCAGCAAACATGTCACATGAAGACCATAATGGTCGGCGCCTGGCACGAGTGGAAGCGCTAGCCCGACATTATTGCAACAAAACAGGTGTATACTATGTGGACGCCTCCGGCCCTCACCACGAGGGATGGTACACGGCCGCGGTAGTTCAGAACAGCAACACAGTTAACGGCCTCACTTTCAGAGCCCGCAGTGTAACACAAGCAGAAGAGGTCGCGATTGCTCTCGCGGCCTCATATTCCGATTCAAAATACACAATCACCGACTCGCGAAGGGCCTGTCGGAGCGTCGAACAAGGCTACACTTCCTTCCTAGCCTATCTAATATACCAAAATTGCATACGGGATACGGACCTTGCCCACTGTTACCTTATATGGGCACCCGCTCATCAGGGGTTGGCAGGAAACGAGGCAGCAGACGTAGCCGCCCACGCGCTCTCTCACCGGGCAGTTTTCTCCTCCCCACCTGATCAGGAACCCGATTTTAATACGGTCAATACGTTCAAAGATATCACAACGTACTATCAAGATAGCCATCGCCTTTACCCTAGCCGATGTAAAGGCCGCAAGAAGGCGGATGAGCGGCTCCTTCTCCGCCTCTTCACCAATACATTGCTGTGCCCGGCAGCACTAAAACATTTCGACCCCTCCTTTCGCGGCCACTGTCTGCACTGTAGTGCGGTGTCTTCGGACACCTATCACATCGTGTGGGCCTGCCCCTCCAACCCGGTCATTCCCCCCATCCCCAACCCAACCCGGGAGGACTGGGAGGCGACCCTGCTCGGCTTCACGAATTACAGGCCCAACAAGCCTTACTCGGGCGCGCCCGGCCGGCGGCCACCGCCATTGGGGTCCCAAACTAGGGACCTCCACCTAGTGTTTGTAAGGATCGGTCCCTTACGTGCTGATCCAAACTTACCTCCTGTCCCCTCTGAATAAATGTTTTCACCACCACTACCACCGCCACTCTACTACTAGCTTATAACGACATACTTCAGCACTTAAGATTATTCCGTCGGGTCTACCCTGCGCCGGCTAAGACACTGGACAAAGGGGAGGAACTACACCTCCGAAAGCTACAGACGAACACTTACAGCAACCCACGAAGACTGCACGCAGTAGACCCGAAGTTATTTACGCACACTGCAGATTCTGCGGGGAGAAGGCGGACCTGTACCATATGGTATGGGCCTGCCAACGAAATCAGGCGGTCACTGTCAATAACCAGCCTGCGCAGGAGGGGTGGGAGGCAGCTCTGACCAGCTCGGACGAAACGAGTCAAAAGCGACTCTGGATATCGAAAGAGCCCGTTCAGCAGTCTACCCCAATGGGGTTCGGCACTGAGAGCTCCAGCCACCGCTAGAACCTCCTAAACATTTTCATTAAAATATTTTCACCACCTGGCACAACCTTGTCAAAGCCTGCATTACCCGCCGCGGTGGGTCAGTGCTAAGGCGCCCGTCTACCGAGCCGGAGTACCCGCGTTTGAACCCGACCGCGGAGGCCGTGTTTCGATGTAGGCGAAACGCAAGAGGCGCTCGTGTGCTGTGCGATGTCAGTGGACATTAAAGATCCCCAAATGGTCGAAATTATTCCGGAGACCTCCACTACGGCACCTCTTTCTTTCCTCTTTCCCTCCCACCTGCCGCCCTTCCCTTTCGGCGCGGTTCAGGTGTCCGCCGAGATATGTGATACAGGTACTGCGCCATTTCCTTTCCTCAAAAACCAATTTTACCTGCAGCCCGCATCTCTATCTCATCCACTCACGTACCTATAAGCATGATTCTGGCGTCCAGTGACCCAGGGAGTGACCCAGGGATCCCGCACTTCCTTTCATTAAAATGATCGGTGTGTAAAACGTTGTCAACGCCAACGCCACTTAGCACATCGAACGCCGCCGGCCTATGGCTTCAGCGCCGCGTTACTGGCACGACGTTGTCAATGCCAACGCATGCAGCGCACATCTGTCACAACGCCACGTAGCTTAAAGCACGATTGAGGTGTCCACTATTCCAAGAGGGCAGCTATGCGCCTTCCCTCTGGTTCAGGTGTTCCACCGATGTGTGCGAGAAAGATGGTGCGCCATTTCCTTTCCTCAAAAACCAATTTAACCATTTTGCCCTCTTGTTTCCAAGCTCCCGCTTCATTGGTTTCACAGCTTAAAGCGCGACTAAGGTGTTCACTGCTAGTTACAACAGACAATGGCGACGCCGCGAAACACAGAAACGGACGACAAAGAGCTGCGCTCTAAAAACCAACGTGATCAGGCCGGCCAGATACTCTGTATGGTAGAATGGCAAGAACAGCGCTTAATTTTGAGGTTCAAAGAGACACATTTTTGCCTTTAACTGTTTTAACTACGTGCTTGATACAAGAAACTTACGCAAGAAGGGGCGTACAAGAAACTTTTTGGGTGCGCGCCAAAAATCTCTTATGAAATAATCAGTAATTGCTGAGATTTACAGAGCAAACCAGTACAATGTAGACCACTATGCATCAGAACGTGTAAGTCATTCGGTTAACGGCGCCCGGTTCGAAAACCTGTGGCTATCTTCCGCGGTCTGTATTATTTTTCTAAACGTTCATCACGGATGAGCCTGTGTGCGATGCAATGCAATGCCGTCGCCTATCACTCCACCAGATGTGCTCCGCTGGGGTTGAGGGAGAGGAGGTGTCGCCTCGCGGGGGGGGACACCTCCTCTCCCTCAACCTCAGCGGAGCACATATATCTATATACCACCCCACCGCGAGGTGACACCTCCTCTCCCTCAACCCCAGCGGAGCACATCTGGTGGAGTGAGAGGCGACGGCATTGCATTGCATCGCACACAGGCGCATCCGTCGTTGGTATTATTTTTCTAAACGTTCATCACGGATGCGCCTGTGTGCGATGCAATGCAATGCCGTCGCCTCTCACTCCACCAGATGTGCTCCGCTGGGGTTGAGGGAGAGGATGTGTCGCCTCGCATGGCGATGGTATATATATATATATATATATATATATATTGTAGGATGGGGTTGTGGCTGAGCAGAACCTAGGTCGCTTTGCAACGTTCAGCAAAGGTGCAGGCCAAGCGTTCGGGCTGCGAGCGAGCGTCACACCTCAGGATCGTCGTCTTCTTTCACTACTACAGTTCACCACAGTGAGCGAGCACGGCTGCTACACTACAATTACCCCCCGGCGAAAAAGGAGGCATCCTGCCGACTTAGGGCGCACAGATGGTAGGCGGATCGTAGTACGGCTTGAGACGGTCAACGTGCACTGTTTCACGGCCACGACGGCGCGCATCTTGCGGCGGCGAAAGCGGTTCAATGATGTAGTTGACTGGAGAGGTCTGGCATACGACACGGTACGGGCCGTGGTACTTTGAAATGAGTTTTGTGGAGAGACCGGGACTGGTGGAGGGAACCCAAAGCCACACGAGCGAGTCTGGGGTATAGGACGGAAGCGGACTGGTAGGGGCGCGAAGGTGCTTCTGGCGATTCTGATCTTGCGTTGTAAAAGAGCGGGCAAGCTGGCGGCATTCTTCAGCATAGGTCGCTGCTTGAGAAAGGGTAAGAGACTCGGAGATATCAGGGCGATACGGAAGCACGGTATCCATGGTACAGGAAGGCTCGCGGCCGTAAAGAAGAAAGAACGGAGAGAAGCCAGTTGTGCTCTGTGTGGCAGTGTTGTACGCATATGTTACAAATGGGAGAATGCGGTCCCAGTTTGAGTGGTCCGAGGCAACATACTTGGCGATCATGTCGGTCAATGTGCGATTGAAACGTTCAGTAACGCCGTTCGTTTGAGGGTGGTAGGCCGTAGTAGAGCGGTGAACAATACGGCATTGGCGAAGTAGGGCTTCGACGGTGTCTGAGAGGAAGACACGGCCGCGGTCACTCAGAAGCTCCTTAGGAGAACCATGGCGTAGAACGAGATGATGCAGGATGAAAGACGCAACGTCGGGCGCAGACGCGGATGGCAAAGATGACGTTTCGACGTAGCGGGTAAGGTGATCGACTGCCACTATGACCCAGCGGTGTCCAGCCGGAGTTATGGGAAGGGGCCCGTAGAGATCAATGCCAACGCGGTCGAATGGGCGCATGGCGCAAGGCAAGGGCTGCATCGGAGCAATGGAACGGCGAGAAGGGGCTTTGTGGCGTTGGCATTCCGGGCAGGAGCGAACGTACTGTCGAATGAAACGGTACATTCCCCGCCAGTAGAAGCGGAGTCGAAGGCGCGTGTAGGTCTTCACCACACCCGCGTGAGCGCACTGGGGGTCGGCGTGAAAAGAGGCGCAGATGTCGGAACGCAGGTGGCGAGGAATGACAAGGAGCCATTTGCGACCGTCGGGAAGGTAGTTGCGGCGGTAAAGGAGGCCATCCCGTATTGCGAAGTGGCGGGCTTGTCGACGGAGAGTGCGGGTCGCAGGTCGCTGAGATGGTGTAGACAGGAGGGCGAGGAGGGAAGCGATCCAGGGGTCCCGTTGTTGTTCAAACGGCATGTCGGCAATATCAAGGGAGGACGCATCAGCGGTGGCGAAAGATGTGGAGTCTAAGTCACAAGGTAGCGGGGAACGCGATAGTGCGTCGGCATCAGAATGCTTACGGCCAGATCGATAGATGACTTCAATGTCGTATTCTTGTAAGCGCAACGCCCAACGAGCAAGACGGCCTGAAGGGTCTTTGAGGGACGACAGCCAGCAGAGGGCATGGTGGTCGGTAACGACAGAGAACGGGCGACCATATAGGTAAGGGCGGAACTTCCCAATAGCCCAAATTATTGCCAAGCACTCCTTCTCTGTCACGGAATAATTGCGCTCGGCACGTTGCAAAGCGACCTAGGTTCTACCCAGCACCTCCACCAAATGTAGGATGGGGTTGTGGCTGAGCAGCACCTAGGTCGCTTTGCAACGTTCAGCAAAGGTGCAGGCCAAGCGTTCGGGCTGCGAGCGAGCGTCACACCTCAGGATCGTCGTCTTCTTTCACTACTACAGTTCACCACAGTGAGCGATCACGGCTGCAACACTACAATATATATATATATATATATATATATATATATATGTAAGGGATAACAAAATCTTCAAGGCAACTGATTAAAAATATAAGAAGTTGGGGAAGTCACACTGAAAAACTTAACAGATTTATTCAACGTTTCGACCAGGGACTGGTCTTTTTTAAGAATGATCATACAGTGCATGGAAGGGTCTTCTTATAGCAGTGAACATGGCACACACAGGGCTTGAAAAAGGAAAATGAAAAGAAATAATGAGAAAAATAAAAGGGGAAAGAGGAACACAGCCAATACACGAAACCCAAACGCTAAGATGCACCAGCAAAGGCGCCGCGTGTACGAGGTGAAAGAGGGAGGTGGGGCCGGGCGGGCACGCGCCCAGTTTGGAAAAAAAAAAAAGGCGTAGGGGTGGTTAACAAAAGAAGGGAAGTGCCTGCCAATTGGGTGCATAAGTATCGCCTCAAGACGCCTCTGTGTGGCCCCGCGCGACTCCAGAAGAAAACAGAGGACACAAAGGTTGCGGCTGAGGTAAGTGTCTCGACATGGTGGCACGTGGACCCCAAAACCAGATGAGTTCGCATATGAAGACCATATGGAAAGCTCCTTATTTACAGGCATGAAGGTAAAAAAACTAGGAGAGAGTGCGCTCAGCCTCTGCAAGCCATCCTCCTCTGACGCCGCTGCCGAGGGCCCTTTTGCGCACTGACTCATGGGAAATAGGACCTCCTCCACAGTTACCAGACTGCCATCCAGCGGTGCTTTTTAGTGAACGTCCGTGCTCCGAAGTAGCGCAGAAGCGTAGCGCCTGTGTTGCAGCTTTGGCGGAATGCGTACCGAGCTCGAGGTTTTCTGAAGGCTCCGCGTTTCAACACTTCTGTTGATTACACTCTTGAGTTTTTGGGTGCACTGTAGAAAACTGCAGGTAAACTTTTCATCAAAGGGTGAGGCCGCGACCTCGTCACTGTTCAACTGTGGTTCATAAAGAGAATGGAGAGAAATTCCTTTCGTCGTTACACACATACGGAGCGTTTATTTCTGCGCATGCTATAAGCGGAGAACTCCAGATTAGGCGAAGAAACGAGCCTCTAAAAAAGGGCGCGGCGGCTTCCAGAGCGCTCACGGCGGACGGACGTGTTGAACCAGCGCTCCGGCGCGCTGCGCAAGATTTTATTTCTTCTCCGCTATTCTCGAGGCACAAGTCGCGCCGAATACGCTCGCGCACATATGCGGTTCCGACGTGAAACGCAGCAGTGAAGTATTTCTCTCTCTCGCTGTCGAGAGAGAGTGCCGACGGCTTTACGTCTGCCCCTGCGCGGGGTCTCCCGGCCACTGCGCACAATCGCTTACAAAAAGAAGTAAACTGTATGTATACACCAAAAGTGTACCAAAAAGGCAAATTTCATTACAGGGAACACCGCTTAAGAATAAAAAAACAACAATATTAGAATAAATACAAATGGCACGCGAGATAATACAGGCGCCCAAAATAATACAGTTCAAGAGTGTGAAAAAATGTCCTAAGAAACAAAGTTTACCCAAACGCCATGATCAGCAACAACAAAACGATAATAATGCGATGAATACACGTGAGAGACGAGCGTCACATAATTCGTGCTTAACCACAACAAAAATAATGTCAGTACCTCGACTAGAAATGAAAGTGTTAAATACAGAACAAATCGTTATGCAACTGTCATCAAAGTAGATTTAAGAAACATTATTTTCGATGCAAAAGAGTCCACAAGGAAAAGAAAAACAAACAAACAACACATTGCAGAAATATTTAGCCAGAAAGGCAGGAGAGTTTGCCAGAGCTTTCATTAATTCCAGCAGACAAGGTGTTAAATTTAAATATTAGATATGATTCACAGGCTTCCCCGTCGTAATGTGTCTGGAAGCCAGATTGGAGTATGGTGGCCTTGAACTTTCCAAATGAATGGCCTTTTGTCGTTACGTGTCTTGGAAAGAGGCAGATCTGGCAGTGATCTTATATAAGATCACTGCTATAAGGAGACCCTCCCATGCACTGTATGATCATTCTTGAAAAAGACCAGTCCCTGGTCGAAACGTTGAATAAATCTGTTAAGTTTTTCAATGTGATTTCCCCAACTTCTTATATCTATATATATATATATATATATATATATATATATATATATATATATATATATATATATATATATATATATATATATGTGCGCTTTGCTTGAGTGGATTTTAGTCGGGGGGAGGGGGGTTGTTGCGACGCCCGTATTTTTCTTTCACTCTTTCATCTTTTAACTCTCCTCTATCTGTACGTGGCGGCGGTGGTGGTTGGGCTCGAGACAGTCGGCAGGCCCGTGCACTTTCCTTTTCATCCTTCTCTCAGTCGCGGCAAACAAACGATTTTTTTTTTGGCCGTCTAGAATTTCAGAGCCACCTGCCCTTGGTGCGATGCCACACCTACACTTTATCATATCACGTGGGAATGAGAACGCAACAAAGCATTCCACCAACACGAACACCCGAGTGCGGAGCAATCGGAGAGTCGGCTCACCAGCGGCGAGCTCGCGACCCAAAGGGCCTTAGTGCAGCACGCGACTGATGCGGCACGACTCAGTGGAGCCTTGGAATATGGGCCCATACTTGCTGACGAGAAGCCTCAAGTCACCAGCGCCAGAGAAAACGACGGAGACTTCACAACTGCGAAACCCTTGAAAGATCAAATAAAGTTTTCACTCACTCACTCACTCCTCGATAGAAATTCAAAAGCCGCGGCTGGGATCGAAGCCGCGTCTTTCGAGTGGTGGTGGTGGTGAAAAACATTTATAATGCAATAAATATTTACAGAGAGGTGATTGGGGTAGGCCCTATTGGCCCTTTCCCCTAACAATACTAGGTGGAGCCCCTATTCCGGAGCCCCATTGGCAAGCAACGCCGCCCGCGTCCGGTGAACCAAGGCCTCTTGGGTCTTTAGGTCCTGACAGCCGAGCAGGGCCGCCTCCCAGTCCTCTCTGGTGGGGTTGGGGTTGGGGGGGGATGGATGGGTTTGATTGACACGCCCCAACCATGTGGAAGGTGTCAGCCACCTCCCCACAGAACTGGCACGTGCCATCAAAGGATGCGTTGAAATGTTTAAGTACCGCCGGGCACAGTACAGTGTTAGTAAGAATTTTGATGAGGAGGCGCTCTTCAGCGCGATCCAGTCCCTTACAAGGGGCCGGGTAGCGCCGGTGCTCCTCCTTGTAGTAATCGGTGATGTGTTTGAATGTAAGGGCCAGATTGTCTGATTGGGAGTAGGCGCCCAAGGACAGGGAGATAGCCCGGGGAGAGAGTGCGCGGGCGGCCTGATCGGCCTGTTCGTTTCCCTGGAGGCCCTGGTGACCGGGAGCCCAAATCAGGTTGCGTGGAGATGGATCTTCGCATCGGCAGCTATATTCCAATATGCGCCAGGCAAGCGGGGGAGCCCAGCCCAACTCATAGTTCCGAAAGGCCCCTCGCGAGTAGGTGATGATGTGTTTCGACTTCGGAGTAGTGAGAGCAAGAGCAATGGCAATCTCCTCCGCGTGTGTTGCGCTGTAGGCTTTGGAAGTGAGCCCGTTGACTGTGTTTGTGTTGTGTACGACTGCGGCCGTGTACCACACCCCGTGGTGTGGGCCGGCAACGTCCACGTAATACACATGTTGTTGATTACCATAGTATCGCGCCAACGCTTCCGCGCGCGCCTGGCGACGACCGCTATGGTCTTCTCTGGACATGTTGCGGGGAAGAGGTCGGACCCGGGGGGCGCGTCTCCAGGGTACTGGCACTCTCTCCCTTTCCTCAATATGGTAGTCATGTTTGATGTGTAGCCGGTCCAAGAGGCGGCGACCGGACGTGGTCTGTGCTAGACGCGTGTATTGGTTGACTAAGTGGGCTTCTCGAAGCTCCCGGAATGTGTTTACCACGCCCAAGGCCAGAAGTCGCTGGTTGGACGTGGTGACCGGGAGGTCGAGAGCCCGCTTGATGACTTTCCGGTGGATGACCTCCAGTTGGTCATCATCATGTTTGCGCAGGTGCAAGTAAGGGGTTGAGTAGAGGATTCTACTCGTTACGAAAGCATGGGCAAGCCGCAGTGCATCCTTGCTTCGTAATCCGCCCCGCTTGTTGGAGACCCGGCGGACCATGCGGCCCACCTGGTCTCCCACCGTGCGAAGTTTGGCTAGGGTGGTGTCGACTCTGCGTTAGTGGTGTATGAAGAGACCAAGGACGCGGATCTCCTTGGACTCCCGGATCGGTCCCGAGGGGAGACTGATGCAAAGCGGAGTTGTGTCCCGAGGGGAGGGACGTATGTGCACAAATTCTGATTTAGATGGGGCGCACTGGAGTCCGCAGTAGGCCGCGTAGTCGTCGACTAGGGTCGCCGCTGCTTGCAGGCAGGATTCCATGTGGCCCAGGTTACCTTGCGTGGCCCAGATTGTAATGTCATCCGCATAAAGAACGTGATGTATCCCGGGCAAAGAGGACAATTTGGAGGGAAGATGAAGCATTGCCAAATTGAAGAGGAGGGGAGACAGGACCGCGCCTTGAGGTGTTCCCCTCGAGCCGATGGTGTATGGCCCGTGTTCCGCATCTTGTATGCGTATGTAGGCTTGACGGTCTCTAAGAAATTGTTTTATGTAGTTGAATGTTTTGTGGCCACAGTTGGTGTTACTGAGGTGGTCCAGGATTACTTCGTGTTTGACGTTGTCGAATGCGCCTTTAAGATCCAAGGCCAGGACCACCTTGTCGTTGTGGGGACATTCGACAGGATCTAAGATGTCGTGGTGAAGCTGCAGAAGTATATCCTGTGCAGACTTGTGAGGGCGAAAACCGAACATGGTGTCCGCGAAAGTGTGCTGTGTTTCGAGAAAATCGGAGAGTCTGTCGCGCACCATCGTCTCCATCAGCTTGCCGACACAAGACGTGAGGGAGATGGGGCGAAGGTTCTCCACATCAATAGGTTTGCCGGCCTTCGGAATAAAGGTCACGAGAGCCGATTTCCAATCGAGAGGGAGAGGAGTCTCTCCGTCCCAAATGCTATTGATGTATTTGAGGAGCGCGGCGTAGGCTGCGTCGGGAAGGTTGGCCAAGAGCTTGACCGTAACCTTGTCGCGCCCGGGTGCAGTGCCCCGCTTAATTTTGCTTAAGGCTGCCCGGTGGTCGTGGAGTTGGAAAGGCTTGTCCAGCTCCGTGTTCTCTTCGCCTGCATACGAGAACGCCGCCTGCCGGGGTCCTTAGTGGTGCACAGGTAGCGATCCCTGAGCGTGTGCGCTAGTTGTTTTGTCGTTCCTGTAAAGTTGTGCAAGGCCCTATGTAATTGGCGTTGGGTTTCCGTGCGTGTTTGTATTGGATCGATGAGAGCGCGGAACAGGCGCCACGTGTTGCGGCCAGACATCTGGCGAGCAGCCGAGCATCTTTCGAGTCAGCAGCCGAGCATCATAACCACTGAGCCACCGCGGCGGCGGTTTGGTTTATTGGGGTTTAACGTCCCGAAGAAACTCGGGCTATGAGAGCCGCCGTAATGAAGGGCTCCGGAAATTTCGACCACCTGGGGTTCTTTAACGTGCACTGGCATCGCACAGCACACGGGCCTCTAGAATTTTGCCTTCATCGAAATTCAGCCGCCGCGGCCGGGATCGAACCCTCGTCCTAATTTTTTTTTAGTCATTGTGGAGAGCGCGAAAGAGGAGCAACTACGACAGAACGAGGCGGGAAAGAGAGAACGCGCTCAAGAGGCGGCAGATGAACGCGCCGCACGACTCGCTATACTTAGGGTTTAGCTCAAAAGGCACCTTTACCGATCTTGACTGCTATGAGACACGCATAATGGGCTATCCGAAGTAAAAGTGTTTTCTTTGGCACTGAAAGAAATCATAGCGGTTAAAAAAAAAAGCAGCGAAAACTGCTTCTTCGGTGGAGAAAGGCACGTTATTTTTTCTTTCGGTCTTCGATGTTCTTGCTTGTAACGGCCCTCTAGAGGCTTCCGTACTGCCGCTCCAGTAACGCTACCTCCTGCCCCCCCAAACCTCCGCCCCATTGACTCGGGGCGATCAGTGATCGCGCTCCTTCAGGATCAACTGGAGCGTTGGTTGCCAACAAACAGAAAATAAAGGAAACAGTACGGACAAAACCATAAAAAAGAAATTTCTAGTAAGCGATCTCTTTCGGTAGGCCAAGAGAAACATAGGTGAAGCCAATGGTGTTGTGGCGAGAAATCCGACAAAGCGATGCGTCCCTGCGGACCCCTTCTAAGCTGTCGATGGCATCAGTTGCGGCAGAAACGCAAGAAAAAGAAAGCCATGTGGCGAATCTTCTACTCTTGCTCTAGCGCCAGGGCACTTCGATTGGTGACAGACAGTGGCGAAATCCTTAGCTACATTTTTCGCACCAGGTGGAGAACGGAAGCGGGCAGAGAGGATGAGGAACAGACGCAGGTAAATGACATCCGAGTCGAAATAAAGAGGAAGGAATGGGCTTGTGGGGGGCATGTATTGCGAAGGCAAGATAACCGCTGATCTTTAATAGTAGTAGATTCCAATGTAAGGGAAGCGTAGCAGGGGATGGCAGAAAGTTTGATCGACAGATGAAATTAAGAAGCTTGCGGCAAAACGCTGGCCGCGGCTGGCCAAGGAGAGCAGTAATTGGAGAGGCATGGGAGAGGCTTTGCGCTGCAGTGGGCGTAGTCAGGCTGATGATGATGACGACGATGATGATGATAGATACAGGTTGAGTCGCATCTTGAACGCCGTCTTACTTCGTTATCAGCTTTCAAAATCTTCGTACAGGTGCGATGCTATACCCAACAGATAGTCTCAACATTTTCATAGAGTTTTGTATCGCATCGTTCTTAACGCACCTCATTGTAATTGTAATTGAAGGTATTCTAATAAATAAATAATAAATTGTATAATACTACGGCTATCCTTGCCGATGGCAGAAATTGTCACTTAAGTTAGGATACAGTGCCCCCATATGTTACAGTTTGCAGCAACCATGGTCCTCGTCTGGGAATTCTGATTGTTGGCAGTCAACTATCAGCGAATCAATTCACCCTGGTCTACAATGGCCGGTGATAAGTAATCAGACTGGTCTGGTTACGAGGGGTTGTATTTCCTTGATTCTCGGAAGCGAGTGTCTGTATTTAATGACTCTCTACAACGGAATGAAAGCGGTATGTGCGAAAGCAAAAACTCTGAAAGTCCACACGGCTTAATATACGAGAAATTTGAGCAAGCAGATATTCTGCTTGGAAGGATTTTAGAGTTTACCTGCAGCCTGTTTTCTCGCAACAGTTCGTACTTGGCAATCTAACTGCCTGCAATTGCAACAGCGTTAACGCATCGCTGTCTGTCAACCGACACTAGAAATCGGCACTTGGTCTCCACAGGGAGCGTTGTGATACTAACGGCCCCTCAGTACAAGCGCGGATGCTCTGTGCAAATAGTGCACGTTGTCGAAGGCGGTGTCGTCGGCTTTTACGCCGCTTCTTAATGGATCCGGCAGAAGCCGCTACCGGTACCTCACGAACAAGAATGATCGGTATAATCAGTACCTTCTAACAAATTATTTCTTTTTCATGTGATTCTTTTCTGTTTCTTGGCACTCATTCTTGTACTAATAGTTGCCATAGGGTATTTTTATTTATTACAGCTTGTGCAATATAAAAATGGCTGCATAATGGAAGCGCTGTGTGCTTTATTAGTTACATTTCAGGAATTACTTGTCGTTTTAAGGTGCTGCCTGAACTATCTAAGGTTGTTTTCATCCTTTTTATAGCTTATGCCATTCAAGTTTTTTTCATCGGTAGTTCCTCCTCTATGTGATTGCGTTCTACAATTTTCACACGCCGTAAACGGAATTTGTGACTCTCATGGTGAATGTGAAGGATATGTAGTATGGCCCGCGTACAGCCTGTTGATATATTTGGCCTACCAAGAATTGCAGGCGACTTAGCAGGGCCGAATATCATGAAGAAAATGCTACCTCCGCATTTTACCTCCTCAGTACGCCCAGCATTAGCTCGTGGCACCAAGAAGAAAGAAGAATGCAAAAAACAAGTAAATGGTGAACACACACTTCACTTATTTTAACTATTAGTTCCTTAGAATCCTGAGACATTACATTAAGTACGGCAATCGACTTATTGCGGTGGTTCGCCTCCTGTGCTGTGAAGGCAAAAAGTGTTTTTGCTGTGTGATTTCGCACTTTACTCGTGATTTATTTGCGTATATTACCGCATTTAAATAAGCAATTTCATTCATATCGCATCTAGCCCTGGAAATTATAACACTGGCTGCTTAAGGCCTTCGCCAAGTACACTAAAGTTTGCCCTCAAAGAAGATTTAAACGTGTTATAGGCTGAAGCAGGTTTGTATTTTCTAATTACAACATTCAGAGTTGTAATCATTATGCTGTTTATCGTTCACGTTAGCAGTTCTCATTCGTTATGTGATGATGTACATCTGTGCCAGGATATACGGCCTAAAATAAAGTACGAACGCATCCTTGGCATTCAAAAAAATATATAGAAAATGTAGACTGCCTTCAAAACAGTGCGTAAGCACACATTTCTGCTACTTAGAATACGACAATGAGCTGACAGAGCCGCGAGATGGAGCGCTCGCGCTAATACAGCTGTGGACACGCAAGAGACGACTTTACCAAGTCCGAGAAACCGGATTTGTGCCACACAGAAGACTATGATGGACGGGCAGTGCTGCGCTAGACCAGCTGCGAACATGCATCTGGGCGGAACCCCGCCGTGGGAACGTGCCCTTAAACCTGAGGATATTACCATCAAACAACTGGTTAGACAACGGACAACTTTACTCGGAGTTGGTTATCCATTAGATTAGTGCTTACGCACTAATATACCGCGAAATAGTTCCTCGCAACACGGACAATAACCAATCATACTTACTCAAGTTCCTTAACGGTGATGAGAGCGCAAGCAAGTATGCATTCTAATTTGTTGACATGTTTTCTCCCATCACATTTTTCGCGGTTGTATCCTGGTGTAGCAAATTTTCTGGCGAAACTTGAACTTTGCATAGTGCCGTTCTCCAGCGACAAAAATATTAGCTCGTCGAAAAGCGAAAATATGTCAAAATTATTCAAACATAACTGAGAGGACCCTCTTTATTACACTCAATTTTTACGGGACTTGTATTTTTGATTATCTAGACTCCAGACAGGTATATTTAAGGAATTATAGATACCTGTCAGTTGCTCAAAGTCGGTCTTATTAGAGCTGAAAACGGGGTCGTCGTAAAAAAAAACAGAGATCTGCTTATAACGCTTATCGTATGACACTGATTGGTCATTGTCACACATGAATAAAGCTTGAGATTTGATGTCATACAAACTTCAAGCCGTTGAATACGTGTTCATAAAAAATTACAAGTAAATATTAATGTTGCCAGTAGTAGCTACTCATGACTGCCTATGAGAAGAGTGCGTTGCACACTTTGAAACAAGGAATAATAAATTACAAGTTTCCCTTCAACCATGGAAAGCGAAAAGAGCGCTTAGTTGCCTATAAGGTATTTACTAACGTCATCGCGACTAGAGTAGAGACAAGCTTATACTTCAATGAACCAAACGACCAGGTAGGCTTTCGTATAGAATGCTTGGCTATCGACCATATTCAGATGATCAGTCAGCTGCTAGAGGAATGCGCCGAATAGAACCCACCCCTACATATAGCCTCCGTAAATTACGAGCAGTTATTTAATTCAGTATCAACCTGACCAGTGATGCAGGTATTGTGGAGTCAGGGTGTGAAAATCCTTTATATAAAAATACTGAAAAATATCTCTAACAGCTGCACAGCAGCCGTAGTCGTCCGCAAAGTACGAAATACAATTCCAGTATGGAAGGGCGTCGGAAAAAGAGACACGGTCTGGCCAGTGCTATTCACCGCGTATTACAGGAAGCATTGAGAGGATTTGACCGGTAACAATTGATGTTGAATTAGAAATATTATAGCGCAAACAAAGACACGGGCAAAAAAAAAGAGGAAACACACACACAAGCGCTAACTGTCAACTTGTGTGTGTGTTTCCTCTCTTTTTTGTCCGTGTCTTTGTTTGCGCTATAATATTTCTAATTCAATATGAACTACCAACTCGCCCAACAGGAGGTTTTAACAATTGATGTTAAGATTTAATTAAGGATAACTCAGATTCCGCGATTTGCTGATGATATTGCCTTGGAATGTATCTCGGGAGATGAACTATAAAACATGATCAATGAGTTAGACAGGGAGAGCAAAACGGTGGATCTATAAATTAATACGCAGAAAAGCAAAGTGATGTTGAACTGTCTCGGAGAGGAACAGCAGTTTACAGTTGGCATCGAGGTTGTGGAAGGGGTAAGGGAATATGTGTTCTTTGGGCAGGTAGTGACCATAAATTGGGATCACAAGAGAGAAATAACTAGAAAATTAAGAATGATTTTGACCGAATTTGGCAGGTTCTCGAAGATCATAATGGCACTTTATCAATATTCCTCAAGAGAAAAGTGTGAAACAACAGTATCTTAGCGGTACTCATCTATGGGACAGAAACCTGGAGTCTAACGAAAAGGGTCCAGCTTAAGGACAACAGTGGACGGATATCCACTGCAGCCACTCACATACTCAAGGCGAGGACAATCAGTTATACGAGATGCTTCATCACGTGGACACCACGCAATGAGGCTGTCAAAGGGAACCAATGTGCGGACGCCAATGCCCGAGCATACGCCAACCGGGAGGCGCGCACCGAAGGGGAACTGGACGCAGTCACTAGACGGTATGGAGTCATCTTAGAACACCAACGAGCCCTCCGGAGGACCTACCCTCCTCCCCACAAAGACCTTAGTAGAGAGCAGTCGGTTCCCTGGAGACAACTGCAGACTAATACATACCCCAATCTGAGTTTACTCAGCAAAATCTATCCTTCCACATATGACAACAAATTCCCGCTATGCGGTGAACACCCAACGCTTTACCAAGTTACATGGCCCTGTCAGAAAATGCACGCAGCACCGATAAACAACACACCAACACCGGAGCAGTGGGAGGCTGCGCTGTCCAGCTCGAAGCCTGAAGAGCAGCTCAAGCTGATCAACAGGGCTCGCAAGA
This sequence comes from Amblyomma mixtum, assembly GCF_055824585.1. NCBI lineage: Eukaryota > Metazoa > Arthropoda > Arachnida > Ixodida > Ixodidae > Amblyomma > Amblyomma mixtum. Next base: position 94,992,399 of record NC_143013.1, on the reverse strand, counting down.
CTGCAAAGGACGCTGGGGCCCTGGACTGAGGGCTCCACCTACGCTGCGAGAAAGAACCCTTACACAATAAAGTTTTTCATTCATTCATTCATTCGAAATGAAGAAGAAGAAATGAACTTGGACATTACATATAACGTGAATACAAGAAGAGCGATGGCCTTTGCCGTAAGTGGAGGCAAGTGTAGCAGAAAGTCAGGTGGGCGGATGAGATAAAGAAGTCTGCGGGGATAGGGTGGCCGCAGGTGGAACAATACAGGGTGCAGGGTTCGCTCGTAACGCCTTCCACGGCGGTGGCAACCTCGCGAAATACTTGCATTGACCTCTTATTTGAGAACCAGCGGTCTATACAAGTATTTCGTATATATTTATTTCGTATATAAGTATTTCACATCCGTGGAAGCCGTTACGAGCAAGAGGAACGAGATGTTCTCCAACATGAGTGAAATACTTGCATAGACCTCTTCTTTGAGAGCCGCCGCCGCGATGGCTCAGTAATATCACTCGGCTGCTGGCCCAAAAGACGCGGGTTCGATCCTGGTCACGGCGGTCGAATTTAATGGAGGTGAAATTCTAGAGGCCCGTGTACTGTGCGATGTCAGTGCACGTTAAGGAACCCCAAGTGGTGAGATTTCCGGGGCCCTTCACTACAGCGTTTCTCATAGCTTCGCTTTGGGACGTTAAACCCCATAAAACCAAAACCAAAATATTCTCTGAGAACCGGGCATTGGTGCAGCAAGTCGAGCATATATTTATCTATTTCTCCGACCACAAAGCTTCCTTCATGACAATCAAGGACTGTTAGCGGAGTGTTTCTGGATTAATGAATGTGTGCGAAAAATAAGTTGTCTGTAATCGTACAACATGTCTTGTTCGAATTCTTCGCCTAAGTCTATCGAAATGCTGAAACAGCTGATGTGCTGCACTCAAATTTCGCATTTGGAAGTAACGTAATGGTCGGCAAGTTTTTTATGTTTTCATTACCAGTAAATAGCTGCTAGCAACAACTTCAGGTCGTATCGGTAGTTTCGATATCGTGATCAAAAACTTCAGTCCATCACGTGTGGAGCTGGTTTGACGAGACGTCATAGCGGCGGTTTCCGTCCTGCGATCATGATGTTAATCTGTGACGCGTTCATCTCATTTGTCGTCGCTTGTTCGCGACTGTCCATTCCTCGAAGATCAGTGGACCTTCGAATCAGACCTTGTCCTTGTGGTGCGGCACCGTGGTGGACCACATGCGGCGACATGGCATGGGCTTTGTTTATGAAGGTCATTTTGAAGGGCAAACTTAGGGCCACCGTGAAACTTGGTTTACCTATCGTAGTGAAGCTTTCGATTCAAAATATGCGATTTTTGGCACTCCTTCGCGCTTCGTTTGCGCCAGTCTTTTTTATTTCGTCAGTAGTGCTGCAACGCACAATAACCAACCAGAAGTCAAACTGCTGCGCTGATGGCCTTAGTAGACTAGGCCAGTATAGCTTTCGCTCCAAAAATCTGTGCTTCTCTGTGTACAAAAAAGCACAAGCTGTGCGCGCAAAAAAGAAAAGCAAAGTGATCAGGCCGGCAAAATACTCTGAATTCCGCAATGGCAAGAGCACCGGTCAAATTTCAGGTACAGAGAGACGCATTTTGGAGCGCAGCTCTTTGGCGCCCGTTTCTGCGTTCCGCGGCTTCGCCACCGCCGTTGTCCGTCGCCGTCGCGAGAGACGGTCTGGGCGGGCGCTGTGAGCGCGCGGAGCTAGAGGACGTGCAGCGGATCCCCTCAGCCAACTTATGGCAGGAGCCACGGGATTTCGGCCGGAACCCCTTCAATACAGCTTCGTCTGTTTTTGTGAACCTGACAGCTACTTGAGGATACCACTCGCAACCAGGTGGGTATACATTTAAACCCTTTAGGGCCGATCCTCACGCGTATCGTGGCAACGGTGCTAGCCTGACGCCTACGCCGGCGCCCGGCCGGGATTGAGTCGCCCCACCCGCGGCAAGATGGCTTCTGAAAAAGCTGTACAACGTGGCTACGACCCGGACACCATGGCCTGGTCCGAGGTTCCGGCAACTCCAACGCCTGATCAGCCGGATTCTGCGCCGATCGAAAACATGAAGCTTATCAAGCTCGTCGAACACCGCTCCTGCAAGCGGAACGCTGACAAGAAAACGGGCGGCGGGACGGTGGCAAAATTTTAACTCACTTGATAATACACCCATTTCCGCGCAAGGCTACACAGCATGGTCCCAACAGCTGCTGGCACACCTTTCCTCGCATGAAACACACATCCAGCTCTCAGAGGCGGTCACGGACGTGGATAACCACCTTCTACACCTCTCGGAAGCCCGTCGCAGCCTCGTCCGCCGTTGGCGACGCCAGAAACACAATAGAAAGCTTAAAGCTCGAATTGCCGAGCTTACCCAGAAAGCGGCAGAGTACGCGGCCCAACTCGCCGACTCCAACTGGGTAGATAGATGCAACACGGCCGCGCGACAAATGTCCAGCCAAAACACGTGGCGTCTCTTTCGAGCCCTAATCGACCCAACACAAACACGAACCGAAACACAAAAACATTTGCACCTAGCCCTGCACGCTTTTTCTGGCAACACGACTCAACTGGCACAGAAACTTCGGGTCCAATATCTGTGTACAGCCCAAGACCCCCATGGATCTGCGTACTCTTATGCAGGCAGAGAGAACACGGAGCTGGATCAACCTTTCCAGCTCCATGATCTGCGGGCGGCTCTCGCCAAAATGAAACGGGGCACTGCGCCAGGACGGGATAAGGTCACCGTCAAGCTTTTGACGAACCTGCCCGACTTGTCATACCAGTCCCTCCTGGAGTACATCAATGCGATTTGGCGCGGGGACACCCCCCTGCCAATCGAATGGAAAACGGCTTTGGTCACTTTTATTCCTAAAGCTGGCAAACCAATTGACACAGATAACCTCCGCCCCATCTCTCTCACCTCATGTGTGGGCAAACTAATGGAGACGATGGTGCGGGATCGGTTATCTACATATCTTGAACACAAACAAGTCTTTGCGAGCACCATGTTCGGATTCCGCCCACACAGATCCGCACAGGATGTCCTCCTGCAACTCAATCGGGAAGTCCTTGACCCCCTCGAATGCCCCCATAATGACCGGGTAGTACTCGCCTTGGATCTTAAAGGGGCATTTGACAATGTAACACATGAGATCATACTCACTAACCTAAGTCACACCGACTGTGGCCTCAATACATTCCAATACATAAGACAATTTTTAATAGATCGTCAATCCTACATTCGAATTCAAGATAGAGACCATGGTCCTTACCTACTCGGCACGCGGGGAACCCCTCAAGGCGCGGTACTTTCCCCGCTGCTCTTCAATCTGGCCATGATGCGCCTGCCGGCCCAGCTGAGTGGTGTCACCGGCGTGCAGCACGCCCTGTACGCCGATGACATCACCCTGTGGGCCACGCAGGGCAGCACAGGAGACATTGAAACCAGCCTGCAAACAGCGGTGACGATAGTAGACCGCTACGCCCGCCGCTGCGGTCTTCAATGTTCCCCTCAAAAATCGGAATTTGTGCACCTCCGCCCCTCACAGAAGTGCACAACTAAAATATCTCTCTCTCTTGAGAGTGGTCCCATACGCGAAAGTGATGAGATACGGGTACTCGGACTCTACATCCACAAACACAGGCGGCCAGACACTACATTGACCAAACTCCGTAAGGTGGGGGACCAGGTGGGCCGCATGGTCCGCCGGGTTTCCAACAAACGCGGAGGGTTACGAAGTAAGGATGCCTTGCGGTTGGCAAACGCCTTCGTAACGAGTCGAATTCTCTATTCGACTCCTTATCTCCACCTACGGAAACAAGAGGCGGACGCCCTTGAATCATCCTTCGCAAAAAATTCAGGGGGCACTTTGACTGTCTAAAGTGCGTAGAGGCGAAAGCGTTTTCCGCACCACTTTCAGTGCTTCTGTGGCACTGGTGGCGTCACATGTAATTGAGCACTAATTACTAAGTGATGATAAATCACTAATTAATGGTTAATTACTGCTTAATGTCTGAATATTAATTAACTGCTAATTAAGCTTAAGCTTAAGCTTCGCCTTTAGGAGTGGAACGCGACAGCGTGTTGTAGCGCTGCCAGGGAGTCCACGGAACGCCACCACCCGTTCGGCGCGATGCCTTGCCGTTTCAACGCAACGGTTTTTGAGGAAAGGAAATGGCGCAGTAAATCTCTGTCATCTCGGTGGACACCTGAACCGCACCGTAGAGGAACGGAGGAAGTGGGAGTGAAAGAAGAAAGACGAAGATGGCCCATAATGAAGAAAGTGAAAATTGTACTTGAGGAAAGAAAATTACGCAGTAACTGTCTCACATATCTCGGTGGACACCCGTCAAAATTCAGGGGGGGGGGGGGTGCACTTTTTTGACCTAAAGTGTGGTCACTGATGTGTGGTTAAGAAGTTAAGCTTCGCCTCTACGAGTGGAACGCGAGAGCGTCTTGCAACGCTGCCAGGGAGTCCATAGAACGCCATCGCCCATTCGGTTCTACACCTCGCTCGTCGGTAAATTGGTTTTTGAGGAAAGGAAATGTATTTCTCTCTCATATCTCGGTGGACACCTAAACCTCGCTGGAAGGGAAGGGAGGAGGATGGCAGTGAGCGAAGACACCGTATTCACTAGACGTGCCTTTGTTCATTCCAAACCATCGAGCTGGCATGACGGAGTGGATAGCATACTCGTCTCGCACTCCGAAGACCGGGGTTCGATTCCCGAGCTCGACCAATTTCTTACTAAGTTTTATTTATTTATATGGCCTGACTAGAGAAGTTAATTAGGCTAATTAGGTAATTAAGCAATTAACTAAGCTCAGTCCCACTTGGAGCATCACTATATGGTCCCTTCAATTGGTTGCATGGTTACTAGCCAAAGTGGAATTGGCCCCTTTTGAAATTGGCGCACTGTGACGTCACGACCGTTTCGACCAACTGAAAAGCGTGACATTCTCTGTCGACAACTGCTGCTTACATCGATGAGACATTAAAGGCTTTCGCCTTAAAATTGTTAAACGTGCCCTTGACCTCCCCATCACTACTTCAAACAGCCGGCTTATGGCTCTTGGGGTGGTGAATACTTTCCGGGAACTCCGGGAGGCGCACCTTACAAACCAGTACACGCGCTTGTCGCTAACGGAGTCGGGTCGCCGCCTTCTTGCTCGACTCCATATCCAACACACCCCCCCAATGGAAGACAGGTTTCGCATCCCGGAACTCTGGAGACGTGCCCTCCACGTGCGGCCTCTTCCAGCAAACATGTCACATGAAGACCATAGTGGTCGGCGCCTGGCACGAGCGGAAGCGCTAGCCCGATATTATGGCAACAAAACAGGTGTATACTACGTGGACGCATCCGGCCCTCACCACGGGGGATGGTACACTGCCGCGGTAGTTCACAACAGCAACACAGTTAACGGCCTAACTTTCAGAGCCCGCAGTGCAACACAAGCAGAAGAGGTCGCGATTGCTCTCGCGGCCTCACATTCCAATTCAAAATACATAATCACCGACTCGCGAGGGGCCTGTCGGAACGTCGAACAAGGCTGCACTCCTTCCTAGCCTATCGAATATACCAAAATTGCATACGGGATACGGACCCCGCACACCGTTACCTCATATGGGCCCCTGCTCATCAGGGGTTGGCAGGAAACGAGGCAGCAGACGCAGCCGCCCGCGCGCTCTCTCACCGGGCTGTTTTAAGCATGAAATGCTTTTAGCCCCCGTTGTCGGCAGTGTGGTGACGTCACGCCGAGACCTAGAGCCATCATCCGGGCACTGAAATCCACTCATCCGGGCACTGAATTCCCGTCATCCGGGCACTGAATTCCCGTCATCCGGGCACTGAAATCCACTCATCCGGGCACTGAATTCCAGTCATCCGGGCTCTGAAACGAGAACATCCGGGCACCGTACGAGACTTAACGAGATTTAACGGACTCTCTAAGCCCTCCTACGCGACCGGCATGCAAGCACCGGTTGGTCTCCAAAGGAGACAAAAAATAACTGCTGCCAGTGCCTTCTCAATGTTTATCAAGATATCAGTGGAGCTGTGGGTTTGATAATGCACGGAATTATAATTTCCGATTTCTAATAAGGCGTGCAAAAAGCACATAAATGCCACGTTACACTTCGTTGTCATACGTGATCCGGGGGAGAAGCGCTGCGTTCTAAGGGCAAGGCATCGCGCCGAACGGGTGGTGGCGTTCCTCCCTTCCTTTACGGTGCGGTTCGGTTGTCCACCAAGGTGGCAGAGATTTACTGCGCCATTTCCTTTCCTCAAAAAACCTTGCGTTCAAATGGCAAGGCATCGCGCTGAAAGGGTGGTGGCGTTCCTCCCTTCCTGTACGGTGCGGTTCGGGTATCCACCGAGATGACGTTAGGCCCGTAAACATTTCATGCTTACTCTACTCTCGTTTACGGGAGAGGCAGAGTTTTTTCTCCTCCCCGTCCGATCAGGAACACGATTTTAATCCGGTCTATACATTCAAAGATATTACAACATATTATCAAAATTGTCATCGCCTTTACCCTAGCCCATGTAAAGGCCTGAAGAAGGCGGATGAGCGGCTCCTTCTCCGCCTTCTCACCAATACATTGCTGTGCCCGGCAGCGCTAAAACATTTTGACCCCTCCTTTAGCGGCAGCTGCCCCCACTGTAGTGCAGTGTCTTCTGACACTTATCACATGGTGTGGGCCTGCCCCTCCAACCCCGCTATTCCCCCCATCCCCAACCCAACCCGGGAGGACTGGTAGGCGACGCTGCTCGGCTGCCACGACTTACAGGCCCAACAAGCCTTAGTCGGGCGCGCCCGGGCGGCGGCAACCGCCACTGGGGTCCCATACTAGGGACCTCCACCTAGTGTTTGTAAGGATCGGTCCCTTACGGGCTGATCCAAACATACCTCCTGCTCATTCGTAATAAATGTTTTCACCACCACCACCCACGGTCAGCACGGCAGAACGCTTCTGCGCGCGCTGCAGTGCTTCATGGCCGGCCCCAATCTAAGATCGGGCCCTCCTGGCAACCAAAGCCGCTTCCGCGGCTTCATCCTGAATACATTGTCACCATCTTGAAGCCCGGGTGGCCGTCCCTCTCAAGGATGTCTACGAACATGACGATCTGGGAGCAGCGTTCGCGCCTACTTGGGCGCCAAGGCTGCAGCATCCCTCAGCCTTCTCCCCATATAGGAGCAAAACCGGATCGTCGCAGGCACCCGACAGCCGCACGTCCCGGACAAGCTTCTGCGGGAATTTGAACTAACAACACGGAAGGGCCGGCTCTCCATGTACGGGCAGCTAAAACTCTCTGACGACGTGTGCCGCTGCGTCATCACCGTGGCCAAGCACGAGACCAGTGAGTCGCTCCAAAGCAAGATCCAGTGGCGTGCTGGAGAGGTTGCCGATATCCGCAAACATGGAAAATCAGACGTCGTGGCACTCACCTTCGTGGGCAAAGTGGTGCCGCGATACGTTCACTATAATTCAGAGGTGACCCTTGTGCGGCCATACAAAAAAACCATCCCGGCCTGTGTGCATTGCTGCGCTGTGGGCCACCGGGCGGACACATGCCCCTGCCCGAACAAAACGTGCGGCCTCTGTGGCCAAATGGTGCCAACCGTCCACGGGGTCAAGACACCTCATCAATGCACTCCGTCCAGTGCAGTCTGTGGGCAAGCCCACGCTACCAACTACCGAGACTGCACGGGAAAATTCCGGCAGCTCAAGGTGCCGGGCCCCAAGGCTAAACGCCCAGAGCTCTGAGGAAAGCAGCGACCTGACAAGCCGCCAAGTCACCCAAATTCAGGTGCCAGTGGCGAAACGCCGCGTGGTGCTCGCGGCACCGACCATAAAGTGTCGTAGGCTTCTCCATCGTCGGTGAAGTCAGCGCCCGGTGAAGTCAGCGTCCACGTTGGGCCTCACCCTCCACACGGACCCCATCCACCCAACAAGGCTAGGGAATTCCGTGCCACTGAATACGTGTCCGGACTTAACTTTCACTCGCAACATACGACACGAAGACTGGCTCAACACCGAGGAGACCCTCGGTAGCGACCACTGCATCCTTAACACTACACTACGCACACGCCTTCCTAAGCGTCCCAGAACACAAGCCCGTATCCCAGATTGGACGAAATTCAGGCAAAATATTCATTCACTTGATAATACACCCATTTTCAAGCAAGGATACCCAGCTGGTTCTAACAGCTGCTGCCACACTTTTCCTTGCATGAAACTCAGATCCAGCTCTCAGAGGCGGTCGCGGACGTGGATAACCACCTTCTACACCTCTGGGAAGCTCGTCGCAGCCTCGTCCGCCGTTGGCGACACCAAAAACACAACAGAAAGCTTAAAGCTCAAATTGCAGAACTTACCCAGAAAGCGGCAGAGTACGCGGCCCAAGTCGCCGACTCCAACTGGGTGGATAGATGCAACATGGCCGCGCGACAAATGTCCAGCCGCAACACGTGGCGTCTCTTTCGAGCCCTAATCGACCCAACCCAGACACGAACCGATACACAGAAACATTTGCAGCGAGCCGTGCACGCTTTCCCTGGCAACACAACTCAACTGGCACAGAAACTTCATAGCCAGTATCTGTGTACAGCCCAAGACCCCCGTAGATCTGCGTACTCTTATGCAGCCAGAGAGAACACGGAGCTGGATCAACCTTTCCATCTCCATGATCTGCGGGCGGCTCTCGCCAAAATGAAACGGTGCACTGCACCAAGAAGAGATAGTCACCGTCAAGCTGTTGACGAACCTGCCCGAGTTAGCATACCAGTCCCTCCCAGACTTCATCAATGCAATGGTCACTTGGTGGCTCTGGTCACTTTTATTCCTAAAGCAGGAGAACTAATTGACACAGATAACCTCCGCCCCATCGGCAAACTAATGGAGACGGTGGTGCGGGATCGGTTATCTGCATATCTTGAAAACAAACATCTCTTTGCGAGCACCACGTTCGGATTCCGCCCACACAGATCCGCACAGGATGTCCTCCTGCAACTTCATCGGGAAGTCCTAGACCCCCTCGAATGCTCCCATAATAACCGGGTAGCACTCGCCTCGAATCTTAAAGAAGCATTTACAATGTAACACACAATATCATACTCACTAACTTAAGCCAGACCGACTGTGGCCTCAGCATGTTCCGGTACATAAGCCAATTTTTAATGGATCGTCAATCCTGCATCCAAATCCAAGACAGAGAGCATGGCCCTTATCTACTCGGCACGCGGGGAACCCCCCAAGGCGCGGTACTTTCCCGGCTGCTCTTCAATCTGGCCATGATGCACCTGCCGGCCCAGCTGAGTGGTGTCGCCGGCGTGCAGCACGCCCTGTAAACTGTTGACATCACTCTGTGGGCCACGCAGGGCAGCACAGGGGACATTGAAACCAGCCAGAAAACAGCGGCGACGGCAGCGGACCACTACGCCCGCCGCTGCGGTCTTCAATGTTCCCCTCAAAAATCGAAATTTGTGCACCTCCGCCCTCACAAAAGTGCACAACTAAAATATCTCTTTCTCTTGAGAGTGGTCCCATACGCGAAAGTGACGAGATACGGATGCTAGGACTCTAGATTCACAAACAAAGACGGCCAGACACAACTTTGGCCCAACTCCGTAAGGTGGGGGACCAGGTGGGCCGCATGGTCCGCCGGGGGTTACGAGGGGGGTTACGAAGTAAGGATGCTTTGCGGTTGGCAAACGCCTTTGTAACCAGTCGAATTCTCTATTCGACTCCTTATCTCCACCTACGGAAACAAGAGGAGGATGCGCTTGAGGTCATCCTTCGCAAAATTATCGAGCGTGCCCATGACCTCCCCTTAACTACTTCAAACAGCCGGCTTATGGCCCTTGCGGTGGTGAATACTTTCCGGGAGCACCAGGAGGTGCACCTTGCAAACCAGCACACGCCCTTGTCGCTAACGGAGTCGGGTCGCCGCCTATTGCTCGACTCCATATCCATCACACCCCTCCAATGGAAGACAGGTTTCGCATCCCGGAACTGTGGAGACGTGCCCTCCACGTGCGGCCTCTTCCAGCAAACATGTCACATGAAGACCATAATGGTCGGCGCCTGGCACGAGCGGAAGCGCTAGCCCGATATTATGGCAACAAAACAGGTGTATACTACGTGGACGCCTCCGGCCCTCACCACGGGGGATGGTACACGGCCGCGGTAGTTCACAACAGCAATACAGTTAACGGCCTAACTTTCAGAGCCCGCAGTGCAACACAAGCAGAAGAGGTCGCGATTGCTCTCGCGGCCTCACATTCCAATTCAAAATACATAATCACCGACTCGCGATGGGCCTTTCGGAACGTCGAACAAGGCTGCACTCCCTTCCTAGCCTATCGAATGTACCAAAATTGCATACGGGATACGGTTCCCGCACACCGTTAACTAATATGGGCCCCTGCTCATCAGGGGTTGGCAGGAAACGAGGCAGCAGACGCGGCCGCCCGCGCGCTCTCTCACCGGGCTGTTTTCTCCTCCCCATCCGATCAGGAACCTGATTTTAATCCGATCTATATATACAAAGATATTACAACATATTATCAATAAAAATTCAGGGGGCACTTTGACTGTCTAAAGTGGGTAGAGGCGGAAGCGTTTTCCGCACCACCTTCGCCGTTTCTGTGGCATTGGTGGCGTCACATATATTTGAGTACTAATTACTAAGTGATGGCAAATCACTAATTAATTGTTAATTGCTGATTAATGCCTGAATACTAATTAACTGCTAATTAATGACGCTTAAGCTTCGCCTTCAGGAGTGGAAGGCGACAGCGCGTTGTAGCGCTGCCAGGGAGTCCACGGAACGCCACCACCCGTTCGGCGCGATGCCTTGCCCTTTGAACGCAACGCTTTTTGAGGAAACAAAATGGCGCAGTAATTCTCTGTCATCTCGGTGGATACCTGAACCGCACCGTAGAGGAAGGGAGGTGGGAGTGAAAGACGATAGATAAAGAGGAGCCGTAATGAAGAAAATGAAAATTGTATTTGATGAAAGGAAATTACGCGGTAACTGTCTCACATATCTCGGTGGACACCCGTCAAAATTCAGGGGGGCACTTTTTTGACCTAAAGTGTGGTCACTGATGTGTGGTTAAGATGTTAAGCTTCGCCCCTAAGAGTGGAACGCGACAGCGTCTTGCAACGCTGCCAAGGAGTCCATAGAACGCCATCGCCCATTCGGTTCTACGCCTCGCTCGTCGGTAAATTGGTTTTTGAGGGAAGGAAATGTATCTGTCTCTCATTTGTCGGTGGACACCTAAACCTCGCCGGAAGGGAATGGAGGAGGATGAGAGTGAGTGAAGACACCGTATTCACTAGACGCGCCTTTGTTCATTCCAAACCATCGAGCTGGCATGGCGGAGAGATTCGACTTCCGGCCACCGAGCGTGACGGACGTGTGTATCATGGGCTCCCAAGGAGCGGATTTAGCGGCCCAGCCGGGCCGCGGTATCAGGAGTACGATCAAACCGAACGAGGACTACCAGCTGATTTTGCCGCATTTGCCAACAGGTTCGAGCGTTTTGCATACTGTTTTTTTGCATGGCGACGTCCAAGCCAGGCCATACCGTGTTGAAAACTTTCGTGACGCTCTTGAGCGTCTGTCATTGCTGCCGGAAGTGGTTGCCCTCGGGGCATATCAGATGAATCATGTTTGGGCCGTGACATTCTGCAATGAAGAAGGAAAAAACAAAATGCTACAGGCGGAGGAGTTGAACGTCAAGGACCACCGCTGTGTGGTCATTGACCCATGCAACCAGGGCGTCAGGCTGAAGCTGTTCTGGCTGCTACACGGCGTGAAAGATGACGACGTGAAGGCAGCTCTGGCGGCTTTTGGAAAAGTGACCGACATTACTCGGGACAAGTGGAGAGTCAAAGGCTGCGTCGACAAGTCATCTACTACGCGCTCAGTGACATTGAAGCTGAAGGTGGGCGTTACCATCGAGGACTTATCGCACCAGCTGCGTGTTGGAGAGGACGTCGCACTTGTCCACGTTCCTGGCAGAGCTCCGCTCTGCCTCCGGTGCCGCGGCACCGGACATATACGTCGGGAGTGCCGTGTGCCACGTTGCGGGCTCTGTCGTCACTTCGGCCACGACGACGCCCAGTGCGTGCGAACATATGCTACCGTAGCTGGTCCTGGTCGTAGGGATACTACTGAGGAGCATATTATGGACGAAGTCGACGCGGTAGAGCCGACCCGTGAGAGTCGGAAAGACGCAGTACCGAAAAGCATAGCCTCAGAAAAAGCAACGCTTCCCACGGAACATGAGGCTGCCAACTCAGAAGAACCACCTGTGTCTGACACCAGAACTGAGGCGGACGCGGGAAAAGCAGATGATGCGGCGGTAGGTGCAGCTGAGACGGTTTTGGAATCGACCGACGAGAAGGACGTTGACACGGAGATGCCCGCGGCGTCAACTTTGCCAGCGAAGAGGACGCACGACGAAGCTGATGACAAGGCGACGAGCTACGACGGGACGGACCATGAGGAACCTCTTCCCAAAGGGCCTTCTGTTCGACGTGCGGCCTACAAGCCCAAGCCGAACATCCCTCCTGATCGTAGGACTTCGTCGGGTGTCCCTCCGCCTTAGCGGAGGTGCCTTGCAGGGTCTTCGTGTTGGTAACCCGGTCTTCGATCGTGTTCAGTGCTGACACCGCCGTACTTTGCAAGCTGGAAGGATTTTTGATGAGGTGAGCTGCAAACCGATGTCACTTCGAGAGCGGCGAATCCCAACCATTTAGATGGCGTCTCAACTAACATCTAGCTTGCGTATTGCCACACTGAACGTGAGAGGTCTTTCTGCGCGAAGAAGGCAAAATCAGCTTAAACGTCTCTTGCTCGAAAACGAAATCGATCTGTTGGCTGTTCAAGAGACAAAAATTGAAAGCGAAAAGTCGACAGATGCGATGGCAGAAATTTACCGTGCACAGTTCAGTGTTTGCGTGTGCCATGCAGAAGGAAAGTCGGGAGGGTGTCTGATTTTAACTCGAAACGGCAAAGTCGCCGTGGAAACTGTATTTTCCTGTGAAAGTGGCCGGATTGTAGCATGCGATTTTTACTTTTCTGGTGTAGAGTGGAGAGCTGTGTGTGTATATGCACCTAATAGAATTCCCGAACGAGATGCCTTTTTTCGCCGTGTTCAACTTTTCCTACTGACAGAAAAGCGTGTACTATTGCTTGGAGATTTTAACTGTGTGTGTAGACCTGAAGATAGAACAACGAACAAAACCCTGCAGGACACGAGTGCCGAGCTGCTGTCTGAGATAATTAATGAGGCAGAATTGGAAGACATTGGCATTATAATGCAAGGTTCAGAACAAGCACAGTGCACGCATTTCCAAGGCGTTAGTCACGCAAGGCTGGACAGAATTTATGTTTCTTCTGAGGTTGTGCCCTTGTGTTCCCAGTACCAGACTGTGCACGTCAGCTTCAGTGATCATTCTTTAGTCGTGATCACACTTGGGGAGAGGAAAAGGACTGTCAAGTTTAGTTGGGAATTATGGAAATTTAATGACTCATTGTTGGAGGATGACGAGTTTAGCAAGAAACTAAAAGACTCAGTCAAAAGCTTGTTAGAAAAAGAGACAGACTTTATACAAACATGGGAACAAATTAAATGCGACGTGAAAGTGGCCGCTATAGAAAGAGCATGTGTTTTAAAGCGTAAAGAAAAACAGCAAGAAAAGGCACTTCGTACCGAGCTTGATTTCATGCTCAGCATGGAAGGCGTCAAGCCGGGGTTGTACAGACAAGAAATAAAAGAGACCAAAACTAAGCTTGAACTAATAGATGAAACGAAATATCGAGGTGCTGTGATAAGGGCGCGCAGCGAAAGATTATGGCTTGGGGAGACGCCCACAAAAAGGGCGCTCAGCGACGAAAAACAGTATGCAGTTTCGAAAAAGATAAAGGAAATTTGTTATCGCAATGACGTAACTTCCGAGTCTGAGGTGATTGAAAGGGCGTTTCTGGAATATTACCAAAACTTGTTCAGCCTTAAAACGCCTGATGTTGAACATTACAAAACTGCATTCCTGTCGCTAATGCCAAGAGTCGAGGAGGACCTGGCGCAGGTACTTGAGGAGCCCATAACGGCAGCAGAAATCGAAGCTGCAATACAGCAGCTGAGCTTAAACAAGTCGCCTGGGCCGGACGGCCTCGGTGCCGCACTTTACAAGGCTTTGAAAACAGAAATGGCAATAGCATTGCAGCGCGTAATAAGCGAGTGTTACGAAAGAAAGTTAACTCCGCCGTCTTTTCGAACTTCCCACGTGGTGTTGATCCCAAAATCGGACGACCCTAGTAGGTTGCAGTCAGTTGAGTGTTACCGCCCAATAAGCTTGACTAACGTAGACTACAAAATTTATATGAAAGTGCTAGCCGGACGACTCCAAACAGTAATTAAAACCCTTGTTGGCCCACACCAGACCTGCGGCATAAAAGACAGATCCATTTTTACTAACATACACGCAGCTAGGAGCGTCCTTGAATGCTGTGATGCAACGGAGGGTCGTGTCGCCATGATGCAACTGGACCTGCATAAGGCGTTTGATAAAGTTGTGCATGAAATTTTGTTCGTGCTTTTGGAACATGTGAATGTGGGATGTATCATCACTGATGGCATGAAAATGGTTTATGATGCCTGTATATCAAGGTTCATAATTAATAACCGCCTGAGTAATAGTATTCCTGTCTTGTCGTCAGTGAGGCAGGGTTGCCCTCTTTCTCCACTGCTTTTTGCACTTTACCTGGAGCCCTTTTGTTTAAAGCTGTTAACTACGCAAAACATTCGAGGTTACGCCTTTTTTCATACTGAAGTGAAGGTATTGGCATATGCAGATGATATAGCAGTGTTCTGCAGAGACCAGGAAAGCGTGCAAGAAGTGGTGAGAGAAGCCATAAATTTTTGTGATGCAAGTGGCTGTGCGATAAGCTGGCAGAAATGTTTTGGTTTTTGGCATGGAAAGTGGCAGGCCACGCCAGAAGTATTCTGTCGGATGAAGTGGGTAGACACGCCAGGAAAGTACCTCGGCGTGCCGCTAACCAACTACAGAGAAAGCAAAGAATATTGGGCCCATGAAACCGAACGAGTCAAAGCTCAGCCAAGCAAATGGGGCGGTCACAACTTTTCCATGTTTGCGAGAGCTACGGTGTGCAACATGTTTTTAATAGCGAGGATTTTTTACGTTCTGCAAGCGTTAACTTTGCCAAGGACTTCAGTGCAAAGGTTGCACAGAGTGTTTGCAACATTTATTTGGGCGTCAACATGGGAATGTACCAGCCGATGCAATCTGTTCCACAAGGTGCGGAACAGGGGGCTAGGGTTATCAAATTTATTTCTGAGACAGATAGTCACTAGATTCTTTTTCTTGCGTCAAGATAATGATTTTCTGCGAACTCTTATACAAGTGCGATTGTCAGAATCACTGCCTGATTATGTTGTGTCATCCATTTCTGCAGGGCGGAGTGGGTTGAGTGCTTTTTTGCAAGAAGTTGTTGCAGCAGTCCGTATTCTTCGGTCAAAATTTTCCGATGAATATCTAAACATTGTAACAAGGAAAAAGATGTACAAGGACCTGCTTGATGTGTTTCTGCCAGTGCCTGTTTATCGCAGTGCATATGTTCTGGGTCCCGAAAGGGATGTGCTAGAAAGAGTCAAAAGAATGCCGGTGAAGCCTTCAGTGCGGTCTTTCTTTTTTCGAGCGAAACAAAACTGCGCGAAGAAGACGGGACAAAAGAAAGGCACGAATACACACACACAAAGCGCACAAAGTATTCGTGCCTTTCTTTTGTCCCGTCTTCTTCGCGCAGTTTTGTTTCGCTCTAACCATGAACCGACTAGCCCAACATCATGTCTTACTTTCTTTTTTCAATTGCATACTGGAACCCTCCCAGTGAAGCCATGGTTGCAAAGCAAAGGCCTTTTTGTACCTTGGCCAGTAGAGTGTCTTATTTGCAAGAAAGTGGAAACTATAGAACATATCTTTCTCGACTGCCATGACGCTGTTTTTCTTTGGGATGTGTTGAAGCGCACACTGAAAAAAGATTTCCCCCTGACTCCTTTTGGAATACGCTTCCTACCATGTGCAGAGCTAGGTGAAGTGCCTTGCGACCTGCTAATGTTGCTCTGCATGCACAGCCTATGGCGTACGCGAATGGATGTCAGGCATGAACATGTTGTTGTGAATCCGGCTCATCAGTATTTCATTGAGAGCATCATGTATACTCAGGAAGTTTTCGGACAGCAAGCTCCTCAGCCTCAGTGGCTGCCTGTCCTCGACCAACTAAAATCATTTAACCCATTTTATCATCGTGCACTAGCTAGAAACTGACCTGTGCTTTTATTGTCATGTCATTGTATTTTTGTTTGGTTTGCCCGGCCAAGTCGGTAATAAAGAAAAAAAAAAAAAGCTGGCATGGCGGAGTGGATAGCATGCTCGTCTCTCACGCCGAAGACCGGGGTTCGATTCCTGAGCTCGACCAATTGCTTAATCGGTTTTATTTATTTATATGGCCTGACTAGTAAAGCTAATTAGGCTAATTGGGTAATTAAGCAATTAACTAAGCTCAGTCCCACTTACTTGGAGCATCACTATACGATCCCTTCAATTGGTTGCACGGTTACTAGCCAGTGCAATTGGCCCCGTTTGAAATTCGCGCACTGTGACGTCACGACCGTTTCCACCAATTGAAAAGCGTGACATTTTCTGTCGACAACTGCTGCTTACAACGATGAGACATTAAAGGCTTCCGTCTTAAAATTGTCATCGCCTTTACCCTAGCCCATGTAAAGGCCTGAAGAAGGCGGATGAGCGGCTCCTTCTCCGCCTTCTCACCAATACATTGCTGTGCCCGGCAGCGCTAAAACATTTTGACCCCTCCTTTAGCTGCAGCTGTCCACACTGTAGTGCAGTGTCTTCTGACACCGATCACATGGTGTGGGCCTGCCCCTCCAACCCCGCTATTCCCCCCATCCCCAACCCAACCCGGGAGGACTGGGAGGCGACCCTGCTCGGCTGCCACGACTTACAGGACCAACAAGCCTTAGTCGGGCGCGCCCGGGCGGTGGTGGTGGTGGTGAAAACATTTATTACGAATGAGCAGGAGGTATGTTTGGATCAGCCCGTAAGGGACCGATCCTTACAAACACTAGGTGGAGGTCCCTAGTATGGGACCCCAGTGGCGGTTGCCGCCGCCCGGGCGCGCCCGACTAAGGCTTGTTGGTCTTGTAAGTCGTGGCAGCCGAGCAGGGTCGCCTCCCAGTCCTCCCGGGTTGGGTTGGGGATGGGGGGAATAGCGGGGTTGGAGGGGCAGGCCCACACCATGTGATAAGTGTCAGAAGACACTGCACTACAGTGGGGGCAGCTGCCGCTAAAGGAGGGGTCAAAATGTTTTAGCGCTGCCGGGCACAGCAATGTATTGGTGAGAAGGCGGAGAAGGAGCCGCTCATCCGCCTTCTTCAGGCCTTTACATGGGCTAGGGTAAAGGCGATGACAATTTTGATAATATGTTGTAATATCTTTGAATGTATACAACGGATTAAAATCGGGTTCCTGATCGGACGGGGAGGAGAAAACAGCCCGGTGAGAGAGCGCGCGGGCGGCTGCGTCTGCTGCCTCGTTTCCTGCCAACCCCTGATGAGCAGGGGCCCATATGAGGTAACGGTGTGCGGGGTCCGTATCCCGTATGCAATTTTGGTATATTCGATAGGCTAGGAAGGGAGTGCAGCCTTGTTCGACGTTCCGACAGGCCCCTCGCGAGTCGGTGATTATCTATTTTGAATTGGAATGTGAGGCCGCGAGAGCAATCGCGACCTCTTCTGCTTGTGTTGCACTGCGGGCTCTGAAAGTTAGGCCGTTAACTGTGATGCTGTTGTGAACTACCGCGGCCGTGTACCATCCCCCGTGGTGAGGGCCGGATGCGTCCACGTAGTATACACCTGTTTTGTTGCCATAATATCGGGCTAGCGCTTCCGCTCGTGCCAGGCGCCGACCATTATGGTCTTCATGTGACATGTTTGCTGGAAGAGGCCGCACGTGGAGGGCACGTCTCCACAGTTCCGGGATGCGAAACCTGTCTTCCATTGGAGGGGTGTGTTGGATATGGAGTCGAGCAAGAAGGCGGCGACCCGACTCCGTTAGCGACAAGCGCGTGTACTGGTTTGTAAGGTGCGGCTCCCGGAGTTCCCGGATAGTATTCACCACCCCAAGAGCCATAAGCCGGCTGTTTGAAGTAGTGATGAGGAGGTCAAGGGCACGTTTAACAATTTTGTGAAGGATGACCTCAAGGGCGTCCTCCTCTTGTTTCCGTAGGTGGAGATAAGGAGTCGAATAGAGAATTCGACTAGTTACGAAGGCGTTTGCCAGCCGCAAGGCATCCTTACTTCGTAACCCTCCCCGTTTGTTGGAAACCCGGCGGACCATGCGGCCCACCTGGTCCCCCACCTTACGGAGTTTGGCCAATGTAGTGTCTGGCCGCCTGTGTTTGTGGATGTAGAGTCCGAGTACCCGTATCTCATCACTTTCGCGTATGGGACCACTCTCAAGAGAGAGAGATATTTTAGTTGTGCACTTCTGTGAGGGGCGGAGGTGCACAAATTCCGATTTTTGAGGGGAACATTGAAGACCGCAGCGGCGGGCGTAGCGGTCTACTATCGTCGCCGCTGTTTGCAGGCTGGTTTCAATGTCTCCTGTGCTGCCCTGCGTGGCCCACAGGGTGATGTCATCGGCGTACAGGGCGTGCTGCACGCCGGCGACACCACTCAGCTGGGCCGGCAGGTGCATCATGGCCAGATTGAAGAGCAGCGGGGAAAGTACCGCGCCTTGAGGGGTTCCCCGGGTGCGGAGTAGGTAAGGACCATGGTCTCTATCTTGAATTCGAATGTAGGATTGACGATCTATTAAAAATTGTCATGTATTGGAATGTATTGAGGCCACAGTCGGGCGGCGGCAACCGCCACTGGGGTCCCATACTAGGGACCTCCACCTAATGTTTGTAAGTATCGGTCCCTTACGGGCTGATCCAAACATACCTCCTGTTCATTCGTAATAAATGTTTTCACCACCACCACCACCACAACCTTGTCAATGCCTCCAGCCCACATATCTCTCTCATCGCCCCACGTACCTGTAAGCACGATTCAGGCGTTCACTGACCCAGGGAGCCAGTATGTGCACTTCCTTTCCTTAAAAGGATCGGTGTGTAAAACGTTAGCAACGCCAATGAACACAACGAACGCCGACGGCCTACAGCTTCAGGGCCGCGTTTCTGGCACAACGTTGTCAATTCCGACGCATGCAGCGCACACCTGTCACTACCCCCATTTAGTTTAAAGCATGGTTCAGGTGTCCACTGTTCCAATAGGTCAGTTATGCGCCCTCCCTCTGGGTCAGGCGTCCACCGAGACGTGGACACCTCGCCCTCGCCTCACGCTACACTATGTATATCCTGGAATAGCAGAGGTAAGCCACCGTCATTTTTTTTTTTGCCTTGAAATAAAAACTTTAAACTCCGTTTTTTTATGCAACAAACTGACGCAAGAAATGACATGCAAAGTTCTTGGAGCACACCAAACGTCTTTAAAGTGTTATTCATTAATTGCTTAATATTGCAAAGAAAACCAGTACTGTATAGGCCGCTGTGCATCATGATGTGGAAATCATCCGTTTAGTGGCGTTAGGTTCGAATGGCAGTGGTATTTAACAAAGGTAGCCTATTATATAGCTCGCGTCGCTTGTCCGCCGCGCACCTTTACGCGCCGCTTGGCCACTCTCTGTGGCAGTTTTTTCTGGGCGGGAAAAACGGAGACCGTCGCTCGCGCGCTCCTCCGTCTTCCCACGCGCATGGGCGGGTTCAGCCTGCCCAACCTGCGCACAATGTGCAGCGTGCTTGCTGTTCGAGGCGTCCGCGACCTGGTCGACGCCACCGACTACCCGGGAAGAGGGCTCCTCGCCTACCTTCTCGGGACTTCGCGGCGGCTCTTTTTGGTGAACTCGTAGGTCCTTCAGCCGAACGGCAGCCGGAGTTCTTCCGGTATGTCTGTCGGACGGCCGAGTCTCTCACCGCCACCTTGGCCGAGGTCGACGTCTCTCAGACGCAGGCCTCCCGCGTTTGCGAGCTCCTTGCCATCCAGGAGGCTACACCTGAACAGCTAGAGCGGAGCAGGCGGGTACGGTGGCGAGACTTGACGTCGCACTGGGTACCACCAGACGTCCGCGACTTCGGCTGGCTGCGAGGCTGGAGAGTCCTCCCAACGGGGGTCCGCATCGCCACGTGGGGCATCGCTCCTTCTTCTCGGTGTCCCCAGTGCGGTGCGACAGAGACCCTCGAACACGCGCTTTTTGAGTGCGTCGTAGCGCGCACTTTTTGGAGGCTGATGTCGCGCATGTTTTTTTGTTAGCCTCGACTCGCACACCAGGCCGCGCGACGCATTTGTGCGGCTCTTGCTGTGTGTTGGGGCCTTCGTTTTGTGGCGCCAGAGAGGCGTCGCTTCCTTGCAGGGCCGGCCTCAACGCGCCATGTTCCCCATGCTGCAGAGGGTTCGGGCGCGCCTGTTTCAACAGGCGTGTTTAGATCATGTGACCCTCCCAGAAGACGCGTTCCTGCGGCGGTGGAGCACCCGCTTCATCGCCGCCAGCGGGGGCCGCGTGACGGTGCGGCTCCTGCCGTATTGAGTGTGTGGTGCGCGGTGTCGGTGCGCGTTCATCGTATTCAGTGAGCGTGCTTCCCCGCGATGCCTGGACATTATGGACCCTTTGAACATTTTGTGCTGTGAATGATTTTGTGTGAACGGCGGCAGCAGTCGCCGTCGTGTTCTTGTTTCATAGCTTGTTTGTACCGAGCGACACTAGTCGCTGCCTTGGTGTTTTTGTCTTTGTGAGGGACTATGGTCCCTTTGTATGAATAATCAGTCCAATAAACTTCTCTTCAAAGCCTACTGTATTGCGTCTCGTTACCCTTGGTTTGCTCTTTCTGCTTAACGTTTGTCAAGGATGTGCCTACCTGCAATGCAGGTGAAATTGACCTTACCGTTACCACGTGACCACAATATATCACAGAGAAACAGTGGGCGCGTGCGGCTGCAATTCATACCTATACTTTCGATGCGTTAACAATTTTTTTAAACGTTGTATTTATTACAGTGACGCATGAAATGCGAAAGCATTACGAAAAAATTCAGGGGGCACTTTGACTCTGGTGCAGACTACAGACACACACTCTCCCTTCACCCCTTAACCTACCCCACTATCATCCATCCTTTCCCACTCCCGCATGCGCCCTATGCCCAGAACCCTTCGCCTCTTCCCTCGACATACTTTCCCTCTGCCCGGCGGACCCTCCCCCGCGGGACCTAGAGAACCTCAAGACCTGGGAGGATTGGGAGACCCTGCTGCGCTCGGAGGACCCGGCCGTGCAGACCATCGCCACCGCCGTGCTGCCAGTCTTATGGACCGTAGGAACATAAACACTTGTGTGCAGTGGGGTCGTGCGGGGACCCTGGCGTGCCCCGAATTCCTGTGTAAATAAAGTTTTTTCTCTCTCTTTCTCTTGGCTCTCTAAAGTGCTGCAAGGCGAAAGCGTTTCCTGGCGTAGTTTGTATTTCACTTTTTTTTTTCATTTTTCATGTTTTATTTTTTCATTTTATCTTATTTTACTTTATTTTAATGTTTTATTTTCATATTATATTTCTTATTTTTATTTTTGTTTCTTGTCTTCATTATCATCATCAGCCTGACTACGCCCACTGCAGGGCAAATGCCTCTGCCGTGTCTCTCCATTAACCCTGTCGTTCGCCAGTTGCGGCCACCGTATTGCCGCAAATTTCTTAATCTCATCCGCCCACCTAATTTTCTGTCGCCCCCTGCTACGCTTGCCTTCTCTTGGAATCCACTCCGTTACCCTTAAGGACCAGCGGTTATCTTGCCTTCGCATTACATGCCCTGCCCAAGCCCACTTCTTCCTCTTGATTTCAACTAGGATATCATTAACGGGTGTCTGTTCTCTCACCCACTCCGCCAGCTTCCGATCTCTTAACGTTACACCTATCATTTTTCTTTCCACAGCTCGTTGCGTTGTCCTTAACTCAAGCTGAACACTCTTTGTTAGCCTCCACGTTTCTGCCCCATAGGTGAGTACGGGTAAGATGCACCTGTTGTATACTTTTGAGGGATACTGGTAAACCGCCATTCATGATCTGAGATAGCCTGCCATATGCGCTCCACCCCATTCTTATTCTTCTAGTTATTTCCCTCTCATGATCTGGATCAGCTGTCACTACCTGCTCTAAATAGACATATTCTCTTACTACTTCCAGCACCTGGCTGCCAATTGCGAACTGCAGTTCCCTTGCTAGGCTGTTGAACATTACTTTGGTTTTCTGCATGTTAATTTTTAGCTCACCGTTCTGCTCTACCTGTCTAATTCATTGATAGTGCTTTGCAGTTCATGTCCTGAGTGACTTAGCAAGGCAATGCCATCAGCGAACCGCAAATTACTTAGGTATTCTCCATTAACTCTTATCCCCAACTGTTTCCATTTCAGGCCCCGGAATACCAACTCTAAACAGGCAGTGAATAGCATAGGCGAGATCGTGTCTCCCTGCCTGACACCTTTCCTTATTGTAATTTTATTAGCGACTTTAGGGAGAACTATGGTAGCTGTGCAATCATTATAAATATATTCCAATATTTTCACATAGCACTCTTGTACACCCTGATTCCGCAATGCTTTCATGACTGCTGAGGTTTCTACTGAGTAGAATGCTTTCTCGTAATCAATGAACGCTATATATAGGGGCTGGTTATAATGTGCGCGTGTCTCTATCACCTGATTCATTGCGTGAATATGGTCCATTGTCGAGTATCCTTTACGAAAGCCTGCCTGGTGCTTTGGTTGATTGAAGTCTGGGGTTGTCCTGACCCTATTAGCAATTACCCTATTAAATACATTGTAGGCAACAGACACTAAGCTGATCGGTCTGTAATTATTCAAGTCGTTGGCGTCTCCTTTCTTATGAATTAAGGTAATGTTAGCGTTTTTCCAAGTTCTAGGTACGCTAGAGGTCACAAGGCATTGCGTATACAGGGTGGCTACTTTTTCTTGCATAATCTCTCCTCCGTCCTTCAACAAATCTGCTGTTACTTGATCCTCACCAGCTGCTTTCCCCCTCTGGATTGCTCCCAAGGCTTTCTTTAATTCCTCCTTCGTTACTGGCGGGATGTCCCATTGCTGTGTTCCACTGCCTCTCTCAGTAACACTCTAATTGCAATCGCTACTTATAGATTTGTGTAAAACTCTTCGGCTACTTTAACTATCTTATACATATTGCTAATGACATTGCCCTCTTTATCTCTTATCGCATGCATCTGGTTTTTACCTATGCCTAGTTTTCTCTTCGGTGCTTTCAGGCTACCTCCGCTCTTTAGAGCATGCTCGATTTTCACCATGTTAAACTTCCTGATGTCGGCTACCTTGCGCTTATTTATTAACTTCGACAGCTCTACTAGCTCTATTTTATCTATGGAGTTAGTCGTCCTCATGCTTTGCCGTTTCTTAATCAGATAATTAGACTCCTAAGATAGCTTCCCGGTATCCTGTCGAACCATCCTACCGCCTGCTTCTGCGGCACACTCCGTTATGATATCTGTGAGACGACTGTTCATTGTTTCAACATTACGGTCATCATCTTTAGTTAAAGCGGAAAATCTGTTGTGCAGCAAAATCCTGAATTCCTCTACTTTCGCTTTTAATGCTAACTCGTTAATACACTTCCGCTTCACTAATTTCCTGCGCTCTCTTCTCAAAGCTAAGCTAATGCGAGACCTTACCATTCTGTGGTCGCTACAACGGACCCTTCCGAGGACCTCCACATCCTCTACGATGCCAGGCTGAGCGCACAGTATGAAGTCTATTTCATTTTTAGTCTCACCATTGGGGCTTTTCCACGTCCACTTCCTGTTGGCTCGTTTGCGGAAGAAGGTATTCATGATCCGTAAATTATTTTTTATTGTCTTATCTTCTTGTCTGTTCTTGTCTTATCTGTGTTTATTTTGTATTTTTCATATTTTATTTGATTTTTATTTTTGTTTCCTTTCTTATTTTTATTGTTTTGTTACGGGTGCGTCTTCGAAGCTTAGGTTGGAGGCCGTTGATCGAAGACGCGTCACGGCAGGCACACACCCAGGATCGTTGTTGCTATTGGTACTGTAGCCTTTGGAAGAATGGCACATACCCACACTGGGGGATGTGCTGTGCGATGTCAGCGCACGTTAAAGATCCCCAGGTGGTCGAAGTTATTCCGAAGACCTCCACTGCGGCACCTCTTTCTCCCTTTCTTCTTTCACACCCACCTTCCTCCCTTCCTTACGGCGCGGTTCAGGTGTCCGCCGAGATATGTGAGACAGATACTGCGCCATTTCCTTTCCTCAAAAATCAATTTACCTATTTTACACACAATGGGGGATCGGCCAAGAATCGTGTGGTAAAGGTTGCTCACCTGTACATAGTAAAGGCAAAAGAAAAGCACACGCGAGAGCAACACCGGGGGAGAGAGAGAGAGAGAAACAACTTTATTGCCATAGATTGGAGGGATTTAGGGCAGGTGGGCTTGGTGTGGCCCCCAGGTGGGGGCGACTTCCTGGGCCCACGAAATGAGTGCCAGTTGGATGCTCTTGTCTGGCCTTTTGAGGAGTTGGTTCCATCCTTCTTCGGAGGGAGCTGGCAGTAAGGTTCGAGGGGGCGGATTTCCCGCGCAACCCCAGAGGATGTGTGCCAGGGTGGCGATTTCTCCCTGGTAACAATTTTGGCAGACGGGGTCATATTCCCCGTCTGTGATGAGTGAAAGTCTAGAATGGCTAAGGATGGAGTGCGTCTGCAACCTGCGGAGCAAGCTGGCTTGCGCTCGATTCAAGTCGGGGTGTGGAGGCGGGAACTGGCGTCTCATCTCTCTGTAGAGGTTGGTAATTTCGGCAAAGGTCTGGGGAGCCTCGGCAAGAGCGTCTGGATCCGTGGGGCCGGCCGCCCGGTTGGTTAGTCCTCGGGCTAGTCGGTCGACCCCTTCGTTTCCAGTTTCCCGCGTGGGCGGGTACCCAGACCAGGTTGATCTTATGGTCGAGAGTGCAGCCGCGAAAGATGCGTGCAGCGGGGTGGCAGATAAAACCTGCCGAGTAATTTTGTATCGCTCTTTTGGAGTCGCTTAGGACTGTGCGCGTACGTGGGTCAGCGATGGCCAGCGCGATGGCGGTTTCTTCTGCCGCTGTCGGAGAGTGAGCTACTACTGTGGCGGCGGTGACGAGAGTAGATTGTGGCGTGGTTGCACAAGCCACGTATATGTTTGCACTTTTCCGTGCAGCATCTACGTATATTGCGTGTTCGTCGGCAAGGTATGTGGCATCTAGTGCTTGGGCTTTCAGCTGACGGCGCGTATCATGGCGGCCAGGTAGCATGTTTTTGGGGATTGGTTTTATAACTAGGCGGCTATAGACCCCTATCGGAATGGGCGTCGTGGGGTGGACGTCGCCTATCGGGTTGATGTCGAGACGGTCAAGTATGAGCCGCCCGTGTTTAGTGCGGGAGAGGCGGTGGATTTGGGCGGTCTTGTGTGCCTCTATGAGTTCTGTGAGTGTGTTGTAGATGCCGAGTTGGAGGAGGTGCTGTGTGCTAGCGTACTGAGGTAGCCCCAGTGCCGCTTTGTACGCTGAACGTATAATGCTGTTCACAGCTTCCACGTCCTTCCGGCGGAGGTGATAGTAGGGGTAGGAGTAGACAATCCTGCTAATGAGGAAAGCTTGCGTGAGCCGACAGGGGTCATCCTCCTTCATACCTCTGCGGCGGGTGCTGATGCGGCGGATAAGGCCGTTGATCTGATTGGCTGTGGTGCGGAGGCGCTGAATGGCCTCCGAGTTTTGCGTGTTGTTCTGTATTAACATACCCAGAATGCGGATGGTGCGGACCGGCGGTATGGGATGTGTGTCGACTTCAAGCACAATAGGTTCTTGCGGGTCGGGGACTGGCAAGCGAATTCGTCTGTCCCTGATGACTAGTAATTCTGACTTCGTGGAGGAGCATGTGAGCCCGTTCGCCTGTACAAAGGAGTGTACTTTATCGATTGCTGTTTGGAGGGAGTTTTGGATTTCCCCGTCAGAGCCAGAGTTGGTCCACAGGGTAATGTCGTCGGCATATATTGAGTGTTTAATGTGAGGTATCTCTTCCAGGAGCGGAGGGAGGCCTCTCATTGTTGTGTTGAAAAGGAACGGAGATAGGACTGCTCCTTGTGGTGTTCCTCGGGTGCCTAGTGTGATCTTCTCGCTGTGGAGGTCTGCAATGTGAAGTTCTGCTGTACGGTTATGAAGAAAGTCGGCGATGTAGTTGTAAGTGCGAGTGCCTACATTCATTTGTGAGGGGTTTGCCAGGATGGAAGCATGTGACACGTTGTCGAAAGCCTTGCTCACATCTAGGCTTAGGATAGTTCGTGTAGCTCGGATGGGTCTCGGATCGAGGATGTCGTGTTGGATTTGCCACATAATGTCTTGAGTGGAGAGGCCGGTCCTGAAGCCGATCATAGTGGGGGGAAAAAGGTCCTCTTGGTCTACGTGAGTGTGGAGTCTATTCAGTATGACGTGTTCCATGACCTTTCCCAGGCAGGACGTGAGCGAGATGGGCCTAAGGTTGCCCAGCTCGAGTCGTTTGCCTGGCTTAGGTATGAAAATCACTTTGGCATGCTTCCAAGTGTCTGCAAGCCGACCCTCATGACAGTGTTGGTTGAAGAGATCCGTGAGTGCCTCGACGGACTGATCTTCGAGGTTACGAAGCATCTTGTTGGTTATGTGGTCGTCGCCAGCGGCTGCGGTGGTTTTAATCTGGTTGAGGGCGGCGCGGACTTCTCCTGCCGTGATGTCGGCGTCCATGTTGGTGTTCTGAGCCCCCGTGTACCCTGAAGGGATGGGAATTTCAGTGGAAGTATTGATGTATTTGTCTTTCAGGGTAGCGAGGAGTTCCTCATTTGTGCCCTGAAAAGCGTGTATGACACGGGTGAGGTTCTTGTGACATGTGGATTTGGTGTGAGTTGGGTCCAGTAGATGTCTGAGCAAGAACCACGAGCTTTTGCATCCTAACTGGCCGTTAAGACAGTCGCAGGTTTGATGCCATTGCTCCTGACTCAGTTTGATGGAGTAAGCTTCGATCTCTCGCTCGAGGCGAACTAGACGGAGCTTGAGGGATCCATTGTGTTTTTGGCGCAGCCAGCGAGCGCTAAGACTGCGCTGGGCCTCCCACATGTGTATGAGTTTGGCGTCGGGAGAGGGGCCATCCTCGTCCTGGGTAGTCGTGGAGGTGGCATTGGCGGTGTCTTCGAGCAGCGAGTTTGTCCATGTGTTCAGGTCGTCTATGGAGGCCGAACAGCGTTTGGCGCGCACGTATCGGAAGGCGTCCCAGATAGTGTGCCTGATTGTTCGGTTGGGGGCTTTGCTGTGTGTAGCCGTGAAGGTTGTGCTGAGAACATAGTGGTCGCTACCTATGTTCATGCCGAGGTTTTCCCAGCGTACGTCTGGGATGTTGCGGGCGAAAGTGAGATCGGGGCAGCTGTCCTGTGTGACACTGTTTCCAATGCGAGTAGGCCTGTCGGGGTCTAGGAGTAGTATCAGGCCCAGTGTTTGGGCTGTCTCCCACACTTTGGCTCCCTTACGACCGCATGCTTTGCGGGGGTAGCCCCACTCGGTATGCGGCGCGTTTAAGTCACCTAAGATGAGTAGCATCCCTGTTTGTGCAGCCGCGCAGGCCTTACGAACGAGGGTTGCCACTCGTGTGCTTTTGTCGCTAGGGGGGCTGTAGACGTTGAGGATGTGGAGTGGGGCTTGTGAGCGGCTGTTCGGTAGGACCTGTACAAAAGTGTGCGGAACCTCGGGGTAACTAAGGTCTATATGATTAGCTGCTAAATTTCGGTGGACCAGGATGGCGGTGTTGGGCCGTTGGTCTGGTGTCGTTTGTTGGTTATACGCGGCGTAGCTGGTAAGTTTCGTGTCCATGTAGGTTTCCTGAATTGCGGTGATGTGGGGGGTGTGCGGCTGGGCCTGCAGGGTGTGCTCCAAGGCTCGCCGCTTCGCCTTGAAGCCCCTGCAGTTCCATTGCCAAACTGGGAAGGGGGAGCTAGCCATCGCGTTTCCCGTAGGGTTCGGGGCGCTGTGATAGCGCGACGGGTGATTTAAGAATGCCGCCTGCACGTGTCCATGTAGGTTTCCTGAATTGCGGTGATGTGGGGGGTGTGCGGCTGGGCCTGCAGGGTGTGCTCCAAGGCTCGCCGCTTCGCCTTGAAGCCCCTGCAGTTCCATTGCCAAACTGGGAAGGGGGAGCTAGCCATCGCGTTTCCCGTAGGGTTCGGGGCGCTGTGATAGCGCGACGGGTGATTTAAGAATGCCGCCTGCACGTGAGCGCGCGGTTGCACTCTCCGATGTGGCGACAATAATGGGTGCTGGGTAGTTAGGAGAGGTTGTCGTCTTCAAAGGGGTTGCGGATATCTGGGGATTCGTGTGAGTATCGAGCGTGACATGAAGGGTTTGGATTTTGGCTGCCATTGTGGCGCAGCTTTCTACTAGACGGTCAATGGTGGGGGCTAGTCGAAGGAGGGCGCCCTCGAATTGGGCCATTCGCGTATCAGCTGCCTCGAATTTGGCATTTATGCCTGCTTTTGAGGAGGGGGGAGGTGCTTTGCGCTTGTTGCGTTTAGACTGTTCAGTGTCCATGCGTGGATCACCTACGGGGTCGGATGTGGGAGCGTGAGCCACCTGCTGCGGTTGCAATTTGGGGTTTGCCTGTGCTGATTCTAGGCTAAGAATTTTGGCCTTTTTTTGGCCGCATCGCTGTCTGTCAACCGACACTAGAAATCGGGACTTGGTCTCCGCAGGGAGCATTGTGCTCCTTACGGCCCCTCAGTACAAGCGCGGATGGTCTGTGCAATAGTGCACGTTGTCAAAGGCGGTGTCGTCGGCTTTTTCGCCGCTTCTAAATAGATCCGGCAGAAGCCGCTACCGGTATCTCACGAACAAAAATGATCGGTATAATCAGTACCTTCTCTCTAACAAATTATTTCTTTTTCATGTGATTCTTTTCTGCTTCTTTGTGCCCATTCTTGTACTAATAATTGCAATAGGGCATTTTTTATTTATTACAGCTTGTGCAATATAAACATGACTGCATAATGCAAGCACTGTGGACTTTATTAGTTGCATTTAGGGGCAAATTACTTGCCGCTTTTATGGTGCTGCCTGAACTATCTAAGGTTGTTTTTCATCCTTTTTATAGCTTATGCCATTCAAGTTTTCTGCATCGGTAATTCCTGCTCTATGTGATTACGTTCTACGATTTTCGCACGCAGTAAACGGAATTTCTGACTCTCATTGCGAGTGTGAAGGATATGTAGCATGGTCGGCGTACAGCCTGTTGATATATTTGGCCTACAAAGAATTGCAGGCGACTTGCCAGGGATGAATATCATGAAGAAAATGCTACCTCCTAATTTTATTTTCTCAGTACGCCCAGCATTAGCTCGAGGCACCAAGAAGAATGCGAAAAACAAGTACATAGTGAACACATACTTCACTTATTGTAACTATTAGTTCCTTAGAGTCCTGAGACATTACATTAAGTACGGCAAGCGACTTGTTGCGGTGATTCCCCTCCTGTGCTGTCAAGGCTAACATCTTTGTAGGCAAGAAGAGTTTTTGCTTTGTGTTATCGTATCTAGCCATGGAAAATATAACCCTGGCTGCTTAAGGGCTCCACCATGTACTCTAAATTTTTAAAGGGTCCACAGGATTTTTAAATGTGTTATAGGCTGAAGGAGGTTTATATTTTCTAATCACAACATCCAGAGTTGAAGGTATTATGCTTTTTATCGTACACGTTAGCAGTTTCCTCTCGTTATGTCATGATGTACATCTGAGCCAGGTTATACGGCCTAAAATAAAATACAAACGCATTCTTGACGCTAAAAAAAAAGTACAGAAAATGTTGACTGCATTCGAAGCAGTGCGTAAGCACGGATTTCTGCTACTTAGAAGACGACAATGAACTGACAGTGCCGTGGGATGGAGCGCTGGCGCTAGGCCAGCAGTGGACACGCAAGAGACGATTTTTCTCAGGTCTGAATAACTGGATTTGTGCGACACAGAAGACGATGATGGACGGACAGCGCCGCGGACAGAGTGCCGCGCCAGACCAGCAGCGAACAACGCACAACTTTGCTCGGAGTTGGTTAAACATCACATTAGTGCTTAGGCACTAATATACCGGCGACATAGTTCCTCGCAGTACGGACAATAACCAATCATACTTAGTGAACTTCCTTAACGGTGATCAGAGCGCAAGCAGGTATGCATGCTAATCTGTTGACATGTTTTCTCCGATCACATTCTTCGTGGCTGCATCCTGGTGTAGCACATTTGCCGGCGAAACTTGAACTTCGCATAGTGCCGTTCTCCAGCGCCAGAAATTTTAGCTTGTCGGAAAGCGAAGATATGACAAAATTATTCAAACATAACCGAGAGGGCCATCTTTACTGCTCTCGTTTTTTACGGCACTTGTATTTTTGATTATCTAGACTCCGGACAGGTATATTTAAGCAAATATATACACCTGTCAGTTGTTCGAAGTCCGTCTTATTAGCACTGAAAACTTGGTTGTCGTAAAAAAAAACGGAGATCTGGGGCGCTATGCTGGAAGGCCCGAGTTTGCTGAAACTCGGAATCTTCCCGAGCTCTGGCGACGCCCTCAGATGAGTGAACTAATGGTAGCAAGACAAAATCCCACCCTCGTCACGCCTCCAACTTCATTGGGTTATCTGGATATATTCCGTGCTTTATCATCACATCGGCGCCACCTCATCGGCTTCTTGGGCGGTCTACAAAGAACGGGTCACGTGAGCCAACCGCCGGTGCACTTTTCATTTGTGTGTCGCTCCACCAAGTGCACTGCGTGTGCAATTAGACACACGAGGTTTATTGAATTTTATAATGCACTTAATACACCTTTATAAGCATTTTATAGTGTGCAAGATTTGGATTGAAAGCGCTTTGGAGTGATTTATGCATTATTAAATTTTGCTTTATACCGCGAGGGAACGCTACCAACGCCCGTCATCAGCTGACCGCCAATGGCGACGAGGTACATGTGCAACGCTACGGAAGTAGTCCGCAAAAAAAAAAAATAAGGAGAGGTGTGTCACTCCGCGCTGTTCTGTGGCCGTGTGGTCTAACGCGTCGCTCCGCAGAGTCGACAGGCAATGGGAGCGCGTGGGTTCAAATCCCGCGTGGTAAAACTTTTTTATCTCACATTTTTTTTCATCGCAAGTTGAATTTCGCGTGACTTGAATGAGAAAACTCGTTTTGTTCAGAATCGCTTGAATATTATGCCGTGTTCTGAAATGAACTGCATGCATCTGTTCATTTCATGCATACCGCGTTAATGTGAGCTGTCCGAAATTCGTTGTCAATGAGCTCGCACCGGCTTTTGGTCAGCAGTGGCGGTTATCTTCCCGATTCTGCAGCATTGTGAATATACTTTTTAGATGCAAGTGAGAGGTGTGTGCGAAAGATGGCGTTCAATCGTCGGATTTAATTAATTAGCACAGTGGTGAGTGCTCTGCAGTGGCCCGATTAACAAGTGGCCATCTGCAACTTTCGACCTCGCCGTTGCCGAGGAGCCGACTTTTTTTTGTGGGCCTCTCTTAAGGTACCTGGCATCTTATGAATTGTTCTGTGGAACCGGTTAGCGGCTGATCCAGTCTTCGCCAAAAGAGTCTGGGACCGACTTTGGCACTGTGCTGTAGAGTAGCCCAAATGACTTGGCGAGAACAATTATTTTTTACTGATTGTAATGTTCAATGCATAATGTGCCTTCCTCGTGAAATAGTTGGCCTTCAGCATGTCAGGGCTGGACTTCGAAGGGGCCTTTACGCCAATGTAGGTCTCGTGGACGCATCCCACGATGTCTGTGATGCCGCCGCGCAGAAGGAAACGCTCCTCAACATACGCACGCTCGGCCGCAGTCGTGGGCAAAGCGAGCCACCGCTTCTGCACAGCCGCGTCGATAAACGCGTCGGAGACGTCCCTCACACAGCGGCTCACAGTGCTTTATTGGCGTCCAATAAAGCGGTCGGTGCCGACGCTCCGAAGCTGCCGGTCACGAAGAACCGGAGGGCGCAGAGGACTTGCTCTTCGACCGAAAGCGAATGATGCCCGGTACGCACTCTCCGCAGGCGTGGGTCGTCGCCTAACTATTTACACAACCATCGTACCGATTTTTTGGACAGGCGAAAATGTCGCTAGAATTCGTCGTCGGCCAAGGCAGTAAACGGGTCCAGCCGGCCGTACTGACATTTGCCGTCACAGGAAGCGATTACCCAGGCTGCTGCTGCTGCCGCCATGACAGTCCCGAGATGAATTCGGGGCACTTCACCGTTCACGAGTTTAGCTCCGAGTTCACCTGTCAATCAAAACCATTGGTCACGCCCCCGGTGTGCCGTACATAAATTATAGGCGTACGCGCTATGGGTGGGCCACTCCCAACATCCCTGCCGGCTACAGGTATGCTGCGCGGCGGTGCTCATTGCTGACAGACATCGACGATGTTGACCATCGAAATATAACAGGAAAAACGGACGTCATCGATAATAAATCTAAGCACCTCTGCGAAGGACACGCAACGTGGCGAAAGCCGCCGATTTCTTCGCTCGCATACCAAGATTGCACAACACTATAGCCTGTTGCAACCACGTAAAACACAGCACAACGCTGAAGGCGCGTCACACCTGCTTGCAAGGCGTCAAACATGGAGCACGACGACGAACCGGTGCTTGGAGCACGTCCTACTCCAACAACATCGCATCACAGGTGTTTGGCTTGGCCGTCCTTTCATCGGTGATAAAGCTCAGCATCAATGTGTCAAACACATCTGGGATCGACAAACGATCGCTGCTCCAGACCCAGTGCAATAAAGAGTTTGTAATTTCTAGCACGCAAGCACTGCGCACTTCACAACCGTAACACCTTTCTCTGTTATAAGTCCGATTCCATTATTACAAACAGGATCCCTCACCTGCCCGAATGATATTAATGCGATGTCCCTGCGGTATACAACGGCGATCGACGTTAGTGACCAAACCAGTCCGCAAAACCTAGAAGTGCGCAACGTTAACAAATACTACGCAGACACGCGCGCCACCCCCTTCACAGCTTTTAGTCAGCGTCTGATGACATAGGATGAGTTGTGTCGCTGGGTAGCACGCTCTTCGCATCTGCGGTGCACTAAAGAGGCGTCACACACAACAGGCATACGTAATGAATCATTGAATACAGCCAAACAGCAATTTTTTTTTCTCACACCGCATCACTGCCGCTCGCACGGCCAATTTCTACCGCTGAGATTCGCCAAGAGCGTACTAAAAGCAATGATTGGCCATAGCGGGGTGCGGCAGCGGCCGTAGCAGCGGAGAGCTCCACCTGGGGTCACTGCAGAGAGCAGCAGTGACGCGGGGGTGCAGTGAAGTTCAGTTTTTTGCTTTTGTTTATTATGCAAGCCAGAAGACGCATGACTGTTATATTTTGATATACGACACAATAAAATATATTATCGCAATGGCCGAAAAATAAGACAGATTCAGCGTGTAGTAGTTGCCCAGTATTTCCAGTCGAAGGCAGCGCTACCGGCGGCGTGTCAGCGCAGGAGCTCTCTCATTTTCGATACGGTGGGCTGCCGCTATAGTTCGTATGCAAGCCACGCTGCAAGCAATTGCCACACTATCGCCTCTAGCGGCAGAAAGTGTCAAATCTTTGTTAATTCCCTAAAGCTATGCTTTTCAACAACGCTTCATTGGATCCAGATTTTAAAATACATTTGGAGATGAAAAAAATGTTCATTATAATATCTGTTGCCTTTTAACGTATTCGAGAGAAGAGAAAGGGTTGATACAAGAGTGCACCTAGTGCGCACTGTTCGTCTTCGGAAATGGAGAGACAGATAGAGCTGAAAGAGAAGACACGCCTTTGACGCGCCCGAAAAGGCGTGTCAAACAGCTAGCGGCGAGTGTGCAGATAGATAGCAGAATAGTCACGATTTCGCGATTGCTGATATGGCGCTGATAACTTCAGGTAGCGCTGCGGCCTGGTATTGCGCAGTGTATTGTGTTTGAAGTGTGAAACAGGCGCGCAGGGTGCGCTTGTATCGCCTTTACGTGGCTTTATCTCTACATTTTATTGTCCGCTGCCTGCGCACGTTCCGCGCTATCTTCGTTCACTGACTGCCGTCATCGCAAACTCGGATGACACTCGGGCGAGCGCCAAACTCGGGCCTTCCGGCATAGCGCCCCTGCTAACGACGCTTATCGTATGTCACTGATTGGTCATTCTTACACATGAAAACACATTGAGATTTGTTGTAATACAAACGTCAAGCAGTTGAATAACATGTTCGATAAAAAATTGCGAGTAAATGTTCAAATACCCAGTTGTAGCTACTCATGATTGCGTACGAGAAGAGTGAATTGCACATTTTGAAACAAGGAACGATATACTACAAGTTTACCCTCAACCATGGAAAGCAAAAAGAGCGCTTAGTTGCCTATAAGGTATTTACTAAGGTCATCGCGAATAGAGTAGAGACAAGCTTAGACTTCAATCAACCAAATGACCAGGCAGGCTTTCGTATAGAATGCTCGGCTATCGACCATATTCAGATTATCAGTCAGCTGCTAGAGGAATACGCCGAATATAACCCACCCCTACATATAGCCTCCGTAAATTACGAGCAGTTATTTGACTCAGTCGTAGTCCGACCAGTCATGCAGGTACTGTGGGATCAGGGTGTTGAAAGCCCGTAGATAAAAATACTGGAAAATATCTCTAACAAACAGCTGCACAGCAGCCGTACGTAGTCGTCCGCAATACAATTTCGATATGGAAGGGTGCCGGGCGGAGAGACACGGTCTCACCAATACTGCGTGTTACAGGAGGCATTCAGAGGACTTGATTGGTAACAATTTATAAGATTTAATAGAGGATACCTTAGTAATCCACAATTCGCTGACGATATTGTCTTGCTATGCGACTCAGGAGATGAACGATAAAAGAAGATCAATGAGTTAGGAAGGGAGAGCAGAACGATGGAGCTATAAATTAATACGCAGAAAAGAAAAAAATAATGTTGAGCTGTGTCGGAGGGAAACAGCAGTTTACAGTTGGCACCGTGTTTGTGGAAGCGGTAAGGTAATATGTCTAATTAAGGCAGGTAGTGACCATAAATCTGGATCACAAGAAGGAAATAACTAGATGAATAAGAACGAGTTTCACTGAATTTGGCAAGTTCTCTCAGATCATAATTGCAGTTTATCAATATCCCTCAAGAGAAAAGTGTAAAACAACTGTATCTTAGGGGTACTCATCTACGGGGCAGAAACCTGGAGTCTAACGAAAAGTTTCCAGTTTAAGGAGAACTTAGCGTGCAAAGGGAAGGATAATGAAGGCTGCAACGTTAATAGACAGGAAAATGGTAGACTGTGTCAGGGCAATAAACTCGTGGTTATGACATTTTGGTCGAAATCAAGGGGAATAAAAGGGCTTGGACACGACATATGACGCGAAGACAGGACGAGCGATGGCCTTTGTCTTAAGTGAAGGCAGGTGTAACAGGGGGCGGTAAAAGTCAGGTGGGTGGATGTGATTAGGAAGTTTGCGGGGATAGGGTAACCGCAGGTGGAACAGAACAGGGTTCTTTGGAGAGATATGAGGCAGGGTTTTTTCGTGCAGTGGGCGTGAGAACCCCTTCAGCTCTATTGCCACAAACAAAAAGACACTTCTGATTACTGCTACCCCCTATCTTTGAGAGCTTGTACGCCAGCATTAGGCCGAACGTGAGGTGCGTGTAGAGAAGGTGGCGGCGGGGATAGGCTCAATACAGTTGATGTTACTGTGCTGGCGTTGGCTCCACTTAACCCAGAAGCCGCTCCATGGGGCCACATTCTCTAGGTATTTGTCAATGCTATGATTTTGTGGGTAGTTTGGGTGTGTTGCACAGGCGGCATTGTGCCGACCGGCAAATGCCTGGGATCGTGGTTGGATGTAATGGGTTTCTGTGCCTCATGGTGCACAGCCAAGGGGTTGGATTTAATTTGGGGACGTGCCTCAAGCAATGGCCTGAACTCTGCACTGAGTGTTCCGACATGTTGCTGTTTGATCGAGGAAGGCCTGTATTAGCCTATGGTTGTTCGCGTCTAGTTTGATCTCTAGCCGCTGTTCAAACTGCAGTGGAATTTCATGGCCCACCTCCTGTTGTAGCTCGTTGATCAAAGGCCTGATCTCTACTTATAGCTGCTGCCATGACGTGTCCGTATCTTTCCTCCTTCGCGTTGTGAGAGCTTCTCGTAGCTTTTGTGTGTCTTCCACGGTGTGTTTTGACAGGAATTTTCATGTCGTTGCTCTAGCTGACGTTTGTTGCGTACGATGTGAGAGAAATGTGTGAACGTGGGATGGGGAATTACCATGGTTTCTCGAATATTGTGCTGCTGTTGTTGCTGATGTTGTTGCCGCTGGCGTATTGGGAGTATTGGTTTAAATGCGCTGCTCGTTCATCCGTTTGCAGTGGAGATATGCGGGCTAAGGGGAGGGTGAGTGGAGTGCTGCCCTGGCCTGCTCAAGCTGGTCGCCAATGCTTAGGCCTGGAGCGCTTGAGGTTGGTTGCAAGGACAGCTGCTGCTCCTGGTGGCGTCGCTGACAATCTCGCTCTGTGAGGCACGGTAAATGGGCCTACCCTGGCTCCGGCTGGGGGATCCGCCCCGGAATGTTGCTTTGTTGTAGCCTTGGGCCTTTCTTTGAGGCCCTAGTGCCCCGAGTGGCACCTGACGCGCTGGCTGTTGCTGTGGGAACTGTTGTTCTCTTCTTCCTGCCGGTGGAGGGAAAGCGCTGCCATTTCTGCGATAGCAGGCCACAAGTGGATGTTCATTTTCAACTCTGCTTGTTGTTTGCCCTGGTAGATTTGTTCGTCGTTGAGGGGTTGAAAATGCGACGCTTCTTATAGAGCTTGCGCTCGCGTGCGCGGCATCGGGGGTCCGTAGTTGTAATGTCAGGGCCGCAGTTCCTTTGCTATACGCGGAAGAATGCTGAATAAAGATTTGATTTAATTTGAGTAGGTCCAATGCGACGCGCTGGGGCCGTTTGCACCGACACGTTGCAACTGGTTACGACTGGCACCAAGTTGGTGAAGTTGCTGGTGGCCTTGAAATTGGCTTAAGGCGAAGCTTCATGCATTTTCTTTGCTGTGTATATTCTTCTTGCTTAATATGCCGGGTTGACGTTGCTAGACCACTCGCGAAGCCTCACGTTCGAGGGAAGGTCATTATGTTCTTTTCGGGGCTGCTCAGCATGATGCACGCCCGCTATTCAGTTGGTTGTGTCATTTTAAGCGTTATTGAGACGAACGCCTGGTTAAATATGATCGCGGCGAATCCTACACATGTAATCGGCGCCGCTGAGTTCCTTTAACCCCGATGGCTTAACAATGGCGTAACCAATGCATTTTACTACGTTTGAGTGAGTTTATTTCAGAAAATTTTAAGGAATAAAGACAACTTCAGCAAGAGTACTAGTACAGGACGCTACTTTGACGCCGACTGCAGAATTCAGTAGTGCGCTTGATATGAGGACAAAAAACCACGCCAGTGCGATGGCACCCTCACCTCGTGGAAGCTGATGGAAAACAAATTTTTCGGCTTTCATTTCATAGCCACCTACTAACGCTCTTTCTGCGGTGTTTTTTGTTCAGTATTAACAACAAAAAATTATAATTCAGATGAATGTACAGTTTGAATCTAGCATGCATAAGCTTCAGTTAGCTCGTGGTCGTGCAAGGCCGACCAGCGGCGTTGCAGAACAGCTTTAGCAACTCGCCAATATGACATACAAGGTGATCGTGCTGAAGCACAGATGTGTTGCTACATGCAGAAGGCGAAATGTTTCTGAACAACAAAAAGCATGATGCTCATACCATTCCCCCCCCCCCCCCCCCCCCGCCAAAAAAAATAATCTGACAAGAAAATAGTAAACTTTAAAAGGTGTTACTTGAAACAGAAATACATCGTCGCTTCGAATCCAAAAGATGTATATCAGTGACTGTTGATAGAGTCAAATCAAATTCCTTCTACCCCTACTAATGGTAAAGGCAGCACGAATGCAAAAATTTCTTACCTATTTTACTTCTCTGATGTTATTAAAGTCGTACCTTCTCCCAGACGTGGACATATCGCTTTTATCTCGCACTCAAAACTGAACCACAAAATATGAATTTAAACACGTTACAGTGGATTAGTGACCAAATATTTTGCACTACGAGCACGCCTTATAAATTCGACAGCCTAAATTGCAATACAAGGTTATATACGATCATGCGCGACCCTGTCCTTGTGAGGAGTTTGATGATTTTCTGCCAAATTCTTAAGCGTAATCTTCTACTGCTGATAGTACAGAAAATTGGCGGATAGTTCACTAAAACTTAACTGAACTGAAAGGCAAATATATCCAAAAAATCACCATTACATCATTAACGCAAAAGACATGATTTACATCCCATGCAAAGAGATGCATCATTAAAAAAAGTGCATATAATCTAAAGCAAAACTGTCAGGCTCAAATAGCCTTTGGCAGCTGTGTAGGAATTCTGCACGAGTTTGCAAGAGAGAAATTGAAGCAGGTCAAGCTAAATTCACAAATCTCAGTATATCGGCCTTAATTAGAATCAATTCTAAGTAGTTTCGGTGGGTAGTACAACCCATGCCCTCTGTAACCAACTCTATATCAATTATTAAGGATGGCGAGTGCCTTTCGCCAACGCAGCTTGAACATCATCTCATTCTTTAGTTCC
Organism: Amblyomma mixtum; assembly: GCF_055824585.1. Taxonomy (NCBI): domain Eukaryota; kingdom Metazoa; phylum Arthropoda; class Arachnida; order Ixodida; family Ixodidae; genus Amblyomma; species Amblyomma mixtum. The sequence goes on along the minus strand of NC_143013.1, from coordinate 94,953,433 downwards.
GTATTCGCTGTGGAGATTCCAATCCCTGCTGATATGAGCTTGAGATCATTCAGTGTTATCATAAACAATCACTTCGTTAATCATGACGGAATAGAAAAAGCTACTGACCTACTGCAAACTTATTTTTCGCCTGGTCCTTGCGGCATATGCCCGAGGTGTAGAGTTGATATTTGGTTGCTCTGTAAGCGGTAACTCCTCACCCCTCCCCTCATACGTTTGTAACGCCTCCTGAAAAGGATCTTTAACGTATAACAACGAAAAATAATTTATATGCAAGCTATTGCTTAAAACCTTATGAGGTGTTTAACTGCACTTAAATTTAGAACGCAGCTGTACTTCTCCCGTACTTCGTAAAAGTTCGGGGCAATACGAATCTTTGATCAAGTTTAAGATTTCAGCACTATTCCGCCGACATTACTCGGAGAGATGTTTACGTGTTCCCCTAATCGTCGCGTATTAGCGGTTGTCACAACGTTAGCGGCGTAAAGGAATTTATGGGTGCGATGTTACCACAGCATTCTTTTTCAACCCCGGCAGCCGCCGCGGTGGCTCAGTGGTTACGGCACTCGGCTCCTGACCCCAAAAGGGAAGGTTCGATCCCGGCCGCGGCGGTCGAAATTTACTGGAGGTGAAATTCTAGAGGCCCGTGTACTCTACATTGCCAGTGCACATTTAAGAACCCTAGGTGGTCGAAATTTCCAGAGCCGCTCACTACGGCGTCCCTCATAGCCAGAGTTGCTTTGGGACGTTAAATTCCCATAAACTGCAAACCATATTTCAACTCTACCTAAAAGAGCAGTTACTAATTGTACCATAAACGACATAGTAAAATGTAAAGCGCACGTTTTGAAGTGGTTATTCCACCAAAGCAAGGCAAAATAACGTACTGACATTTCAATGTTTATTAGTTCACATATGCATGGAGAAATGTGAAAGATTTTGTTTTTTCTGGGTTCTTCAATTAAATCGATACTGCGGCTGTTCCTGCGGCAGCTCTTATTATAATGTTAAGTATTCTCTTTTCCGCACCACTGAGGTCTAACAGTGAAAAGTTAGTACAAAAGGCTGTGTCCGTTATTAAGAAGCACGACAGCTGTAGGCGAAGGAAGTCGTTACCGTTTTTCGTGGACTAACGAGAAAGTCAGTGGCACAACACACAAAACTTGCGCAAAAAAAAAATGTGCGCACTTATTTAACGGGAAAACAGAATGGTTTATACACTGTGTCATTCGTATCAAGCTTCGCTTTTTTTTTAAAGTGCTGTCTTTTTAAACTGCCAGAGTGCGACGGCAGGGATAAACTACACAGAACAAATGGCTACGAGAAAAACCAGAGTGCGCATTCTTGACCGCAAATTGTGCAATGCATTCTAATTATTATGTACTATTCGGCTAAATGGAGGAATTTAGTTTCTTCCTGACATTAATTTGTACCTTCGCAGTTAACTTGAGCATGAAAATGCTTAGAGAAGAACAACAGTCACCGGGGGGCTCTATTTTGTATTACTTGCTCTTTGACCTTTAAGTACGGGCCACTGGGTTTAGACCTCCCCTTAACTATCCATATTTAATGGTGTAGACGGTGCACTGATTAATAATGGGAAGAAATATATAACCGAGCTAAATATAATAAGTTCGGCCCTACATCTCAAAGCAAGGACATGCTTTGTTCGTGCAACACGGTGTGGGCCCCTCACGCAACGCCTCGTTTGACTTTTGATACGATTGAAGCAGCAGGAGAGCAACGTCGAACACTGGGGCACGGAAGATGACGGAAAGAAAGCTATTTCGACCCAAAACTAGCTGTCTGGACGAAGAATTTCCTCCAATGCGTACAGGTCACACCAACGAATAAAGAAAGGAAAATGTGCCTGTAAGAAAGTTCGAATTCAGTTATTGAGTCAGTTTGGTAGGAAATCGTGCTTGGTGCAATTGTCGTATTTCAGAATTACAGGAAAATACTTACTACACAAAATACAGGTACAGCGACAAGGAAATTCTATGCTAAACGTTCCATAATAACTGATTTCAGGGTAGGAGCTCGGCTATAAACAAGAAGTAAAAAGACCAAATAAATTGAGAATAGCCTCGAGGCACTAATCTCACTGGATGGACAAAATTGGCCGCCTGCGGTGGTTTCTAGTTCCAATCTCCGTCCTGTATTCTGCACTTAGGCGGAAAGAAAAGTTTTACTGTCTTGTTTTTTTTTTTCCTTTTGCAGGCAGGTTTGCTTCCAATAACCTTACTCTCGGCGCTCTTAAAAGCGCTGTGCGATACCAGTAGCCCTTTTTTTCGCTTATATTCATGCTCACTGAGCTTAACTTATTGTACCGCCTGGCCAGGGCTCTGCTGAACTAGAATGCATTCTGCGGAATACCCCTACGGGCCGACGCCCCTGCCCCGATTCCATAAATGATGTATGCATTAGGTCAACAGAGCATTAAGCGAGCTTTCGCCCTAGTGGTCCCCTCGGGTCAATATGGGTGCCACTACTTGCATACGTATTGAAGCAGGGGCTTATTATCTCCCGTTTCATTGTTACTTTGGTTTCAGAGTGGCCGGGGATATTCAGCAAAAAAAAAAAGAATCACATAAGCTTTGGAAAGCATTAGTAAAGGAGGCCTCCAGATAAAGAAACACTGATTACGCGAGGGATGCGCTTGCACCCAGCCGATTTTACTACGTATCAACTAATTGGAAATTTGACCTTTGGAAATTGGAAATTTATATTGGTGCTACCGCTGTTAAACTCCCAATATGAGTCCATCACAGATATATTTCTAACCACTTACGTTTAAACGCCCTTGGCTCATTAATGCTTTCAAGGCTGCAATTTTACCAACATACACGTTGCAGTTATTTTGGTTCTTTTTTGTGCACCACTAAAAGAATAAATGAAGTGGGACCATTTATTTAGTGCGGCAGTGATTTAAAACAAGATGAAGAACTAGTGCAGTGAGAAATTTATTTTTGAGACTGAATTAATCGAAGTGATTTTAGGCGTGAAACCGCGTTAAGAACCACAAACGTCCCTTTGAGTCTGTGTGATCACCAGGTGTGTGATCACCAGATTGAAACGTTCGGATCTCACCAGATTAAGATGATGTCTCAAAACTTCCTCTGGATCCTTCTGTAACTTGTGCTTATCCAGAACTTTATTATTTCTTTATGGCATTGAAGGTTCCCAGCAGTGGCGTTGTTGCTTCCTTCTTTCTTGTGGATTTAAATCTAGAAAACCTCGCTTTTACTACGAGAACTAGAGCGCCTCATTATCGCCCCACGTGTCCTCTCTGTCCATTCCTTTCGACTTCCCTTATTAGGCTGTCACATAATTCTGGTTCCATCTGATCCGTGAAGCGGAGGTGCAATCACTGCAGAAATGTGTACGTTGAACTTTTAGTTAGATGAAAGCAAAGCACCTGAAAAAAAAAAGAACACGAGAAAGAAAGTGTCGTCGTCAACTCGAGAGGGCGCTTCAGACTTAAAATACAGAAAATGAAGAGCAGTCTTTTTCTGCGGCACCAGACAGCCATACAATGTACAAAAGACGGACAAAATGTTCTCTGCTCGTATAGAATCGGAATAAAATTGAGGCAAAGGTCAAAGCCTCTCTTCTAACAGCACAGCAAGAGTCGGGGAGGCTCGAAGTGGAAACAAGAAGAGTTCAAAATTTTTCCAACGCCAGCGTGGAGATGAAAGCAGAATAAATACGCGAGAGAGAAAAGTAACACTGCCTTTTGCAACGCTCTTTCAAGAAGTACAGCGAGCGCTTCATTCTCTAACCAGTGCCTCATGATGAAAGCTAATATAGGATTTCTGAGAAATTAAAAAGGGCGTGAAGAGAATGGCTTTCACAAGAGAGCTGTCATAGTGTCGTATTTTGGTACAGTTGCGCAATCCTTGATTCCTCTGTCTCCTCGCTTTCTAGCACTTTTGTCATGCGCTGTCGTATTTCCATTGATCTCTAGCAACTCGAATCTATAAGGTTCCGAATCTATAAGGCAATGCCGGGTACGCGCTACCAAGCCATTGTTCGGGACGAGTACCGAATGGGCTGAGAAGGATGACATGCTATGAGCGGTAGTAGTGAGTGAAAAGCTGCGAGAGAGACTGCATTGAAATTTATGTGCTTCTATGTCGAACATTCTTCGGGAAACATTGTGAATATTGGAATATTATAAGGTATTGTGAATGAAATCATTGATAGCAATGGCCCATTCGTTCGATGAGTCGTAAAATATTTCTTTTAAAGTGTTGGCATCACCGACATCGAGCAGTTAAGACGGCCATAAAAAACCAGTGGGGAAGACTTTTGACGACAGCAAAACCGCTAATAGCTAAAGAATTCACTCCAACCTACGAAAGCCCACCGACGGAAGATATTTCTATAGTACTCTCTTACTATATATATGAAAAAAAAAGGTTTCATAAACTAGTTAACGTTAAAAAATGCTTTTGTCCAGAATTGTTGCGTATGTGCCGGAAAAAGGGGACATTCCGAGGACTCCCTGCTTCTGTTTGCTTTGGTAAGAGCTAAGTATAAACATGTAAGACTTTCTTACCACAATAGTAGAGTTGCTTAAGTGGAGTAAAAAAGTGAGTCGCTGCTTGACTTTATCCTTCCACTGTTTTCATGCACAATTTCATTAAATTTTCAGAACTGATATTTATAGAAAGACCATTTTTCATTAGTCGAAAATTCTGTCTCTTGCCCGGGCATAACTAAGCACATACCCCTTTTTCAAGCCAAAATTCAACAAAAATTTTTCAACTGCTCATACGGTAAAAATGATTCAAAGAAATAGCAGAAACTTTTCCTTTCTTTAAGGTGTGCTGAAATTTCTTCAAAACAGCTTACAGGTCCTCAAAACTTTGTAATGTGTGAAATATGTTCAATATTGTTTGCTATACCCCACCATTTCAAAAACTTCTAATCGGGGCAATACGGTATTCAGTAATGATAGTTTCAGTTCGTGTAAAATATGAGGCTAACTACCTTCTCATTGGGATCCTAAGAAAGACAAATATTAGGGCTTGACATCCTAGTTTTTCATTTTCCTTAAAGCTGTAATCGAATACGCTGAATATTGATGGTTACCTCACTTCGTCCGCTGCTTCGTAGGTTCAAGTGTGCAGTTCAAGACAAAATTTTAGCGCAAAGCTGGAAACCAGCGATTTTTCACTCCATCCCTCAACGATGCTCTGCAAGACCTTTTTGGGAATGTGCACTTATGAAGTCAAAGGTGTACGTCGCCCCGACAGCTTGAAAAAATACAGTTTTAAATTCTTGTCGTGGCTTCAATAGAAATTACTAATCAATATAGGGGAAAGCAAATAGCACGTAGGCAAAACTGAATCAAATGTGAACAGTTTCGCTTGAAATGGAACCATGCACAGACTGCATACTAATAAACATCCTAGAAATATTTTCTACTTGTAGATGATATTCGCTGAGAGACAAAAACACTGACTTGCAGGCGGGGACGCTATACTATGGTTTTGTAAATCAAGGATTTATGGCTACGACTGCGAAGAGACTCAGTAAAGGCCTCTACTAGGGTACATGGTACCCAAAAACGTTCAAAACTTATAATAAGCTGATCTTCATAATGGATACTTTCTGTGGGTGCAGTGACGATTCCAGAGAACAGTGATCACAGCGTTCAGGTTAATCATTAAGCATCAGAAGCAAGAATCAGATCAGAGTAAGCATCAGAAAGTTGAGTTGAGATGCTGTAAGCTACAGCTGGGGTTAGCCTTGAGCTTTCTGCCGGCTATTGCTCTACCGTGAAAGCATCAGGAAATGCATCAGATCAAAGCATGGTTGAGTAATCACAAACTCGCTCTTATTCAAGAAATAAGAGCCCCTCTTCGGCAGCTTCACTAACTAGATGAACATCTCTGAAAAGAACTATGAAATGTTCTTCAAAGTTTTTCGGCACGTGCACACTCCTGTGATTCAATGACTTAGGCCTTCTGCTGCTGGGCTCACTGTGACGCGAAAGAATGCCGGGCATGCCGGCCGAGTTTTGAGGAAGATGGAATGCGAAAAAACCTCATGTATTTTAATGCGAGACAACAGAAGGATCTTAGGAGGTGGAAGTAAAAGCGGGGTCCATCTCTACGGTGTGCCTGAGAGCCTATGTAGAGTTTCGGTACGTTTATCTTCGCATATTAGTCTTTTTGCGAAGTCGTGATTTTGTTTTAATTCTGTAATGAACACGAATCGTGGTACCGTTTAACTGAGACAATGCAGCCCCAAGCAAACTGAGGCAATTTTATGTCGGCGCATTTGATAATGTGCAATTGTGCTGCAGTAGTCGCGGACTTCATTTCACGGTTTCCTTGCTCAAGAGTACTGCAGCAGCCTACATCTTACGGTTAGCAGGTTTAGCTGGTTGTCTTCCTTGAAGTCATTTTCTCAGACACATCTTGGTGTGCGAACTCAACATATAACCACCTGCAGGTTTCGGCAGGTAACAGGTTCTCAGACTGCGAAAGATGCAGGCCAAATGCCCATCCTACTGTACTAGGTTGTGGTTGTTTATGATGTTTGTTCATGAGCCAAAGAGACTCACGCTATGAGGGATGCCGTATTGAAGGGTCCGGATAAATTCGGCTACCTGGGTTCTTCAACGCGGACTGACACATCGCAGCATACGGGCTTCTAGCATTTCGCCGCTATCGAAATCTGACTGCCGTGGCCGGGATCGAACCAACGTCTCGGGTAAGCAACTCAGCACTATAAGCACTGAACCACCGGAGCGGCCATAAAATGCTTCCCTCCCTCAAAATGAACGCTGTCTTGCAGAGATACTCGCGTGTTATTTCTGGCGTACAGTGATGAAAATCTTTCATACGCTTGATACCAGTCGCTCTATGTTTACTTTATGAAAACCGCAAAGAAATCTATGGCGCTAGAGAACAGCTGCAGAGAAAAAGGACTGCACAGGCTGCCGGCGTTTGGATCTGCACCAAACATTGACCAATTCCCCACCGTGAGTACGTGCCATCACTTTTGAGGCAACAGCAACAACAACGGACAGTTTTTTCATCACTTTTCTTAGGCGCAGTGATGGTCAGTCATATCAGCAAGTGTTTTATGCCTGCTTTACACCCATCAAGGGCCGGTTCGTGTCAGATCAACGACTTCTTGTAGACTTCTTGTTTGTGCGCCTTGTACAGACACAAACGCTTGTTACCAGCCCCCATTCCCGCACGAAAATCAGGGCCGTTGCGCTCAACATAAGTCGCTAGCGAGCAAGACAGCACATAATGCGGCAGCCTCCGTGTACACTGGCGAAGAAAATATTGCGCTTGGCATTTCGGTGTTCCTCTTTTCTTCGTATTTACTTGTTCACGGCCAGAACATTTGTGTGCAGGTAAGCGGAACAGAGGCCCTCAGCGGCAAGGAGCCGTCTCAGTAGCAAGAGTCACGCCCTCCTTTCAGAACCGTGTATCATATATAAATCATGCCATGCAGCCAACAGCCTTTGTTGCAGCTAACAGCCTTTGTCGTCGCATTTCCTTACACTTCCAATGCCTTTCTTATTTATGTCGCATATTTTATCACTCCTCTATTCCTAGTGTTGTTTTTTTTACACTGCTGCGGCTCACATCTCTTTCTTCACTTGCTCATTTTTTTGTTCATCCGGCCACGACCTTTGTCGGCACGCATAAGACAGCCAGGCTTTTTCCCTTTTTGAAGTAGACTTTTAGATCGATGCGCGGCTCTCTATATTACGTCTCATTCACAGATTGTTGAGGAGCGACTTTTTTATACACCTGATTATCCACGACAATTTCTTAGACATTGAATTACGCTGTTTAACTTGGTACAATGTTTTGTTTTCTTTTCTCACTCTATTTAACGCCTGGACGACCAAGTTGCGCCCGTTATAATCGTTTATTGTCTTTGATGCTTGCGCCCCGTGTTTTTCTTGCGTAGCGTTAGCTCATGGACACAGCACAGACAGTGATATTAGGCACAGGAGAAATAATTATTTGAAATTGAAATTGAATTTTATTTTCTTTCTTTTTCGACAGATAGAGGGAGCCGGGGCAAAATGCCAATTGACCTGACGAGGTCCCGGAACCTGGAGCATGGGCAGCGGTGCGTAGATCATACAATAGATATACAAGCATGATAACATCACGGCAACAAAATACAAATAATTGGTGACATTATGTACACAAAACGAGATAGAGAAGCACTGTATTAGAAAGTGTGGCCACGAGGCGGCTGGAGAGCCGAGGAAGCTAGCTATCGAGGAAGCTGGAGAGCACGGCCTTAAGGATAGGTATCAGGTATGCTACGCTCCGCTCGGAAAAGGCAGAAATTGGTGATGGTTAACGGCGGTAAGAGAAGAAAGACATAATTACCTAGAAGCGTAGCCACATTAACGATTCTAAGCAATGGCATCTGCTTCTCTACACTATGCGTTACTGGTCAATTGTTTAGGGGAATCCCCCAAGGTGGTGTAAATTTGTAATAAGGGAGTAATTACTCACTGACATTTACCATGCGTTCTTCCATGGCGACCTCTTGGCGCCTCCTCCGCACGCATTGTTTTGTCAACTTTGAAGCGAAAGGGGCAGGGGACATTCATAAAACGCGAAGTCTTTGTAACCAGTCATGTAAAGGAACACTGCACCCTGAAACGCCACTGTAGACTGTGATGTTGTGGGTGATGTGAACCACTTCGTTTGATCGTGCCGGCGTTTTTGTGCCGAGCATGAGAGACTCCTGGAGAACCGGAGTAGACGGAATGTTTGAATGAACGATGTCTCACGCATCCGAACTGAGCGATGGTGAGCGTTACGATCACTACTGAAATTTCTAGAGGACACTGGCCTTATGGTTCAGTGGTAGGGGCCCAATCACTGATACCAGTGACTCAGGCTCCGCAACTGCCGACAGGCATGTGTAAGACTGATTCCCGCCTGTATATTTACACCAGCATCAACGCCATCACTAGCGCACGAAAGCCATCTCTACTACTCAATTCTGAAAGGTCGAGAATATTCGAAAGAACTGCACTTTAGTAGGGAACATGCCGGTCATTTTAGAAGCTCTTTAATCTCCCCGAATTTAGAAGCCATAAAACACTGGGATAAAGAACTTTGGCACGCAATACCTGAAGGACCACTGGCTCAAGTCTGTACCTAAAGCCCGGAAAACCCTAATATACAGAGCAGGTAGGCTCTACCCTAATGCGTGTCATTTTCTTCATATTATGTATCCTGTGCATGTGCATGTCCGTGCTTTCCAGGAAGCATATATATTAGCATAGTTTGCGAGGAGAGAACGACTTTGTTAACGCAAGGAATGGACAGTGGCAACTGGAATAACGCGAAAAATAGAACCAAGGGTCCACAAAGACGCCATGAAAGACGTAAAATTAAAACAAAGGAAATGGGCATTATAACACGTCACATTATTGCCATCAAGTAGAAATAACACTGGTGTGTGTTCATTTGTACCTGCCCAAGTGAAATCAGGAGAGGAAAGATTGAATACTCACAACTGAAACGTGCTTAGGAAGGTATAGTGACAAATCACCACTTTAGCAGCTAATCACGAGCTAGCCTTGGGTAAAACACCTGCTCGGGCAGCTGTGACGCTGTCTGAAGGAGCATTTAGCTAATTAATTCTCTGAGGGATCACATGGGGCTCTTATTGCTCAACATTTATGCGCTTGTTTAAGCGCATTAATCAGTTAGAACTGTAGACGTATGTGAAGTCCAAATTTGTAAGAACAAGAGGGGATCTGCAGCAGAGTGAATCAACAGCGGCAGCGTTTCGGCTAATTGGTTACTCATGTTTAGCATGTAAATTCGCTCCGAGAGACAAGGACATTGTGTCTGTCTCATTCTTTGTCCTTGTCTTTTGCAGTTCTTTCACGATCTAAACAAGTAGAGTGAAGGTAAGATCGCAGCTATTGCCTATTAGTTTCAGCATCCACCTCGGATACGAGAGGGGCTGGGTTCGATCCCCAGTGTCAGTAAGAGGCTGAAAAACGAGATAACGAAGAAAAAGATCCTAACGCAGTGCAAACAAAATTCCTCCCGCTGCGACGGAAGATCCACTCGCAGAATTTAGAATCTAAAAGAAAGCACACCGCTAAAGAAGTATGTCGTTAACTCTGCTAGAGAACGAAACGCTTCTAACGAACATTTCGAAAAAGTAGGGCGCATAATCAGCGTCTTAGAAGTAACCATACTTACAAGTGAAACCTAAACCGCTGACAGGGCAGCCTCCTCTTTGGTTTTGAACAAGTACTTTTGTCCACAGGTCAGAGAAAAGAAAAGCAAAATATGGAAACATACCAGAAGCCATTCTCGCACAGCGCATGGGAAGCAGCACCGTGACTACCAGCTCGTATACAAGTCCTCCACCCTTTCCGCAAACTTCGCAAGCAGACAGGCTATTCTGTTGAAATGTTTATATTTCTTTCTACCAACCAAATACAACTAATGAAACATGCGTTTCACCTATTTGATTTGCAGTTAAGCAGCGGCCACTTGGCATGGCTTTGCTGGTAGACAAAGCATTACGGCACTACGGGACATACTGCTAAGGAAGTAATTGCGATGACCTCTTCAAGCCTACTTACCCAACTCTCCCCAATGCGTTTATAGAACCATTGCGCATTTATCTCCGCACAGAAAGCTGCCACTTGCTCCAAAGCCAATCAGCGTTTCATGCCAGGATCATTGGCGTTCGCCCAAAGAGGACCAGTGCTTTTTTCCTGAACAGTTTCTCCCGTTTTTTTTTGTTTGTGTGATTAATGCGTAATCTCTCGCCGTTCGATTACAAACGGTCTCAATTTCGCAACAAGCAAACATGCCACCCAAGTTGGTTGCTGACAGAGGAGAAGAGCTAGTGACCGGACAGTTACTAATAACAAGAACTAAAAATGATGTTCGTCTCTCAGCTGGTAGGGTTTGTATGGGGAGATTAAAATTTAATCCCTAAAGTCTACACAGGGCTTCCTCATCTGGGAGGCAGTGTTTCTGCTCAGCAAACTTGCTCTGCGGGAGCAACGCTCATTCTTACGCCCGAAATACGAAACATCGTTTAGAGTGTAGCTTTTATCGTTCCTGGCATTCACTCCTATGTTCCGTCTGCTATCCACAATGCTTGTTAAAACTAACAAATTGGTTTCAAGGAGTTCGTCGTTGCAAGCGCAAGTGCTTCATTGAATGCTTCGTCGTATATAACTTTTCAGTCGTCGGCCAAGCAAACGACGTATTTCGAACGGAAAGCCTACAGTAGGGTAGAAAACATGGAGAGTTCACCACGCACAGTTTGAATGGGAGCAGAGAAGACGAAAGAACGCAGAACTGCTTGCATTTCAAGAGGACGGTTTTCCTGCAAAATCTTCATAAAACTGGTATTTCATTGAGATTAGCGGGAATCTTTATTACATTTCCGTTGCCGACTCGCAGACGGGAAATGCGTCTGTTTTTCTATAAAATTAACCATATCAAGGGAGCAGACCTGCGATAGTGAAGACGTTCCGGCACGGCTGGCTCTCATTCGTTTGCAGGACAGTGGGCACGCTTTTTGCTCTTCTGTAGGGGACGAACGCCTCCGTTACATGCAAAGGTTAATGGACGAATATTCCTGCGATTTGTGCCAGCGATCGCTTCGTTTCGCTCGCTGGCAGTGAAGAATGCAAGTCCAATTTTCACCTCCACATGTGTAGCCTCGAAACAATGGTCGATAGCAAAGCTATATCCTTTGGTTGTCTTTAGCGCGTGGTTTAAAGTTTTGCCCGCCATCACACGTCCTCCGTACCACGTAGCTAAATTGGACCTTACCTCGATTTATGCAATTTAAACTTATTTGCTGTTCATCGTGCGAATAACACTTTTTTGGTGTTGATCATGTCCAAACGTCTCAGTCTAGTTAGATGCATGGTATATCCTTCAGGTATGCCCAAATTCGATGAACCAGCACCTCCGTAGACGCCTCGGGTCATTGTGGGCAATATAATAACCCAGGCAGCACAACAACATTGGCGGAACGTCGGGCAAGTGTTGGCAAAACTTGGCACGAACATCGGTCCTACACTGGCATTTGGGCCAAGCGCTTCCACTTTACACATTGGCCCTACTTTCATGCCAGTTTTGGGCCAACGCTCGGCCGATCAAGCGGCCAACGCAGTCCCGATGTTCGTTCTGCAGCATGGGCCAGCAAAGGTCTCATACTGGCATCCAACTTTCAAACATTGGTAGCCAACTTTCAAACATTGGTAGCCAGCTTTCGAATAATGGTTTCCAGCTTTCGAATAATGGCATTCAGCTTTCGAATAATGGTTTCCAGCTTTCGAATAATGGCATCCAGCTTTCGAACGCTGGCACATGCAATTAACCCACTCGCCAATGACCGGCACTGTGGATGGATGTACATACATATCATTCAACCTAGGAAATATTCATAAATGAGGGTGCGAAAAAATTCCAGAAAAAAGATCCGTTTATTGCTTTGAGTTACAAGAATCACGCTTCTAGCGCACACAGGATGGTTTGCGCTACCACCAGCCACCGTGGGGAGTAAAGAAAGGAGGCCCAAGAGCATGGTGGCAGAGGTTGTGGGAAAACAATTTATTTTCAAGTTTGGTGCGTGCCGATCAGGTTGGACAAAGCATCTCGGCAAGCTGCTGCGGCACGGCTAAGGCATCCATAAAGCGCTCAACGGAGCTGTCCTCCAGTGAACTGATTAGTCATATCCGAAGTAATCGTTGCACTCCACTTGCAAGGGGGCTGCTGGACTGCATTCAAACAAATTCCTCGTCCAGTTCTTGCACGATGGCCTCACGAAGCGCCAAGCCTGCAAAGAGATGCATGATGTCACTGTAAGTTGAATTATGGCCATCACAGAACAAAAACAAAAATGATTAAATAACACCGAATTTCGTGAAACACAGTCATCGCGAAGACACTAGCAATATATTTTACAGGATAATTTTTAATTTATTCTTAAGAACCAGCACCACATTAGTTGCACAAAGTGGAATTTAATTTACTAAACTTCTCTTATACCAAATGGTTTAATTTAGTTTAATGCGTCGTGTCGCACTCCCAGTAAATATATTCAATGCGAGATAAGCAAATTAATGTGATATTGAAAGCAGATTAATGTATTATTTTGTTTTAATGTCATAACTCGTATCTCTAAATTGCGAACTAAATTTTTATTCAAGTAAATATGCACAGGTTGTAGCGCCTCTTCCACATGGACGTCAAAACAACATTTTTGACTAGTTTTATTTAATGGGGTTAAAAATGCGGCTTGCGATTTTTGACGAAATACGCTGAACGCAAGGAACTCAGGGCACCTTTGTTTTACCTTGGTTGCTTCGCATGCATGCCATAATTGGATTCGAAACTGCAACTTGAAAACCACACAAAAATACTAGTCTGATAGTCCAGAGTAATGCCCTTTTTCATTGCGAGAGAACTTGGTCAAAAGCTTTAACCAAAAATTGCGGATTTTCTATTCAGTCTGCAAGTGTAGAAGGCAAAAAGAAACACTACGGAAGTATTACACATATCCTTACCAACTAGTCTGCAGTGGAAAATTAATTAAGCGGTTCTGATTTCCGTCGTGCATAAGCGGTAAAGGACATATTCCGGAATGCATCCTATCTCAAGTAATATGAGTTCAAACCCGCTGTTAGCCAAAGTAGTGAATCTTTAGTGAGTTCATCTCACCAAGGACGAAAAATTAAATTCTCACCATTCGGCCACAATTCCACTGCGCACGACGTCAAGCAAGCCATTTCGCAATGAGAGTGGGTACATAGAAGTTGTCCTCGTGCTTTTTGACTCGCTCTCTTCTCCTGCCGAAAAAATAAAGGCGCATGTAGTCAAAGCAACATTTACTACAAAAACCACTTTAACTTCCAGACGTATATCAAGATAAAAGAGTTTTAGTACTTACAAATAAGATCTTGCAGGCGGTACAAACAGCGTCGGAGCTCTTCTAATATATGAGTGTGGCTTTTCGCGTGCACAGACTATGAACGGTGCTAGCTCGAGTGTGCATACATTTTCGTCGCGTTGGGTGTGCACGTGGTTGAGCTCCGCCGTGCAGTCAAGAATGTCTTATGTGATGAGTCGCGCGGTTCCAAGACGAGCAGTGGAGACGATGGTGAGGGGGGTTGGCTGGAGGGGAGAGAGTCATTTTCCTTTACACAGGTTTTGTGGTTCCGAGAAAAGTCCTCGAGCTGAAAGGTGGAGACAGGGAGGTGAAGGAACAGCGAAGCGCGTAAGTGCGCGCGAGGGAAAACAGCTTTGAGAAAGTGACAGCCAAAAAGAAAAAATAGCGCTTCTCGAGGGGGGGGGGGGGGGGGGGGGGGGGGTTAGCCCACTACCTGGTAAAGGGCACGGCCGGGAGAACAGGTGGGGAGATATTGGACTTGAAGACTTGAAAGAGAGAGGGAAAGAGGCCAAAACACGTGGAAAGGGTTTGGAAATTTTGTAGAATGAGTCACATGGTCACAGGCAGTACAGAAAGCAATATCTACAAGAGAAAAGTGGATGGGAAAGACGGAAGCGTCAAAGTATTGCTACAAAGCTGCAGCAAAAGCCTGAAAATTTTGAAGTGAAGAACTTGGAGGTTCAAGGTGCATTTCGCCAAAATGACTTGATACACTCGCGTATTTTGTGGGGCCGTATGATGTAGCTTCTGTTAGTTCAAGATAGCTTAAAATGTTACCACATAATAACAAAAATATCAAGCAAAAAAATATCCAAGAAGAATGCGCGCTCTTTCATAGTTTCATGTACTGTACATGCGCCAAACAAGCTAGGTTAACATGCGTCTAACGCCAGTTGTCAGTTCATTTATTCAGTGGTCGTCGAAGAATCCTCAAATGGAAGTTTCGCGCAAAAAAAGCAAAAACAAACAAATGCATGTTGAATTGTGGTTCGCAACTACTTTCGATGGTTTTCATCAATAAAGGTGATGTTCGAAAGAAAAAAAAACTTGCGAGTAAATATGCAAAGATGTGAGCAAGAGCTATATAGCCCCCATTGCAAATTACGCAGCAGAAGAATAAAATGGTCAAAAACAACAATTTCCAACACTACGATTTGCAGAAAAGGAAGGATAGCAAATCAGAAAACACGGGAAAGGCGCGATCACAGGGCACGACGTAGGGAAGCGTAGGAATCGCTTAGCACGTGTCCGCGTGCGTTTATGAAGCACCCGCCTAATATTTCACGAGCGCAACGCATAATTCGAAATTACGAGGCGACTGCTTCGTTTCTGGACGTTGCCTAAACTGAGCACAATTTCGGTTTAGCGAATGCACTTGCGCTAATTTATTACGTTTGTATCGCGATCTCCATAAAGCAGACACCAGCTGCGTACTGCGGCAGTGAATTCCTAGAGCGAATAAAAAAAAAAGTGATTTTTTTATTCCAAAAATTTAATCAAATGAAACTTATTTGATTTTTGTTGAAGGCGCCTGTTGACAATTGTTGTTGAAGGCGTCTCGGGTGTAATCAGAACGTTAATTCTGATCAACAGGACTTCGATCGCAAATCTCCTAAACGTATTATTGCTGCTCAGTGCGCAACCAGAGTGCAGCTTTTCCAACGGAATCATGGGTAGCTTTGCTCACAAACTGCAAAAGTGTTCGGTTAAAATATAATAATAAATAAAACCAAATCTTTGAACTCGCATGTTTTAGCGCGTTCGAAAATTATGAACTGCCGATATGGTACTCAACAATAAAATTAATTTTGAACCCATTTTAATGGATGACACAAGGTTTACGACGTTTGCCAATATACTTTGAACACTGGATAAGCGGTGACAATCCTAGGCCAATATAGCCAGCTCCCGGAAATGGCATAGCCAATTCTGGCGAAGAGTGGAACACTGGCTAACATGGCCCATGATAGCCAGGATTCGATGATGGCACAGCCAGCAATGGCAAACAGTGGGGCAATCCTAGTTAGGGCCACGCTTTGCCAGTGGATTTCCAATATTGGCCCGCTGTCGTGTGCTTCCTGGGAACCTTACATGAAGCTGCAGCAAAGCATCATCACTATGGTGTCTATCCTGCAAGTGGATAATAATATATTTGTAGGACGGCAGCGCTATGTGATCCACTCCCGACAAGTGGGCATCAACGTGAACTATTCTTCTCACTGTGCGTGTGAAAGTACTTATCCAACATTCTCATTAATGCCTTTACTCGCTAGACTGCGAGCAATGGCGTTATCCATTATTACTTGGCAAAGGTTTACTGCGTTTTGCTTTTGTACAATGTAATGAATAATTTGGCACTTTGTAGTTAATTCCCTAGCTTGCTGATTGAACAGCAAGCAAGCATAAAAATGACGTTGCATTTCTGCAACATATGCTCGCCAGGAATTACTGATTATTTTTTCATATGTTGTGGTGAAGTACGTGGAGGTGCGTTTTAGCTGTTGTGTGAGGGACGAGGACACGTGTGCTTGACAAGCCTGTATTGGTTAAATTATTTTGTTTATTTGTAACATCAGGGATTTGCTGTGTGGGCACGATTTTACCTTGCTCAGAAACGCACCATCATAATCATCACCATCATCATCAGCCTTACTACGCCCATTGCAGGGCAAAGGCCTGTCCCATGTCTCTTCAATTAACCCTGTCCTTAGCCAGTTGCGGCCACCGTATTCCCGCAAATTTTTTAATCTCATCCGCCCACCTAACATTCTGCCTCCCCCTGCTACGCTTGCCTTCTCTTGGAATCCACTCCGTTACCCTTAAGGACCAGCGGTTACCTTGCCTTCGCATTACATACACCTGCCCAAGCCCACTTATTCCTCTTGATTTCAACTAGGGTGTCATTAACGCGCGTTTGTTCTCTTACCCACTCCGACCGCTTCCGATCTCTTAACGTTACACCTATCATTTTTCTTTCCATAGCTCGCTGCGTTGTCCTTAACTTAAGCTGAACCCTCTTTGTCAGCCTCCACGTTCCTGCCCCATAGGTGCGTACCGGTAAGGTATAGCTGTTGTATACTTTTCTTTTGAGATATATCGGTAAACTGCCATTCATGATCTGAGAAAACCTGCCATATGCGCTCCACCCCATTCTTATTCTTCTAGTTATTTCCCTCTCATGATCCGGATCAGCTATCACTACCTGCTCTAAATATACATTCTCTTACTACTTCCAGTACCTCGCTACCAATTGCGAACTGCTGCCCCCTTGCTAGGCTGTTGAAGATTACTTTGGTTTTCTGCATGTTAATTTTTAGCCCCACCGTTCTGCTCTGCCTGTCTAATTCATTGATCATGCTTTGCAGTTCATGTCCTGAGTGACTTAGCAAGGCAATGTCATCAGAAATAGTGTCTTCTGAATAAAGAAATCAGTTGTTAGTCAGCGCTGTATTTGTCTCTCCTCTTCTCGTCCGTGTCTTTCTCGCTGTTTTAATATACGGCAATTCATAACCAACTCTGCCAGCTTTCCACACTCCAGAAGCAGAGAGACCTGACGAAAAAGGGAGAGAAACGCCTCTTGCTGCTAGGCAATACAGTTTCGGCGTGAGGCCCCAGTTCATCCCGCATGCATAATATGGGGGAAACTAAGGCACTAGGGTAGCATGCAGCACGGGTGGCGTCGCTGACTTCCGTATTTTTGCTTGAAGACGAAGATGTGTTTTATGTAGCAGCCTAGTTCAAAAATGGAACGATCACATCACCCCGCTTCCTATGAGGCTCGGTATGCATATTTCCCGAATAGTCGCTTCAGCCTGCCAATTAGCCGCGCTTGTATTCTAAAGGTATCCATTGGCAGTAACTTCAGTTTGACGTGCAATTGCACTATGATTCCAACTCTAAAACATACAATCTAAAGCGTACCTTCCTCAGAAGTTCACTGGCGCTCTCTGTAATCCTCAGAAGTCCTAAATTAACCACGAGAGCTCCTTTACCCTTCCAGAGGTTTAAACACGTGGCTATGCGAAAATGAGAAGACAGGCTGCATCGCACCGATTCAAACCCTGCGCGCTGCATACTTTTCAGATAGGCCGCACGCCTTTAGCAGCCCTTCGCGAAGCCTTCGCGAAGTTTATATACCGTACGACTTTCATAATCTTGTCCATCGATTACTGATGCATAGATATCACTGGATAATCAAAGACTAAATTTAATGGGTCGTGGGTTGTATGTTTAAATCTATTTTTGGTGTAAGAAATTTTATGCCGTACCATCTTTCAGAAATGCGCGAAAAAATTACAGGTGAGTCAGCTTTCGTCGGTATGTGGTAAGTTCTTCTATTCGTCTTTTACTTCCACTTCCTTTCTATGTGGAGTCCCACCAAATATATACGCTCCCCAATGCAATTATAGCAATTTGAGGCTGCAATATCTTGTTGACAATTCTCTAATTAGTGGCTATTAAATTATCAAGAAGTAACTGTGATGCGCTTTTTGTTCTATTAAAATTGGCAACGATGAAATTTTTGAAAGAAGCAAGAATTCAGTATATTACTGGAATTGCCTATTACTCGCCTCATTGACAGCCCCAGCTTAGCTTCTGTGAATTGGGTTAAACCCAATGAATGCTCTGAAATGTGCCGAGACAAAAAGCCTAGTAGCTTTATGGGCAGTTGAAAGGGCGCCGAATTAGCATCGAATCAAAAAATAATACGAACTGCAAAACGGACAACACTGACGTCGCCAGTATCACCGCATCAGGCTCGTGTCTATTCAGATTAAGTTCGAAGGGAGCTCATACAAGCGAACAATCCGAACAAAGGCATCAACGTGACTTCTGATTATCATATTTCGAAACAATTTCACCGAATCAAATAATATCCTGCGGATGTTGTGCATTTCAAACAGCCGCTCTCTCATCAAACGTTTTCATGTCGAATTCCGCGCGTGGCGATGGTAATTTACGCGATAGAATATTTGTAATATGTGATACATATAAATAGCGATAAACCTTGGTATAATGAAGTTGATGACAGCACGGTATCGCTTTGTTAGAGTCGTGGGTGACTAGGGACGCAGCTCTAGCGTGCAAACGGTCGCACAAAGCTAGGTGGAGATCATCCAAACAACACAAGCGTTTTGTTACCAGCATATGGTGCCGGCGCCGTCATGGCAAGCGCAGTTTCGCATAAATATAGCCGATCACGATGGATTCATTTTGCTCAGTGGAACCTACCCGTGGCGCACAGATGACGGATACAAGTACGGGCTGCAGTTTTCACTTCACACCGAAACCTGTTCCAGCTGTAGTACATCCCTATAGCCCTCTATTTTGCCCTTGCAGGCCGGGGCCATGTTACCACCGGCCGACCACTCCACCTTTCCCTCATTAAAATTCCTTTCTCTCCCTCCTTGCAATCTACAGCGTGAGCCGAAAGACCGTAATTACTAAATGGAATAATTAACAAAGTTTTATTCCAGTAATTTAAATTAGGGTAATTTATTTCAACTCACCAGAAAACTCTGCAAGTTGTTTTACTGTATTTTACAGACATTATTCAGGTTTTTTTGTTTTTTCGCTTTGGCAAAGCATATTGCGTGCAACATGCATTACTTCTTTATACGTGGTTTCCTTTCGCGCTCAAGAGTGCAGTGGATATTTTTTTTTCATTAGAACAAGCATGGTTTTTTATGCAATTACAGCACACACTATAGCAATTATAGTTCCGCATTAAGGAGAATATGCTGTTGCGACGTGAACATGAGCACCGGAGATGTTAGCTGAACGGGACGTGATAAAAAGCAAGTATGACCGGGCGGTATGTTTTGTTAATTTTCTGTCAGCCGTAACTTTTTCCGTGACAACTATCACGCTTTCTGCAAAGCTGGCTCTTTTAACACTCCCCTGTCCTCCTTTCTCTACGCCTTCCCCTGTACTGAAACCGCCATATATATTCCGAGCGGTGGTTTGTTCCTTGACTTTCAAGGAATTCCGCCTGAGTTCATCGTCAGTGCATACTACTGAATGTATTTCTGTAAACGTGTACTCCTTTATATTACCTGAATTTGTGGCTTTTTGACGTACCGTTACCAGTTTGGTCATGCTGTCATGGATATTCTCTTTTCAGTGTGAATTATGATGTCGCCCCGTAGTAACGCGCTAGGTCTCCTATTCTTAATAATCTATAATAAACACCTGCAACTCAAACTCTCTTCTCGCGTTCTAAACGTCCAACTCTTTCCGGACGACCTAGTAATCTGCAGCCTTATTACATACGCATCTGATGTTACCGCGTTCCATAACAATCATACTGAATGGCAGGCTCGTGGTTACGCCTGGAACACATTCATTATTGCCTCGGAGGCCTCACTGATTTCTTACACGATCATCCAAAGTTTGAAATGTCAAATAAACTACTAAAACAGGGTGGTTTACAGAACTTGAGCCATATGTCAGCAATTCGGCGTTCATATTTCCAGACATCTCACCCATTGTAAACATGTTAACCGCATGTGTAAGTCGGCAAGCAGTATTATCGGCTACTTCTGTGTGCACAGTGGTTTACCCCATACTTTTGTCAAGTCATTGGCCTACGCAACGTTCGTTCGACCAGACTATGAATATCATGAGTCTGTCAGCGTCTCTGCCAGACTAACTTTATCAATACTAAACTGTCCGTCGGGAATATCACCATTATAGCTTTATCGCGCAAAATTTGTTTAGGATTCTCACTCTGCCAATTCGATTAGTAACACATAGTCTGTACACATTCTGGCTACCAGATTCATCACGTTTAACCACTTTCCTCTTAGCAGCGTATCGACGAGTAACTTTTAATCGCACTTATCCACACTCCTTTCTGGATCTAGAGCAGCTCGTTGCTGCTTATTTTTTAGGACTTTTCGCAACTTTGTTGCAGTCCCGTCGATGAGTATTTGCATGGCGGAACCGCATGTTTCGCCATACCCAACCGATCTGAGCCCTCTCCGAGCCAGCTCATGCTATTGAATTTCAGTAATCCGATTTCCTTGAAGGCTTCCAATGAGTTGGAGGAAATTCTAATTGAAGGGGGCGACAATCGCCAACTAAAGTATCTGGAAATCTGCATTCGCGCAGGAAAGTCTGTTAGTTAAACTATCCCTCATTGTTTTAAATCACGCAGAGCGTTTAGCCGTTGATGTAAGTGGTATTCTTTCAGTGTCCGTGAGTAAAGAGACTTGAGAAAATAAAAATATTTCGAAAATAAAGATGGAGCACTTCTTTAAAAAAAAGAATAGCCTTGCTATAAAGCTTCCAGCATTTTGTGCAGACCCTGAATAAACGTAGGAGCCAGATCCTCAAGCACATAATGTTTTTTTTACCTGCTACTGTGTAGACCACAGACGTCTTTCTGCAGGTCTAGCAAGCCTCAAGGAAGCCCTCTGCGCAAATGTATTATGTAGACGCTTAGGAGACACTGCACAACACGTTTCTCGTCCACACACCTGTATATAAAGTGGTAGAAGGAGGCATGCAAACCCGGAACTGCGCTGATCGGTCTGGGTGCTCGTAATAAGTTCTTCGGACGAGTGTAGCGTGTGCTTAAGGAGAAGTACGGGCGACAGGCTCCAGATACAAGCAGCGGGCAGCCTTGGCAGGTAATACCAATCCCGACATAAAGCAAACCTGGCAGGTTCTGCCGCCGGCCGATGCTGGTGCTCCTGCCAGTGTCTCTGGAATGCGATTGATGCTTCGCCGCTCCGGCTCAGGCGAATTCATGATCGATACATTGTATAGCATGCCGGAAGGCCAACCTAGGAACGCAGTGTCACAGCTTATTCGCTGTAGCTGCGTGCTTATTCCAAACGGCTCTGCCACTTTTTCGTTCCTCCGCTAGCAGCATGACGCTGCTAAAGAATTCATTGTGTGGCGGCGTCGGTACCGGAAAAGCAGTGGCTGTAGCAAAGCAGCACTGCAGTTTCATCGAGATTTATAAATTGCTAAACACGCAATGCAAAACATGTTTCAGAAAGATAGATATTGATTACTTCAGTTTCTACTTCAGTGCAAGGAGATGACCATAATAACGAAGAACTTCTCGATCTGCGGGCATAAGGTTGAAAAGTTGTTGACTAAACATATTAATGTTGTGCCACTTCTCGGCAGTGTAGTAAACAACATTAAGATGGGAAGAGGGGGAGTGGGGCATGTTTAGTTTAAAGCTTTATTTGTCACTGACTGTAAGAACGCGCAGCTTGGTTCAAAAGGACTCTTGGCGTCGTTTCTGATGCTTATCCGTCTCAAATTGTCATGGCGTTGCAATACAGAGAGCATGTTGGCTGTTTTAAGTTATTCTTACTGAAAATATATTTCATGGTGAATTTAACGAGCCTTCATTAGCCTGCAATACTTATCATGGTGGACGGCACCAAAAAAGTATAGCAATTGTTGGCGCCCCGGCTGGAGCGTTTTTGAATAAATGAGAAGCGATAAGCATGCACCCAGAATGGTACAGTGAAAAGTTAGGGAGGGGGGGAATCGATCGGCGGAGTCCGCGTTTGCGCAGAGGCTTGCGTGCAGACCATTCTCAGCTGCTTTGCATAAGCCTACTGGCACGCAACTGCAATCAGCGTTGCTGGGTTTTGAAGGGTTAGCAGCACAAAGGGGCCAATCTGTATGAAAGTAAACGTGCTGAACACATGTCAGGCGCCAGCGAAAAATGATACTTTATTTATTAAAAATAATCTGACTATATTAGAGAAGGTAACTGCGACAGAGTGAGAGGCTCCTCAAATCAAGAGATGTTATCTGTCCCGCAACTTGAGTGATTGTCGCTAAAAGCGACCGAATACAGAGTAGTTGAAACAAGCGATGAATTCGGTGTGTAAAAAACCCGTGTTGTGCGGTCTGACCCTGCGATTTTCCTGATGCTACAACCCTGCCCTGATTCGCCGGTTGCCATATTGTCCTGAAACTGGCACGGTCCTCAGGAAACTGCATTGACTAGCATAACCTATTTTGTGCTTAAAAAAGAGACTACCGACCGTTTATGATATAAATATCGTGTACAGGCTTCATTAGTTGTCTGTGCTGTGTACTGTGGTTTTGTGATGCTCGCGCACGTTCAGCCCTCCCGCCTTTTATAGCGTTTTGAAGCTCACTGTGATATTAATAGATGAAGGCACAGGAATTGTAAATGCGAGAGGATGCCGGAAGGAATGTTGCAGCATGTATTGATACCGTCTCATCTTCCAACGGCTTGTAAACACAATGAGCACCACCGATACTCCAACATTTCGCTGGCTGCCATTAAGATCTGGTAGGCCGAGGGAAGAAACGTTTGTAGTCAATGTTCATATAACTCAGATAAACGTCTAGGACCACGAGTGGTTAAAACCTACTTCACGAGACAGAAGCTGGGTATCCAGCGATGTAGCTTGTGTTGGTAATACGGCCGTAAAGAGAAGTCGAAAAATTTCAACCTGACGAGACATGCGATTGCTTGCTTATTAGGATGCAGAAGTTGTTGCAAGCTATTTGAAGGATGATCGAGGCATAGAGAAGAAAACGCCGGCAACACAAGGCGAGGAGTTTAGAGACCACAAACGCTTGCAGACAATGTCGTAGCAGCAGCCTGGCTCTTATGAACTTTTACTGAATTAGAAACCTCGCGCATGCGCCACTGTCTTTCCATACGCTCAGAAATGGTCAGCGTAAGGAATACGACCAAAGAACGCAATCTAAAGTAAAGGAACACTCTCGTGAATGATTGTGCATTGGTGTTGACAAGTGCACAGTCGACCAGGAGAAAAATTCTCACTAGTGTTTTTTTGACAGGCGCATAAATAAGCAATGGTCTGTTGGAAATTTCAAGGCAAAGCCAGTGTAGATCGTATTCTAAAACCACAGTTTTTATTTTTCTGTTTAAAACATACTGGAGTGATTGAGGACTAAACGGGAGGCCTCTACACGTTTTTCTCGGGCGCTGACGTTGTGGACGTCTTTCATCAGGCCAACGAATGATTAACTGGACTGAACTTCTGGCTTCTTTCGAACAGACTCTAATTAAACACAAGTAAAACTAAATACATACGGTTTAGACCGAGGGGAACCCATCCGCCCACGAACTTGCACTTAAAATTTCATAACATTACTATCGAACAATCGACTACAGTTAGATTTTTGGGGGTAATATTCCAGGAGAACCTTTCATGGACGCCTCACGTTGACGCACTACGTAGGGACCTTGGGCGAGCCGTGGGAATTTTAAACAAGATAAGATACCATGTTCCGTCTGCTGTAAAAGCAAATCTACTATGCGCTTTTACATTCACGCTTCTGTTACTGTTTCCTAGTACGGGCTACAACGACTAAGACAAATTTGGATCGCCTTTTCTCTTTGCAAAAGCGAGCAGTGAGAGCAATAGGCAATTTAGATCTTTCGGAGGACACTGCACCTCATTTTAAGAGTAATAAAATAATGCCCATTCACAAACTCCATAAACATAAACTGGCCCTGGAAATTTCGCGTCTTCACCAAGCAGATATAATATTTCAAACTAAATATCATGCCCAACCTGGTCCTTATTATCTACGACAAAACTTAATACCAAGGCCCCGTTCGCGTACAACATACGGTGATCAAATACTAAGTTATTTGATTCCGGATTTCCTCAATGCGCATCCTGAAATAGCTGAGATACTGTTTACTGCCACCAAGGTGCAACGACTGAGAAGAACACTGAGAGACTTTCTCTTAAATGAAAACTAAAGACCATGCTGTGCTGATAATTTCGCTCGCCTTCACTCCAGATCTTTACCTTCACTGTGATGATTGAAGACGTGCGCACATAGATCACTTTTTTTCATAACACCACACTACTGATACAACTTATTGTTTTTATGTACCTGTATTTTTGTGTTTTTCATGCCCTTTCATACCATGCAGTATTGATGTTTCTTTTGCTTTGTAATTATTGTGCTTATGTTATGTTGTTTCCGCTGCAGCCAAGGGGGGCGCGGCCCCGTAAGGCATGTCTATTGCCTTTTGTCGCGTCCCCCAAGGCATTTCTGTAACGGAATGTCTTGAGTAAAGAAAGAAAGAAAATAAAGAAAGAAAGAAAATACGTCGTTGCAATGAAACACTACAATGAAGTTTTAATCAAATGAGGAAAAAGAGTCGGAATGGTTCATAAAGTTCAGATATTGCTTAATATGTGTGCTTTATTCGCATCAGAAAAGGGCACAATAATAGGCACCGTAAGGTGTTTCATGTCCTACGTAGCACAGAGTGTCTGTTGCGGAATTCCTTTAGTGTGCAAAGAGCAAATCATGGTGAGAATTTCGCAAGCAGTCTTTTCCTGATCAACTTTTCCCGGTTTTGTTTTCCATCGCACCGATACGCAATCGATACCAGAGCTAGCGACAGAGATTATTTGCTACCTGACGTTGGAGCCGGCACCAAATAGCAAGCGGACAAAAGGAACGATTTGGGAATATAGCAAATGCAAAATACGTCTCCTCGACGGCTTTAATGAAAGCGGAAGCCTACCTAACAGAGCAGTCGCCTCAAAGGTGCAGTATGCAGGACGAAAAAGCGAGCCGTCACGCTTAAGTTATCGATCAAGACGCCGAACATTGCCAAAAGAATACAGAAATCACCGGCGAAGAAAAAGTCTATATCGAGGCACAAACCATAGTTCTAGACTTGATTTTGGCTCTATTCTTTCTGGAGAAAACAGCGGCAAAACGCAAGGCGCAGCAGTCGTCTCCTAACAAGCAAGAGGCATCGTCAGCTTCTTTCCTTTTATACAAGGACGATCTGCTATATCACTCCAGAGCTTTGGAGCGCAAACAACGGCTCTAAGAAACTGCTGCCTTGTTTGACTCGTAATGCGGTTTATATAGGTCTCTGTCTCGGCGCCGCGGTGACATCTTCAAGACTCGAGAGGCGAACCAAGACGCCGTTCCTCTTGCTGGCTCCCGGAGAGGCTCTTGTTTTGTTGCCTCTTGCGCTCGCTTGGACTAAAGGGCACCTACCCCAGTGGCGCCTTCATTAGGACCGAGATTCGGGCCTGGAGAGCCGTGTTTCGTGACGTGGAGTGGTATGGCAACCCTGCACAATTCCTTCGCCCGTTGTCGCTCGTCCCGCTAGCTTGGAAGTCACTCGTGGAGCGCTCCTTCCTAGGGTTTTCTTCAATGGAAAGCGCAGTAGCACTGTGTTCCGCTTTTTTCGCAAATATTTTGACTGAACTTGGCTCTCGAAAATGCTGCATATAAGAAAGCAGTCTATGCAAGAATAGATGCAGTATAAATACGACGATTCCAAATCTAAATGGAAACAAAAGAGAGAAACAGAAAAGAACGAATGTAGAGCCAATCTAAGGTTTTAGACAAATATAAACTGCTCTTCTAATTCCATTGAGAAAAACAAGATTGAAGGATCACTTTTTAAAACAAATATGGAAATCTGCAGCAATGTGCATTTTCGCAAGAACACGATAGCAGAAAAGGCATATGGGACTTTGCTAATTTCTGTAAAGATTTCGTAAAATTACTATTACCAGCAAAAATAAAGGCGTTCAGTTTTCGCGATGGCATTTCGCAGGTGTGAATGAGAGTTTTCTTTTTTTTTTAGCAGCAAATGCTGTCGTTTCGACTTCATCATAATCTCGAGGCGAAGCTGTAACTCTTAAAGGAAAGAAGTTTTGAAGGAAAGGCAGGAAATGAAGGTCCTTCAAAACAGGCAAAAGATTGATTCAAGGGCGACGCGGTAATGAAAACGGTTCACGTTATATCTGTATTAAATATAACAAAACCTAGCACAGACACCTAGCTTTCTATACTAATTTGAGTATTATATTTCAATTTCGGCTAGCTCTAAAAGCTGCTAAGTAGGTACCAGCAGCGTTCCTAAATTTTCATATTGTGCATCCGCCATTGTTTTGCTAGATTTTGTTAGAGCATCGGCGAATTGGAGGTTACAGACTAAAGTTAGTGAGCACTTTGAAAACTTCCATTAATCTTAAGATATGTATGGTGCTTGCATTATCCTAAATGCTATCCGCTTATGCCTGATATGGAGCATTATATCTCGTTTCAAATAACGTCATTCCACACGTCAGTTCCTGTAGTATCTTTCTTATCCTTCTTGAATCCAACCACGGGTACGCGCAAAGCACGCGAGCATGCAAAAGAAGGGTGATCTCTCCTGTCTACCTCAGAGAACCTCTTTGGTGCCAATACGTTTTGAAGAATATCGCCCAGCAACTTGCATCGGCGTACATATCTGCAAAGAAATAAAAAACACCGGAATTTAGGTAAGAATACAATGTACTTGTCGCAAAGGAACACAGGACTTCGGCAGTTTCCGCAGCCGCTTCTTGCTGTTCACTGGGGAAGGAAGAAATGTACGCCATGAATCAATTAGTAAGTCCTTCATTGCTAGGAAGTGTCGGTTCTCGGCTGCTGTTCGGGAATTAGGACGGATGGGCATGTAGGTTTCGAAGCAACTTCTTGACGATTATTTTGATAGCCTTCAGAGCTGCTTGTCGTAAGTCAGGCGACCTCTCTTATACTACTTGAAGCAGGAAGCTCTCACTACCGTACGTCGCGATCGCGTGTTGTGCTGTGGTGCAACATCGCATCTGGTGTACTAATGTGGTCATGGCGCCACGCTTTATGTGCTGAATGTTTTGTCTCCCTCGCGGCAAAGATGGACAAGTCTACAAAAGATCCACGTCTGCTCCAGAGCGCTGGTGACAGTGAGTGCATCTGGTGAGCATAAGTGCATCGTTCTGGCAAGAGACCACTTGTGAAGTGTCTGTGGGGTGTACGCTGCGTTTGCAATTACCTTGTTTAAGAAAGTCTCTTGTGGCTAAGTGAGCTCTCACTTAGTGTTAGGCACTGGCGGTCGTGTTTGCTCCAGTCACCAACGCCTTCTGTCGGCTTTTAGTTTAGTGCGAACGCAGTGCATCATTGCTCTGCTGGGGAGCCTTCGTTAAACAGTTTCTGGCAGGAATTTTCATCTACCGCGTTCGGCAGGAAGTTGAGGTGTGGGGCACTATACGTGTGGCCTAGACCACACGCTAGCGCGGCGGCGTTTCTCACGTGCGTGGCAGTGTGGCCGGTGCCAAGTAACTTGGATTTTTGCGCCCATGTCTTGCATCCGCTTCAGTGACTTCCTGATGTCTTTCAGTACCACCTTATCGGGCATTGGTGCTGTGAGCTCTGCTGCTATCACTTAATATCAGTGAGTTAGGGCTCGATAGTAGTTTTCAGTTCTCCGCTTTGGGATATCTCCCGTGGTGTCGTAATATTGTTGACGGCTCCCCATACGGCAAGGAATCCCGCATGTAGGATTGAGGCTCCGGGCACATGGCATCTGTGCTGGCCCGTGAGTTGTAGTACTGGCGTGCAGATCCAGGCAATACCAATTATAATTTCAGCGCCCGTGTAGAGGTCTATTTTTCTCGAAGGTCTCATTATTTCCATTTCTAAAACTTGCCTAGAAACAGCATTTCACCAACTTATATTGAATTGCACATACGACAACCACGTTCGTTTCAAGAATCTTAGCGGAGGGGGAGGAAAAACATTTTTTTTTATTTTGAGGCCAGCTGGATATTATCGATCTCCATTCACATCCAACAGCACACAACCGTTTTACATTTCGTCGCCAAGGGAAGGCGGCCGCAGAGGCCGAGACTGCATAAACAATTCGGAGACAAAACTGGCGATTACAAGTTGCATGTGGCTCCTCATGGTTCGGTTTACTTAGTTTGCTCAGAGCTAACTGGAAAAGGTGCGTTCTGTTCTCTCCATGCTCTCTGCCCTGTAAAGAGTAAGCAGCCAAGTGAACGCGAAGGGCTCTCTTGAGTTGTGAATAAAATGGATGGAGAAGCTCGTAAATTTTAGCTTCACGTACACTGCAGCTTAAACTTCGTTCCTTTCAGCTTTTCTTGTTTTGTATAGACGCGCTTCAAGCAAAAATGAAAAACTTATCACATAAGGCTAACCTATCATTCTAGCCTCGTTTGGTATTCCGTATATTATCACGTTATTAATGTGACCTGCTTGCTGTCAAAAGCCGCTTCGCATCCAGAGAGCTGCATCACGGCACGCAACTAAATTTTATATTTTGCCATTCCAATTTAGGTTTCAGGTTTAACAGTTCTGTGGCAAAGCTTCTGTAAGAAAAAAAATAACAAGATGCATTCTGTGCTGTTTTGTGTATTTATTGCAGTTGATTTGAGTATCGCTTGCTGGTTTGCTTGTGTTTTTGGGCTCATAACGGGAGTCCAAATTCTTCATTCCTGAGGGCATAGTGGGTGCAAAGAATATCTGGCATATAACACATTACGTGATCAGAAAAATCTTAAGAAAAACGTTTACTGTTTCAGATACGCTGGGAATGCGCCCCTACGCTTTCTTTAATGACTGCGCTCATTAAAAAAAGATAGCAAGAATAAGACGATAAACGGGAGTTGTGTTTTGATCTGTTCCCGTGGTAAAGAGCAAAAACAACTACAAGCACTTTTCTAACACTGACAGCCACTATTGCAAAGTGCTTAATTATTTCCGTACTTTCCGAACAAAACGCGCAGCAAGCCTGCTCTGCTGCGATAATGTGGCAGTGCACGTATGACACCGATAACGTCAGCGCGAAATTTACTGTCTGAAAACTTGCGGCCAAGGTTAGTAAATGTTTATTTATTTCATACGTAAACAAACTTTGCTCAAAGCAGCGAAAATGAGCGCCTTTTGCGTCAAAGTAGAGTGGTTTCGAATGACGCCGCGAGTGGTCACGGAGGCTAATCTTTCGTGAATAACGGCACAATTTTCAGCTGTCTAGCTAAACCTGTAGAGTGTTAAAATACATTCTTGTTTTACCGATTCGAAACTATTTTATGAACAATAAGTGAAACAACTCTTTGGTTACATCAAGAAACACTTTTATTCAAATATTGAATTCTGTTTATTTTTTGGCAGAAACGCTATTCCTAACGGCAGGGTTGTAGCGACCACGGGATGGTAAGGTCCCCAATGTGCCTAGACTTGAAGAGGGAACGGAAGAAACTACTGAAGAAGTCTATCGGTGAGTTAGCCGTGATAGAGAAAGTAGGCGAATTCAGGATCTGTCTGCACAACCGAAATTCGGCATTAACTTAGAAAGACGGCCATAATGTTCTTACAATGAACGACAATTTCACGCCTATCATTACGGAGTGTGCAGTACATGTAGGTGCTAGATGGTTAGACAGGATTCCGGCAGGCTAACAAACCGAAAGATCTTATTAAGAAACGCCAAAGCATGAAAGCCTGTAACCTCACTAACCGAATAGAATAGGCAGAGCTATCAAAGATAATTAACAAGTGCAAGTTAAGCGATATAAAGAAGCTTATTATGGATATTATAGAGTACGTTCTACAGAAGGCAGGTGGCCTAAAAGCCCTGAAGAGGGAACAAGGCATATGCAAAAATCAGATGTATACGTCAACAGGCCAAGCCATTAGCAATATGGACAAAACAGTTAAAGTAGCGGAAGAGGTCTACACAAATCTGTTAAGTAGTGAATGCAATCAAGATGTTATGGCGAGAGCCATTACCGCACAGTAATGAGACATCCCTGCAGTAACGTAAGAGCAAGTAGAGTACGCCTTAAGAGAAATGCAAAGATGGAAAGCCGCCGGAGAGCATCAGATAGCAGTACACTTGTTGAAGGATGGTTGGGAGATTGTGCTAGAAAATCTAGTCACCTTATATACGAAATGCCTTGTGGCCTCGAGAGTAAGACAAGGTTGGCAGAACTCTAACATAATCTTAATCTGCTATAAAGGGGATATCAAGGACTTAAAAAAATACAGACCGATCAGCTTACTGCACGTTGCCTATAGGGTATTTATTGAGGTAATGGTTAGTAAAGTCAGGGCAACAGCAAATTTCAAGCAACCAAGCTATACGGCAGGCTATCGTAAAGGATAATGGCCAATAGACCATAATCCCAAAATCAATGAATCAGGTGACTGAGAAATGTGCATAATATAAATAACGCCTATATAGAGCCTTCATAGATTATGAGAACGCATTTTACACAGTAGAAACCTCACCAGTCATGCACGCATCACGAAATCAGGCATACGTGAGCTTTATGCAAAAATACTGGGAGATATCTATAACGGCTCCACAGCTACCACAGCGCTACATAAAGTAAGGAATAAAATTTCAATAAGGAAGGTTGTCAAGCTGTGAGACACGAAATCGCCAGTGCTATACATCCCCTGTTTACAAGAGGTATTCTAAGGCATGGATTAGGAACTGCTGTGAATAAGGAGTACTGAAGAGTACCTTAGAAATCTGAGACTCGCTGAATAGATTGCCTAGCTAAGTAGTCAGGCGGTGAATTGGACATCATGATCAACGACTTCGACTGGCAGATCACAATGCTGGGTCTAAAAATTAATATGAAGAAAACAAGCGTGTAAAAGAGATTGTGGCTCAGTTGAATCCGGTTCCGTAGTTCGCTGGAGATGTCTCGCAGATAACGTGGTATGGGCCTTGGTACTTGGTAGACGCCGAGTCCGCTTGAGGGAACCCAAACCCACACGAGGAAGTTTGGGGTATACGACGAAAGAGGACCGGTGGAGGGGCTAAAGTGATTCTGGCCAATCTAGTCCTCGGTGGTTAGAGATTGGACCAGTTGGCAGCTTCCTTCAGCGTATCTGTCTTCTAGAGAAAGTGTCATGGACTCGGACACTTCAGGGCGGTACGGGAGCACGGTATCCATTTTTGCAGGTGGGCTCACGGCCGTATAGAAGGGAGAACGGAGAGGAGCCAGCTGAGCTCTGTGTGGCAGTACTGGAGGCCTATGTGACAAAGTGGAGGCAGTGGTCAAAATCTGATTGGTGAGATGCAACGTAGATGGCCAGCATATCGCTCAATGTGTGGATGAAACGTTCAGTCATGTCATTTGTTTGTAGAGCCGTTGTAGAGCAATAAATAAAGCGTCATTCTCGAAGAAGTGCTTCGTTCCTGGTCTCTCAGAAGTTCCTTACAGGAACAAAGGCGCGGGAGGAGATTATGCAGGATGAAAGACTCCACAGCTTGCGCAGACGCGGGAGGCAATAATGAGGTTTCTACGTAGTAGGTGAGGTGATCCATCGCCATGATGACCCGGCGGTGGCCAGCTGCAGTGATGGGAAGGGGACTGTAGAGGACAAGTCATTGCCAATGGAGCCTCCACAGTTGAATGCGTTAATCTGTAGGGTGTGGAGCACCATTATAGGCGTAAAATGCGCCAAAAATGCGTGCGATGAAGCCTACTCTCTGCCGCCACGGTGGCTCAGTGGTTATGGTGCTCGGCTGCTGACCCGAAAGACGCGGGTTCGATCCCGGCCGCGGCGGTTGAATTTCTTTGGAGGAGAAATTCTAGAGGCCCGTGTACTGTGCGATGTCAGTGCAGGTTAAAGAACCCCAGGTGGTCGAAATTTCCGACGCCTCTACTACGGCGTCTCTCATAGCCTTAGTCGCTTTGGGACGTTAAACCCCATAAACCAAACCAAATCAAACCAAGCCTACTATCTGTATCATACACTTAAAACACGGCAAGGGCGCGTCGATGTACTCCGCGGGACGAGCTGCACTACCTCTTTCGCCTCCGACATTGTGGAAGAACTTATCGAAGTTGAATGGGCAGGTCAACTAGTCACGCTCCGAAACTCACGCACTGGCACAGGGCGCACTGAAAAACTGGGGTGCACACCTCCGACCATCCTCATACCATCGACCCGGTAGCCCTAGACCCTACATTCAGAGCGACATTCCAGGTGGCGCACATACCCAGAAACATACACTCCGAAAACAATGCGAGAAGGCGCATGAGTGGAAATTTGAGAAAATCCATATGTCTTCTATATGGATGGCTCAAGCTACCCAGACAGCCCGGAAGCCGGGAGCATAGCGAATACCAGCCAAACCAACTACAAATAAATATTAGGTTAAATGCACACGTGCTCGTGGAGGACAGTGGAAAAGCTGCTATTGGCCCTGCCAATCCTGAAAATCCGGAAAATTTTCCGGATCTGAGCATCCAGAAAAAGAAGACATCAAACTTTGGAGCGTTAAACGACTCATAAGCAGCATGACATGCTAACGCCTCTGGCCCGTTGCCAAAACAGGTGTGGCATACCTTCCAACAGTGTTTCACGTTCACACTTCCCATCGCTCGAACTACCAGTACACGATGTCTCGCTATGCTTCCTGCCAAGGAGCGCGCCCATGAGCTGGGCCGAGACATAAACGGACAGGCACCAGGGGCTGAGGCCAGGAAAGCTGGCTGCGCATCTGTCGTGTGACAGATGCGCAGCACCCTTCAAGCAAATAATGTAAACGCATTGCGAGTGGTATTAACAAGAAATTAAATGCGAACAAGAAAACTGAAATGCAAGTGAGATTAACACTTCTAAAATGCAGTCTTCGAACGTTCGAAATGGAACTACACTTCTGTGAGGGGCTTGGAAACCCACTAGCGTACAGAGAATAAATTATACAAACAACTTGATCATTTAGATAGAGCCCACCAAATGGCCCAGTCAAACTGTATATTGTTTGGATGTATTCTTCAAGCCGACTTTTGCGAGAGCACCTATCGGGTATCGTATATAACTGACGAGATTATGCAAGCGCTGGGCGGCTGCATTCAGCCCTAAGGACGCAAGCAGCCTGTTCTTTTTGCTTTGACGCTACACCTAATGCCATCAGCTCTGCGTTTTAGATGAAGCGCTGCGAATAATATGAAGTGCTGAAAACCTACAGAGGAAGTCGATCCAACGTGGCATGCTCGATTGAACAATTATCTTCGTTCTTGAAGACTAGTAAGTCATCGCGCGTTCTCGTTTCTTTCCTAAGAAGCAGTCAAGTAAATAAAAACGCAGTGAAACCGAGAAACAAACAACAGTCACCAGGAACGTGTACCATACGCGTGCACGTTAACTCTGCTGGCTAACAGACGATGAGCGCAAGCATCCATTCTGAGGAGGATTTGCAGAAGCCTTGCACGGTGGCCGCTGTGAAACCGAGAAACAAACAACAGTCACCAGGAACGTGTACCATACGCGTGCACGTTAACTCTGCTGGCTAACAGACGATGAGCGCAAGCATCCATTCTGAGGAGGATTTGCAGAAGCCTTGCGCGGTGGCCGCTTTGGTCTATCTCGCGGTCATTGCGCACTCTCGGTGGATAATGAGTGAATTGTCACCAGACCTCTTGAATCTTGATTCATATTGCAGCGAAGAAGCACACACACAGAGAAGGAACACGCAAAAAAACACGGACGAACGCTGCTTTTTGTTTTTTGCGCGTTCCTTCTCTGTGTGTGCGTGCTTCTTCGCTGCAATATGAATCAAGAATGTTACCAACTTGCCCAAAAACTTGTTTTACTTAACTTCTTGAATCGCTTATGGCGCACGCTGCCGAGATTCCTTCCGCACCGAACCGGCTTTCCAAATGTATGCCTATTTTATTCACGCACAGCTTTCAGTATTTCTACAATAGTAGAAAGCAGAAATGTTCTTCACATATTCCTCATGAGGCGGCACATTCAGGTGCCATGCCACTTTATTGTGGACGCTGCGCGTTTTTGGCTTTCGAAAGGTGCTTTCGTTACTGTAAATTTCCTTTTAAGGTGCAGACTAACATGTCGTCTTACTCACATCTTTTAAGCAAGAGAGTGTGACATTGTTCCAGATAAGGATTTTTTGCAGGTAAGCAAGAAGTTCTAAAAATAATCTTCAAATCGACGAATTCACTGAAATTTAGTTGTAGCTACCGAAGACCCTTAAATCCCAACTACAGAAATTATGTCTATGCTCAGTCATAACTTTGAGCCCATCGCGACAGCAGGTATAGACTATAGATTGATGCTTTCGTTATATGGTTTCGTCACTAGGTACACATCAAAGAGTCTCATACTAAGCTGCAGCAACACAGACTGTCGATTTAAAACAACTTGAGGCCTTTGTTTTGAGTCATTTGCTCTTTCAGAACAATGTTTGAAGAACTACTTTGTTACTTCTCCAAACGTCAATACGATTTTTTTAATTGAGGCCACAGTTGCGCACAACAAAAAACGATCCCCGCTCGCCATATAAATATAGAGATCCCTGTATTTTTCATTTTGTTTTTCGGTTGCTGGCTGTTCCCCCATCTGCTGTAGCAGTTCTTTTCATGGGGACAATTGTAAGCTGAGATGCAGGGGCGAACAGTCTTTCTTGTATTTTGAAAGAATGTTTCGTTAAAATCTCTAGCTGTCGAAAGCATTTAGTTAAGGTATTATTATTCTTTGCTTCATTTCTTGCGTCGGCATGAACAGCAAACGCTGTAGAACGGCTAGCTCTCGAAGAAAAAGCGGCCATTTCTATGCAGGCTGCTCCTTGAAAGCCACAGCTGGTGCTGCATAAACATCGCACGGAAATCAATAGCAGCTTGTGGAAAGGAGCTGTAACGGGAAATGGGCGCCGAAAATGGCTTCGTCTTTTCAGCGTCTGAAGTATGGATCAAGCACCGCATTTTGGCTATTGCCATCCTCCTTCTTCCGTTCATTTTTGGCTGCCTACTTTTGTGAGCGAAGCTGAGGAAAGTAGTTCAGTGCACAACACGGATGCGCTGATGCTAGCTTGGGAACAATTACGCACGACGTAATAATTTGTAGAAGCAGAGAGGTGGCTGTCCTTAACACGGATAAAGGCAAGCCAAAAATGTTTACTTGGTTAGGTTCATTTACCTAAAGCTGCCGCGCGCCGCTGTTATTTGTTATAAGGCCTAGTGTTGGGTTCGACCAAAGTTCGTCTGGTCAGGCATGATACTGGTGAAGTTAAATGCCACTGATCACAGCGAGGTTACGGTTTCAGAGTGAACAAGGAACCCGTACGAGTTCTGAAACATCACTCGTAACCTCGACATTCACAGTGCCCTTCAACTTCACCAATATGACAAGACCATAGTTCAAAGTTCGACGAAAAGTCGTCTGGAGAGAAAAATATGACTAAAAAAACTGATCCTCGCCGAAAGGAAAAAGAACGGTGAAGAACAAATGACGTTTCGAGACCCGTAGGGCCTCTTCTTCACGTATGACACGAAAAAACGGGTCGGAAATATTTTTACATGCATGCATGCATATGCTTCAGGCAAGGACCCACACGTCAGATTAAGGACGCGTGGTGTGGATTAGATGTGGAGTGACTCTAGGAGTATGCGACACG
The DNA here is from genome assembly GCF_055824585.1 of Amblyomma mixtum. Lineage (NCBI taxonomy): Eukaryota > Metazoa > Arthropoda > Arachnida > Ixodida > Ixodidae > Amblyomma > Amblyomma mixtum. The sequence goes on along the minus strand of NC_143013.1, from coordinate 94,917,249 downwards.
GGAATGCTTTCTAGGTGGCAGTGATTGAGCAAGGCGATCATTGCATAAACATTCCGACCAAAAAATCGTTATCATCGCGCTTATTCCTGGAGCCATCTTCGCGTAATCAACCCAGCACGCACTTACGCGGACATGTGGGCCCTTGGCTGAAGCATACGCAAGACTATTTGGCTGTCATAGCACATATAAATACGGCCGAATTGTTTTTTGCTTCATATGTGAAAAAAAAAATCGGAAGTGATCTCGAAACGTGATTTGCTTTTGCCCATTTTTCTTGCTTTTGGCGAGAGTTAGTTTTTAGAGTAAGTTCATTTTTAGAGTCAGCCATTTTTCATTGAAAAGCAGGGCTTATTAATGCTGATGATTATCATAATAAACACGAGCAAATTTGACAAAATATAACTGTACTGCTATATTTGATGCTCTACCGGTATGCTTCACCGGTGATGCCCTAGTGATATTTGATGGTCTCCCAAGCTTAAACAACGCATTACCACAACCAACGAGATAGTGAACGCATATCTTCACAGTCATGATACTGTTGTGGGATGTGTTTCAGGCTGATATTCTGGACATAACTTGCTAATATCTTTATTTACATGCGGAAGATTCACAAAGGCGATATGAACGCCACATTCTTAACAATATACTGGTGAGGCTGCCTTTAATACACAGCTTTCGTGCTCTCAAGTTATGAACGAAATTGTTCTTCACTGCAGCGTGTAATCATAAAAATCACATCTATTCCTAACGTGTGGATGGTCTCCAGAATTTTCCAATGAGACAGGCGGAATCCCATTCGAACTACATTTTTGCAAGACGCATAATATGAATTTTATGCTTCTCTTCAACATGTCTTGCCTTTTTTCATCTGCCTCCTGCCATCATCATCAACTCTCCATTGTGACCCTCTTTTTTCTCCTCTTCCCGTTCCCCAGTGCACAGTAGCAGGCCAGATATTCATTTTTCCGGCCAACCCCTCAATACACCCTCTCTCGTCTTCAACATAGCCAGAAACCAATGCTTTAGAACGGTCCACAATGAAAATAATATGACCGAGGCAAACCTGATGAGCAAGCTAACTTTAAAAGGGTGTCATGAATTCCATCTGTAGCAGTCATTGTGGTACCGCTTAGGATCACGTCAACTCAAGTGATGGTTGTTTGCGATATCTGCACACCCTGTATTTGTCCTGCACAGTAACGACTGGTTACCAAAAGTTGTTGCTATAACGTCTGCAGCCAAGGTTAGGGATGATCTGGATACGGTATGCACGAAGGCTCAACTGCCGCTTTCGTTGAATACTATGTCTATTGATTAAAAATTAAGAGAAAAATATAATAAAAAGAGATTTGTTCTTAAGAGCCTCACATGACCCCGAATTGGGATCTCCGAGAGCGGTCGCTTCCCGTTCACCTGTATAACATACTATAAGCTAAAAAGTGAACGTGTATCTTGTGCTCCTTCATGTTATGGAGGGGCACCGACCATTTATCGTTTTTAAAAAAAGTCCACGGAGGAGCTTCGGTAGCCTCCAAGGAAATCACTTGCGGAAGTGCAGCAATAGAGCAAGGATATTGCTGCATGTGATAAACATCGGATGCGACGTATTCGCAGAGCGCCAAGTGAAGAAAGCAAGGAGTGATTACAGATTATTTGTGGTCTACAAATATCAGCTGTGGCAGGTAAGATTGCGGAAATTCGTCAAGTCAAATGTTCATATAGGACTTCCTTTTTCGTAATCATGACGGTATCGGCGATGCAATTAAGGCTTGGTCGAAACCACTGCTTACCTGAACCCTGGAGATGGTAACTGAAAATCCTACAAGTAATGCCAAGTACATAACGAATAAAGCAATGCAGACGACAGTGGTGTCGCCTTCGCCTGTTTAATGTCATCACTTTTTTATGCTTCTCGAAATTCCCCCTATGATAGAGGCAGTTCGCGTCAGGGTTCCTTTTGCATATGGATCATCTGTAGCCCTGTGGCTATGGCAGACTCTGGGCATAAGGGCGATGTCGACCAAACGATGGATACTGATCGGTATCCCGTTTGTAGCCTGGTGTACAGAAGTCGCAGCGTTTCCTTTAATCCGATGGAACGCAGAAGGCCCCGGTGACCTTTACTTATTAGTACTGAGGGAATTCGCAAAATCGAACCAACTGAGGTTTCATGAAACACCCATGGTGCAGCGTAGCAAGGTGGTAATTAAGGATGCTGAATTTTCCCGAGCATTGATATCTACAAAAAGACGACGAAAAGTTCATATCTCTCGGTAGATACAAGCAAAGCGGATTGAGCAGCCCGCTGGCAAGCACCAGTTCGAAATCTTGGTTTCAGCGACCGGCAAAGGAAAGCGGTGATGAGACGTCTTGTGATGACAGAAAAATGGGGATTCTCACAAGGGCCTTTATGTGAAAGCTCGTTAGCTGCAGGAACTTGAGTGGTTATTGGTTTGTAAGCAGCCCGCATCATCTTCATCAGCTTGACTACGGCCAATGTAGGGCAAATGACTCTCCGATATCCCTCGAATTAACTGTCCTGCGTTGGTGCTTTGTTCTAAAATACACGTTTATTGGGTGAACAAGACAGCTGACGTTCTTGTACCCCAAATTCTGTACGTAGATGAGTATTGCGTCATTGCTGTTATTCTTTGCTTACTTTGCGAATGACTGGGCTGTTGTTTCTCTTTTGTTTGTCTTTACCTGCATTATGCGCTGTGGGTAAAAGATAAATAAATAAATAAATAAATAAATAAATAAATAAATAAATAAATAAACGAATAAATAAATAAATAAATAAATAAATAAATAAATAAGTTGAAAACTTAACGCTGCCGCATTTAAAGCTCCCCGTTTGGCAGTGGCCTTTCACGGCATCCTACTTCCTCGCACTTAAGAACCGAGACGAGGATTTCGAAAATTGACAATCTGATTTCTATTTGCTTGATGTCGTGTGTCATGTATCGCAAGAACATTACACAACTTTGAACGCGCGAACGAGCGACGATTTTGATAGCGCCAGATTTAACAATATTCCCGTTAAACCGTGGGTTAGTCTCAAAGTGATTGCAACTTCATATACGCTTTGCGATACTATAGTGGTCTTCCTGCTAAGTTCTCATGGCAACGTTACAAAAATTTTGATGGAGCTTCGCCTATCGTTGCGCATGTGATTTGCAACATAACCATGGTACTTACGATTCTTAGCACGCTTGTAAACACAACTTCGGAAGAAAAGTGGAACCAAATAATACTTCCGTTTGAGTGACTTAATCCCGTTAAGCTATGAATGTATGACGGCAGCGGCGACCTTTGGGAATGGTTTCAAGATTAGAAATCAGAAACTGGAGGATGGCCGCACATTTACGAGTTCTGCATTCCACTTGCGGAAAAATAGGCTGTCCAAAGAATGAAAGTTGGCGCAATGAGCTTGCTTTTAGGCGTCAGCAATGTTGTGTTGCTTAGATGCATTCAATGAAGGAGCAGACTCTCACATTATGCATTTCATGATATATATACAGTCCTTTCAGTATACAGTGGCACTTGCCTGACTTGTTCCTCTTTCTTTAGGCGTATTATTGTGCTGGTATCATCTGGCCGGTGAAAGGACTCGATCATCAAATTCCCCTTCATGTAAGCGAGGTCTCTGGAGCGAGTAAATGGAAAGCCTTAGATGGATGTGGCGCTGTGCGTGTGAGAATGTGCCGGTGACAGCAACATTCTCGTCCCGATGTTATCAAGTCTTTGTACGTAAGCAATGCCTTTTATGCTTTGTTTGCTCTTGTTACTGTTACCAGACGCACTGCCGCCTTAGCAGTGTGATCATGCGCGGTCGTATCAAGGCGTGGCGCGCTAAAGTGCCTGCTGACACGAAGCTTCCTAAGAACGTATACGTTCTTATAGAAAACACGAAATAAAAGCGGCGATGATGGAAACTGGCGAAAATATTGAGGTCACGTATGTGAAAAAGTGTCGAGGAAGCGTTATAAGAAAATGCGGCGACATTACTGTATAGGAGATCGCCTCTTGCCCGGAGTATCTTTTTGGTTCCGTTTTCACAAGTTGCGCAGTGAATGAGGAGACCTCCACTTGCATTGTGCTGCACGGATGAAGCTGCCTCGCTAGAGAACTAAAAAGCGGGACCTCCTCTTTGCTGTGACAGTCAAAAGATTGACGGGCGATTATGCAATGAATGCGACAAATCTGCGACACTAAGATGTTAACCGTCCCGCCTCCGATCGTGCTTCGCATTTTCTGCGCATTGCTTCCAGTTCTGCTGCTTGCATCGCTGGATCATTGTGTCTTTTAAGATTCACTTCCACATCGCCCTCTCCCTCGACGGAGATCTGGCCTGTTATCCTTTCCGCTGCCACTGTCGCCTTGGGATCCTATACTAGGCACACCGAGCACACTGGGCTGTCGCAACGTCTCCAGTAGTCGAAGGGCTGGGAGCCTACATCGGAAATGCCTACCGCAATTCACCCTACTTTATGTTGCTAACTCTTCACTGTCGAAAGTCTCTTTCACACTCTGAGACGCGCAGTAGTCAACCTTGCCCGTGCGTTCTGTGAGGAAAAAGTGTGCGAAGCATCGTGGTTAAGCTTTAGTAATGTTTTTGACGCGTGACGCAGCATTCGTATTTCGAAGCACCTTGAGCGCCGTGTTCTTATGCAAGATGGCCACCTGGCCATTTTTTTTTTAATCTTTGCAGTAGTCTTTAACTGGAAGGCTTCACTATAGGTCGCAAGCCTATACAGTCTAAATGAAATTACTGACCACTGAAGACGGAAAACCTGTACAATACTTTGCGGAGACAATTCCCCTCGCCGGTATTTCGCGTTTATTTACAGAAAGAGAGTGGCTAGGTTTCTCCCTCTTCTGGGCGTATATGATTGAAAAATACCGGTGGCATATTAGAATTTTTTAGACAAGACGGCTGAAATTAACGTCAATCGTTCCCAAGGAAATATTCAGCACTTTTCATTCTAAAACTTTGCGGCAACAAATCCTGAAGTCAAAGCCGGGCAGCCGTATGCGGCCTCTTGTTTCTTGCTATACACAGGAGTGATTTAAATAAAAGTAACCAAGACTCTTAAAAAGAGACAGTATTCTAAAAAGAACAAATAATAAAAAGAGCAAAGAAACTACACAATCAAACGGACAGCATCTGCCGAACATGCATCTCATGCTGTATTCAAATTTCTGGAGAAAGGGAACCAGGTTTCTTCATTTTTTTTAACAGGTGCAAGCACCTCCATTACCATGCCTTGAGGTCAAATGAAATTAAAAATTTTGTTCTCACAAGTCCCTAAATCCCACTACGAAGACACGTCACGATCAACGTTCACTTTCAAAAAATTTCATGCTTTTGAAACAATAGGCCCGTAGATCTACGAAGGTAGCTAAGCATTTATTTTAAATCTCTTTATTTATATTGAGTACCACAGCTTTTAATATTTGCAAAATACCGAGATAATGCGTGCATTAGAGTGAAATATGGGCATTTAGAGTAAAATATGGGCATTTAGAGTGAAATCCCACCACAAGTAGGAGTCACGACACTTCACAGCATCTACAGTCGTTTCCGACAAAATACCTCCGCGTGAGCAGCGTTGCTGCAGTGAGCGACAGTTTAAAGGAATATATATTCCGCCATTCTATTTTTTGCCGTTAACTAACTAGTCTGGATGGAAAAAAACCTGCCATTCCCTAAATAGGCAGTTACGTTGCAAAATTGTTGATGCTGGAATGTATATGACCGTCGTAGAATACGCTAGATGCCAAATATAACGAAAAGCCTGCGTGACGGAAAAGCGTTCACCGCTTTGCAATTCCGTCTTTCTGGACGAAAGCGAATTCGGGTCGCCTCCTGGGCGGGACGCATTTCGAGACCGGGGCTTTGTGACAGGAGATGAGAGGCGCAGATCAGACATCTTGCGCGCCACAGCCCTCGCGGCGTCTTTACAAAGCAACGAACTATTTCACGAGCGCGCTTTGAAGATGATGCCGAGCGCAAGATGGAGGAAACGCCTTCGATTTCATGGTAGATTGTCTCCATCATCTTCGTATCTTCTATCGAGAATAGAGGACGTGGAATGGTCAGAATAAGTTTTGAGGCTTGGGTTTTCGGGGCGTCTCACAGAGTGTATCCTAGCAGCACGCGTGGACTTCTGCTCTAGGCGATACTCGACGGTAACTCGCGGAGGCAGATTTATAAAAAATTATCTGAGGGGACGGCTGCAGCGACTATACTATATGCAGCATGTGTATTCAAAATTTCACTAGCAGAGACAAGTCGGCACAAACACTTAAGACTTCTTACTCGTGACAAGGCATATGTCTGCCCACTCACTTTGTGAATGCAGTCGCCACTCGCTGCGGCGTGATTAACTCGATGCCACGCGGCTGGAAATTCTACCTCTGCATGGATCTAGGCAGCCGCCGCCTCAACGCTGCAACGCCGGCGCATTTGTCCTGGTATGCGCGCTAACTTCGTGAGAGCAGACGCGGCCGTATTCGGTCTTAATATCACTCCTGGCGCCGTGGCGCAGGATTTGAGCGGTGCGCTTCTCCCTGGGATGGCAGGTGCTGCCGCAGTCGAGTCTTGTGCGATCCAGGTTGACCCAAAAAACCTCGTGCGACCAATCATTAATTTGTAGTGACACGCGCAGCAAGCACAAGCAAAATGCCGAAAGCGAGGGATCCCCAGCATGCGCTGGTGATCAGGCCCTGGGACCTTGGCCTCGGCTGTGCACTGTCGCCATGGGTTCGCCACTCTTCTTCGGCAACCTTTAACAAATGTATCCTCGGTCATTACCTAGTTGACCTCCACATTGTGATAGCCCGGAGAGCCGCACTTTCTACTCTTGCGGCGTTCCTGGAGGATGCGCTGCACCGGAACGGCATCACCATCGAGCCGTTCAAACACGCAGTCCTCCGCGGCATCCTCTCACCCGAGCTGCCGTGCCGACTCGCGTGACGATCAGCTGCTCCCGGCCGTTCTGGAGAACTTCGGTGCCTGCTATGCTACTCCACGCTGCCACTCTACGATACGGCGGACCCGCTTTCGCCCCCGCCGCCAGTCTGTGTCAGCAGCGCCTGGCCGCCTCCCTGCCACTTTTGAAGAGCGAAGCCGACCCGGCTGTCCCATGCCACGACGTACCAGATAGGTTCGACACGAGCTTTTTCACACCTCCGGCACCATTAACTGTCCTCTGCGCACCTTTCGACCTGCCTGCACCTCGGCACTTACCGGAGCCAGTGGTGCATCGAGACAATTTTCGGGTTCAGGCCGCGTGCTCTCCACAACCTCAGCCATCTCGCTCCAATGAAGCTCAGCTAAACGAAACGCCCGCCTGCGTGTCTCCTAAATTTAAGCCAGCTCAACCACAGACAAACCTGCTCCCTTGCTTTTGTTACTCTCCACTACCACGCTGAATGAAGCTGACTCGGACCGGGTGTTCCCTGATGCCCACATTCATGTGACGTACCCGGCGCACTTCCGTATTGAAAAAAATCACACATGATTTTATATGGGACCTATATGAATTCATATGAGACACATATGTCTTCCTATATGCCCCATATTAATTTATATGTGTCCCATTAAGGTTCATATATTCTCGCAGAAGCGAAAAAAATAAAAAATTTCCTGCACATGAAAAGAAAGAGGTTGCTGCGCCTTTCGAGGCCTGAAACATGTTCCTTAATTCTTTCTTAAGCTTCACACCGGAGAAGCCGGAACTGGGTTTCCGCTGCACTGCCTTCAGTGCTTCCGATGCGCACTGTCAAATGTCTTTGAACGTACAACACGCCTTGTTTAGACATGAGCTTTACTTAACCTTGTGTTCTTTTTGACCCTGCACAAAATGTTTCCAAAAACAGCATGCGTGTTTATAATTCTTTGGTATGCACTACCTAAAATCCATTATGCTACCAAGTTTGGTGAAGAGTGCACAAAGCCTCCGATGTTATCGCGCGCCTCGGCTGCTCGCATCTGGCCTAATTCTTCAGAACAAAGCATGCTGCCGAGTCGATGAACAGGCGCATGGCGGCTTAACGCGCTTAGGAGTTGATAAGTAATATGCGTTCGCTGGCGTCGTAATTGTTTGGCTTCTTGAGCCGCTTACCACTTTTTAACGATTTAGGAGCCATGGAGTGGGTGCGCATGATGGCAGGTTATCTCTTTCGACCCTCTGCTGCGTCTTCCGGAAAAAATCTATGCTTCCTAAACAATGACCCGCTTCTGCCTGTTAGCTTCTTTACGACGACATCCAGAATAGTAACAATAAAACGCAGCTCTTTCATTTGCACTCCATATATGTCGGAAAAAAAAAACTAGGTGCGGCTGCAAGATAAAATTAAGAAGAGGCTTAACTTGAACAATGAACGCAAATGTATCAGCCCTACTGTAGCGTGCATGCTTGTCATTTTAAGATATCGCGTTTAACCTGCACAGAGTAACCCTCCACCTCTTGTTGAAGGTTCTTTTTATCTTTTAGCAGAGACAGTAGCTGATGCAACCGTAAAAGAGAAGCGACTTTTAATGTCGAAAAATGTTTTGCTCTAGCTTATTGAACGCAACTGAGCAGACAAAGGAAGGGAGAAAAGGAATTCGTTATGATATATATGCAGGGAAAAGAGGGGCCGATTAGACATACATTCCCTAATAATTGCTCTATTGTTCTACCAATACCACCAATTGAAAAAAAAAAATCGCCTATGCTCCATGGTTTCGGTGACTGTTTCCTTCCGTCATCTGCTTAACGCCTTTTGTGCACTAAGAAGTGCTTCGATATATAGTAATTATTGATAATACAAACACGTTTTTGCGTTTTATTTTGAAAAAATTATTGAAATTTTGCGATCAATAAATCTGCAGGGTTAGGCGTGCGTGCACCTTGTTTTATATGTTTAAAAACTCAGTCTTTAAACCAGACCGTGTCTTAGTTCGCCCCTGACTATACCAAGTGACATCAGCTAGTTTGTTTGCGAATTCAAATGCGAAATCTTTTCTTTGAGCCACATACAAAAGGCGCTGTTACAATGGATCTGTATGCCTAGGCTTTGCGTATAAAAAATAATAATACGTTAG